>NW_001813978.1:488798-489478 GCF_000149585.1 Histoplasma mississippiense
GAAAATCCTCAGAACAATGACAGTCAAGTGAGTTAAAAATAGCAATTTCTGAAAATGATCACATTGATGTGAAGAATCTTTTAATTGCTCTTAAGAAGAGATTATCTTCTAACAAAGCAGATTATCAGTATGAGATACAGAAGAAATATCAGAATTTACAGAAACTGTTTAAACAGAATCTAAATCAATGATTAAATATTTGAACTCTGATTGAAATAGAGATCAAGAACTCTGATATAGATGGCAACTTTGATGTATGAAAAAACTTCTCCAATATCAACATGTCTATCAATAATTCATACACTGCTATTTGAAAGAGAGAAATTGAGATAGAAGGTAAGAAGAACTTCTTCTTTACAGATGTGATCAATGACTTCCATTCTGAATATTGCAAGAAGAGATACAGAAAATCAGAACTGTTAATATTCAATCTTGCTATTTTAAATGATAGATAAACAGAACAATCAAAATCAAGAATCTGTGTTTGTAGTTCTAAACATTTCTGAGTCAAATGTTATTATCTCAACCCAAGTCAGAGATCAGAAGGATGGAAGGAGAATGAACAGTGATGTAAAAAGATGAATGAGACACTCAAGAATGAAGATATCAAGAAGAAGATAGATACAATGATAAGCAAAATAACTGCTTCTAATATTGAGATGATAGAACAGATGCTAAGA
>NW_001813978.1:489578-518776 GCF_000149585.1 Histoplasma mississippiense
TTGGCCGTCTGCTTTCAAAGAATTGTAACCTGGGCTTATATTCACATAAAAATAAGAGAATCATGTTTGCAAAAATGGCAAAATATCTGGTTTTTACAAAAAAAGAGTGTACATTATTCCAGGTTTGAAACTAAGCCAAAATGGAAAGCTTGCTCAATAAAATGTAAAAAGAAACTTTTTGCTACAATAATGCAGCTAAAACTTAGACATGGTTATTTTAAATCATATTTAACAAAGATTAGAAATGATTTAAAAGATTTATGTTCAAATTGTCAGTTATATGAAAACCCAGAGCATCTTCTTTTACTTTGTACAAAGCATACAGAGTTAAGATTGAGATTGAGAGAGAAGTTTGAATTGACACAGTTAAATTTAAAACTTTTGTTCAATACAAAAACTGGAAATGAATTCTTGATTGAATATTTGAAAGAATCAAATATTGCTACAAGATTTCAATTGAATAGTTTAATCTGATAATGAATTCAATTTTTATTTTTTTTTTCTTTTATTTCTATATATTTGCTTTAATTTTTGTTCTTGTTTTTATTTTTATTTTGTTACTGTTCCTTTGAAATCTATTTCATTTTGATTACTTTTGATTTTGACTTGTTTTGAAAAGTTTGATTTGTAAATACTTTCTTTTCTTTTAATAGCTGCTGTTTTTTATACTCTTCATTTCATTTGTTTTGAATTGAATGTATTGATCTGTTGTCATTCTTTTGACATTCTTTCTTAAATTGAATAGTTTGAATAGTTGTTTGATTCTGGGTTAGAATTCTGCTATTGCATGTATTAAATTGACTTTGTATATTAGCTTATTCTTAAGTTGAAAAATCCTGAAGTATTTCAGGTAGATGTCATAATCACTGACTGCATACATCTATAATAGAAGAATAATAATAATAATAATCTCAAGTTGAAAAATTCTGAAGTATTTTAGATAGATGTCATAGTCACTGACTGCATACATTTATAATGAAAAAATAATAATAATAATAACATTCTCTCACACCAACTTGATTGTCAGGAAACCTTGTTATCATATAGAGAGAATTTATCTCAATGGCAAATTGTTCAGATTGCAGAGAATTAGTGATGATTTGATTTTCATTTATATAGAAGTGTACAATGGATTAAGAATTAGTGAGAACATTTTAATGCTTGTTAATACTGCCTCACTTAGCAAATCAGCAGAATTTATTAAGATAACAAAATCATCAATTACTTCTTTTTATACTGCAAACAGCTCTACTGCTTTTTTCAAGATTTGACATCAACATCTAAAACATTTCTCTATGAGAGCAGTTGAACATCTATCAGCTGATGTTAAAGAGGTTTAGCTATCATATATTAATGATATTGTAAAGAGCAATGATATCAAAAATAAAAAACTCTGTGAATCTTGCCATCTTATCAAAGCAAAAAATCAAATATCTCACCGCTCTCATATATGATCTAAACTACTCTTCCAATGACTTCATGCAAATATTGTATAAGAATCTTTCTACTGCTACAATGGAAAATGATAGCTTATACATTTTGTATGTGATTATCTTCATTTTTATATCACAGTAACAGCCTTGAGAAAATCTGATATAAGGAAAGCTTTCAACAAGGTTTTAAGATGGATTAAACACCAATTTGATTGTGAAACAAAGGTCATACGAATCGACAATGAGAGAGCTATCAAAGAATCTGATATCTTTAAGGACTGGGTAATCGAGCTGGGCTTAGAGATCGAATACTCCTCGGAATATATCCATGAGCAGAACGGTGCTGCTGAACGGGCAGGTGCTATCATAATAACTAAAACAAGAGCTCTTAGAATAGAATTCTTGTTGCTTCAATCACTGTTCTCTGAAATAGCAACTGCTGCTGTTTATTTGTTGAACAGAACCTCTATCAAGATACTAGAATGAAAATTGCCACTTCAAGTATTAGAAGAATATTTTCATATCAACCATCACTCTTATACTCACTTACATGTCTACAGATATTGAGCATACACTAAGATTCTCAATGAGATCTTCAATTGAAATCGGTCACAAAAGCTCAATCCCAGAGCTTATATCAGATATTTTATGAAATATAATTTTATAAACATTTTTAAAATTTGAATTTCTCATCTACATAGAGTGATAAGAACAAGGGATGTTATATTTGATGAGAATAAATGATACAACTCAGATGAACCTCACATTGAAAAACAGTTATGAGATTGAATTTTTCAAGAGATTGAGTTCTTGAATATTGAAGTTCAAGAATCAAGGGTTGACACTTCTCAATAAGAAAATAATTTATACTCAGATATTGATATCTTTCATTCTGATGAGATCCCACCACGTACAAAGAATGTTGATAAAGATAATGAAGATATTAATGAAGCGCTGGAGGCGCAACTTATGGCAGATATTCTATCTACGCCGGATTCTACCTCTGAATCTGATTCTAACGTTGCTATCGAACCTGATTTTTCTATTGATATTCATCCAATATTATCATCTAGCAATTGAGCATCTAAGGCGAATGAGATCAGTTCTGACTTCAACGAATTCAATATAATCGAGGGTAAGAAAACGCGCAAGACAACTCATCATATAGCAGTATGTCAAGAACTTAGTAAGTTCTATAGAATTTGATAAGTTTGATTATCAAGGATTCTGTAGCAACTTGAAATCTGAAACATCTTACTTGATGAAATCAAGCAATGCCCCATTGATTCTCAATGTTATCTCTTGTGTATATTTGAGTATGGCTTTTTTTATAAATACTGTCTAATTGTCATGTAATTATCGGAGTTAGAAAAAGCAATTCAATTATTTTTATTGATATTCAGTAATTGAGACAATATTTAGACTTTGTTAGTTCCGACAGTTATGAGCCCGGGTAGCTATCTATTACTATATTGATATCTATTCATACCGACCTCCTTATCAGCAAAGATATCTATATCTATCTTAATATTTATTTGATTATACCTATCTATTCGACCTCACTGACCTCTGTATCGGCGATGATTGCAGCAATATATCTATATTTATATCTATTCAATCTCATCGATCTACATATCAGCGAGAGACAACAGCGAATCATATATTAGTTATATCTGTACAATCTTATATCGATTATATCCATTCGATTCTATATTGATTATTCATTAGATTCTATATCGATTTTAAATCTATATACAACTGATCAAGATGTCAGCAGAAAATTCATCTTCAAAGACAACACTTTTTCTGAATTCTTTCAGAAGCTGAAACTTATAATACAAAATATTAGAACTTGCCACAGAGCTTCAAGTATTGAATCTTGTTAGTGAGAAAAGATCTAATAAAATGAGTGATATACTCAAACCTACTCCTTTAGAGTTCTCTACTGAGCATACTATGGAAGCAAAGATTAAATGAGAGATGGAGAATATCAAATATAACAATGACATCAACATCTATCGGAGCAAACTCAAAGGTGTTAGCAAGATCAATCAGAAAATCCTCAGAACAATGACAGTCAGTGAGTTAAAAATAGCAATTTCTGAAAATGATCACATTGATGTGAAGAATCTTTTAATTGCTCTTAAGAAGAGATTATCTTCTAACAAAGCAGATTATCAGTATGAGATACAGAAGAAATATCAGAATTTACAGAAACTGTTTAAACAGAATCTAAATCAATGATTAAATATTTGAACTCTGATTGAAATAGAGATCAAGAACTCTGATATAGATGGCAACTTTGATGTATGAAAAAACTTCTTCAATATCAACATGTCTATCAATAATTCATACACTGCTATTTGAAAGAGAGAAATTGAGATAGAAGGTAAGAAGAACTTCTTCTTTACAGATGTGATCAATGACTTCCATTCTGAATATTGCAAGAAGAGATACAGAAAATCAGAACTGTTAATATTCAATCTTGCTATTTTAAATGATAGATAAACAGAACAATCAAAATCAAGAATCTGTGTTTGTAGTTCTAAACATTTCTGAGTCAAATGTTATTATCTCAACCCAAGTCAGAGATCAGAAGGATGGAAGGAGAATGAACAGTGATGTAAAAAGATGAATGAGACACTCAAGAATGAAGATATCAAGAAGAAGATAGATACAATGATAAGCAAAATAACTGCTTCTAATATTGAGATGATAGAACAGATGCTAAGAGGAATGATTCTTCTAAAGAAATATATGAGGAATCTATCAATCATTCTATCAATCATCCTACTGATCAATCTTCGATCACTTCCGATACTGTACCTGTCGATCAATTGACAAGATGTCTAAATGTGAATGTCGAGAGCTTCCTTCCAACCAACATCCCTATCTTCGAGATTCCTGGATATTCGATACTGGTGCTGAGTGACATATCTGCAATAATCGATCTAGATTCCTAACGTACGAACCATCAGAAGAGTAGATTTATACAGGAGATTCGACAACAAAAGCTGTGGGATATGGAACTGTTTGAATCTACAATGACCAACAATCTCGGCAAGCAGTTCAGAGTGATTCTTAGAAATGCTGCGTACATTCCATTCTCTCACGGATTAGCGATAATTCAATCTTTGCTCACATAGAAGTATACGGCGGATTGCTGGTTACTGAGAATATCACAGAACTAGAGAGAACACCTTAGTGCTCACTAATATTGGCCCATCTAGCAAACCAGCAGAACCTGCGAGAATATCCCAATCAGAACCTACTAAGATATCAAAATCATCAACTACTTCTTCATACACCTCAAAAAGCTCTACTGCTTCCTCCAAGATTTGGCATCAACGCCTAGAACATTCCTCGATGAGAGCAGTTGAACATCTGCCAATCGATGCCAAAGGGGTTCAGATATCAGATATCAAAGATATCGCAAAGAACATTGATATTGAAGACAAAGAACTCTGCGAACCTTGCCATCTTGCCAAAGCAAAGAATCAAATATCTCACCGTCCCCATATACGATCTAAACTACCCTTCGAACGACTCCATGCAGATATTGTACAAGGACCTTCCTACTGCTACAACGGAGAACGATGGCTCATACATTTTGTATGTGATTATCTTCGTTTCCATATCACAGTAACAGCCTTGAGAAAACCTGATATAAGGAAAGCTTTCGACAAGGTTTTAAGGTGGATTAAACGCCAATTTGATTGTGAAACAAAGGTCATACGAATCGACAATGAGAGAGCTATCAAAGAATCTGATATCTTTAAGGACTGGGTAATCGAGCTGGGCCTAGAGATCGAATACTCCTCGGAATATATCCATGAGCAGAACGGTGCTGCTGAACGGGCAGGTGCTATCATAACCACTAGAGCAAGGGCTCTTAGAATAGAATCCTTGTTGCCCCAATCACTGTTCCCTGAGATAGCAACCGCTGCCGTTTACTTGCTGAATAGGACCCCTACCAAGATACTAGGATGGAAATCGCCACTCCGAGCACTAGAAGAATATCTTCATATTGACCACCATTCTTGTGCTCACTTACATGCCTACGGATGTCGAGCATACGCTAAGATCCCCAATGAGATCCTCAATCGAAATCGATCACAGAAGCTCGATCCCAGAGCTCATATTGGATATCTTGTGGGATATGATTCTACAAACATCTTTAGGATTTGGATTCCTCACCTAGATAGGGTGATAAGGACAAGGGATGTTATATTCAATGAAAATAGACGATATAACCCAGATGAACCTCACATTGAAAAACAGCTGCGAGATTGGGTTGTTCAAGAGGTCGAGTTCTTGGATATTGAAGTACAAGAACCAAGGGTTGGCACTCCTCAATAAGAGAATAATTTATGCTCAGATATCAATATTTTTCGTCCTGATGAGATCCCCCCGCGTACGGAGAACGTTGATAAAGATAACAAAGATATCAACGAGGCGCTGGAGGCGCAACTTATGGCAGATATCCTACCTACACCGGATCCTACCTCTGAACCTGATTCTAACACTGCTATCGAACCTGACCTTCCTATTGATACTCATCCGATATTATCACACAATCGAGCGCCTAGGGCGAATGAGATCAGTTCTGACTTCAACGAATTCAATATAATCGAGGGTAAGAGAACGCGCAAGGCAACCCATCATATAGCAGTATCTCTTGCCAAAGAGAATTCAAATCGGATGATCAATGCTGCCTTTGCGGAACCTCTATCTAGATCAGAACCTTTCAAAATTCATCAATCTCAGTTACCTGATCCATCTCAACATTGGAATGATGTCAACAAGCACCCCTATTGCGATGAATGGATTAATGCTGTCAAATGGGAATGGGACTCTATAACCCAGCAAAATACCTATGAAATTGTTAATAGACCTTCGAAAGATACTCCAGTGATTCCATTATGATGGGTATTCATCCATAAATTTGATGATTATGGTTATCTCATCAAGTTCAAAGCTTGTATTTGTGTTCAAGGTGATTTACAATCAATATCTGATCTAGATATCAAAGCTCACACTCTAGCTGCAAGAATCTTTCATATTATTATCAACACCTTTGATCTTGATGCTGAGCAATTGAATGATGTCAATGCCTTTGTGAACAGCTCACTTGATGAGCTAGTTTACATTGAATTATCAGATGATTGATGGAAGTTGAAGGGGGTATGAAATCTCAAAAAGAACATCTATATTCTACATCTACAATATGTTTTATATAATCTAAGAAGATCACCCCTTCTATGGTTTAAAGAACTATCTAATACTCTTAAACAATTAGACTTCATTTCAATTCTTGAGAATAAATGCCTATTCACCAACAGACGGATAATTATATTCTTCTACATTGATGATACTGTTGTGGTATCTCACTCTGATGACAGAGAGGAAAAGGACCAGTTAATTAAAGATCTTAAAAATATATATGAATTTCAACAAATGGAAAACCCTGAATGGTTTCTTAATATGAGAATTACTAGAGACCGAAGCTCTAAGAAGTTATGACTCTGTCAAAATGCTTATATTGATAAGTTGATTGACACTTATCATCTTGCTCATACTCACAAAGCATCAACACCTCTATCTAACATCTCATTAACATCTTATCAAGGAACCGCATTGTTAAAGAATACTCATTATTATCAACATTGAATCAGATTCTATATCTACACCGCAGTGATGATTAGATCAGATATTGTATATACAATTGACAAGCTCACAATTTATATGATCAATTCTTCTGAGTGTCATTCTGCAGATGTATGTATGTATGTATAGGTTTAACGTCCCGGAGAAAACACGGGCAGCGCCCGTGTTTCAGAAGCCTCCCGAAGGGCATGGAGACGTGCTACGCTGGAGAGATTTCTATGTACACAGAGAGAGAAAACAGAATCCAGGTGGCAACTCTTGAGAAGACTCAGCTCATTGCAAAGGATTTTTCTGAGCTGCGCATCCACTTCTGGCCCGACGTATGGCCATTCATGGTGGGGCTATAGTGTGGTTCCCTGAGGGGACCGCCGCTGCCGTGCCTGGAAGGCTTTATAGTGAGCAGAGAGGGATACCTCTCTCAGTTGATCAGAAAGCTGTCTGTGCTTCTAACATCAGAAGAAAGACAGACAAGATAAATAATGAAGGAGAGAGCACTGAAGAAGGTTGTGACAGGAAAAGAGCAGAGAATGACAGAGAGAGCAAAGAAAAGAAGGAAGAAGAAGCATTTGAGCCGATAGAGACAAGGGCAAACGAGAGGAAAACAAAGCAGAGCACGCGTAGATACAATGCCGGCAGTCAAAACCATATCAGCTGAGTCAGACACGTAGACTGTACTGATTACACCACAGCTAATTGAGACAGATGAGCCTAGTTGTGCTATCTGTACTGTCTGCATAGACTGTGATGTCCCTGGCAGTTGCACTAGCTACCGTGGGTGTACTCAGCAGGCCGGCCTCGTGGAACTGCTGCGGGGGTTGTCAGATGGTTTGCAGCCAGCCGGCTGCGTTACCTTGTGCAGTACCGTGTGTAGAACTGCGTGCAGTCCAGCAGTTCTACAAAGTCTGTAGGGGTCAGAGACCCTAGATAGGCAACAGCTGTCGCCCGGTTGTGTGGCCGTGCTGCTGGCCTCTTGGGCCAGTGAAGAAAGTGCCTCTGTGAGTGTCGACAGAGCACCAAATGTTCTGGGCTCTTGTTGTGTCCACAGACACAGGTGAGCCTCGCATCTGCATGCTGGAAACGCCTGTGGTACCAGGAGAAGTCCCCATGAGAGGAGCGGAGTGCGAGCCAGCGGTGAAGGGCATGCCGTGGCATGGTGAGCTCCGGAGGGGCCTTCACTTGGTATTCCACAGTCGGCCTGCTGAAACTCCAGCCCCGGTACCAGTCAGAGAGCCTGCCACAGGCTCCACTCCACCACTTTCGCCTTGCCTCTTGGCTGAGCTGCTTGGCCACTGTGCGGACCCCACTGACTGTGGGTGTGGCCTCGAGACCATAGGCTGGGGCTGCAGTGGATGAGACTGCCCGCTTAGCCAAGCGGTCTGCTTCCTCATTGCCCTCTATCCCCATATGCCCAGGAGCCCATTTCAGGCCGACATTGTGCTGTCTGAGGAGCTCATGGCAGCGGTTGTAGGCCCAGTTTGAGGAGGCTGCTGCACTGCCCCGTATGCCCCAGATGACTGAGGTGTTGTCGAGGCAGAGCCAGATCTGAGGGTTGCTGCTGTCCTCTGTGACACAAGGTAGGAGCTTCACGGCGCACTCCAATGCCCGGCAGGCACCAACTGCCTCAGCGTCGAAGACATGTGACATAGGGCTCAGCGCAGCTGAGAAGCTGGCCAGCTGTTTATTTCCCTGATAGACTATGAAGCCATAGCCCACCTGCCTGCTGTTGTCAAGGTTCCGTTCTGATCCATCTGAGAAAACATATAGATCTGTTGAGGGTTGACTTCTCCACCATTCCTTGAATGCCTGAGCAGCACTCTTTTTGTCTACACCCTCTGTGGGGTCTGTCCCGCATCCCTCTGAGTAGTGTGGGATGGCAAGTGTGGGTCTATTGACTGCAGGTAGCAGCGCCCCCAACCGCTGGATCTTGGTCTTTGAGCGCTGCCGGGTTCCAGCCCCTCTTCCTCGTGTGATCATTGGAGGTGCTATCCGTGAAGCCAGTGGGTGCTTCTCATCCACCACCTGAAGCCTTGTCGCGAATCGAATTTTGGCCTGCAGAGATCGATCGCGTTATCACTTATCTGCGAGATTCAAAGAATATAATGATTGAATATAGCGTATCTGATAATGATGGCTTATCAATGAATGTGGTTGAAGCAGTTAGTGATACCTCCTTCGCGGATAATTCAGATAAAAGATCAACAAAAGATTACATCTTCAAACTTTTTGAAGAATTTGTTGATTGAAAGTTAAAGAGACAGAGAATAATAACAACTTCCATCACTGAAGCCGAACTACTAGCTATATCACAGGTAGGCAAGGAGTCAATTTGATGGAAATGATTCTTTGATCATCTGGGATTCAATTCAGAGCACAAGATTTAAATTCAATGTGATAATTGACAAACAGTTGACATTCTTACTAAGGAAGATTCTTCTATCACAATCAAATTACACCACATTGATATCTACGGCAACTGGTTGTGAGAACGGGTACAATTCAGTGATATCTCAGTACAATGAACATTTATAAGCAACATGCCAGCAGACAAATTGACCAAGCCATTATCACAACAAAGGTAAAGAGAATTTGTCAAACAGATAAAATTAATTAATATAATTGATCTTGTCAATAAAATAACAAAATAAAGTATAAAAACACAACAAGTTTGAATAGAAGGAATTTAACATTCTCATATATATTCTTTATTCATTTCATATATATATATTTTTTTTTTTTTTTTTTTTTTTTTTGATTGTCATATTCTTTATATTTTTTTCTATTCTGATAATTTATTCAGTTTCATTATTAATGTTATTCTGCTGAAGAGGGTATGTCAGAATTGATATCTCATATATCAAGAATTAGAGATTCTACTTTGTTGTTTATTTACTTCACTTTCTTTGAAATTGCCTTGCTGTGCATTAAAGCATTGCTTTGCTTGTATAATCAAGCATATTCTTTCTTATAAATACTGTCTACTTATCATGTAATTATCAGAATAATAATAAATAATAAGTAATTCAATATTCTATTTTGATATTCAGTATTTGGGTCAATATTTGAACATTATCCAGTTCCGACAGATTGAAGCAGCTAGTGATGTCTCCTTCGCGGATAATTCAGATAAAAGATCAACAGAAGATTACATCTTCAAACTTTTTGAAGAATCTGTTGATTGGAAGTCAAAGAAACAGAGAATAACAACTTCCACCATTGAAGCTGAACTACTAGCTATATCACAGACAGGCAAGGAGTCAATTTGATGGAAACAATTCTTTGATCATCTGGGATTCGATTCAGAGCACAAGATTTCAATCCAATGCAATAATCGACAAACAGTTGGCATCCTTACTAAGGAAGATCCTTCTATCACAACCAAATTACGCCACATTGATATCTATGGCAACTGATTGCGAGAACGGATACAATCCGGCGATATCTCGGTGTGATGGACGCCTACAACAAGCATGCCAGCGGACGGGTTGACCAAACCATTATCACAACAGAAGCAAAGAGAATTCATCAAATAGATAGAATTAATTGATATAACTGATCTTGTCAATAAAATAACAAAATAAGGTATAAAAACACAACAAGCTTGGATGGGAGGAATTCAACATTCTCATATATCTCCTTTATCTATTTCTTTTTCATTCTATTAATCATCATGTCTTCTACATCATTTTCTATTCTGGTAATTTTTTCAGCTTCATTACTGATGTTATTCTGCTGAAGGGGGTATGTGAGAAATGATATATCATATCTAGTATTCTGATGATTACATTAGCAAGGATCTTCTATTATCTCAATTCTGGAAACCGGATCACTGGTCCGATGTATACCAGCACTGCCCCCCATCATATATCCAAGCATTCTCTTTCTTATAAATACTGCCTGGTTATCATGTAATTACTGGAGTTAATATGAGCAATTCAATTTATTTCATTGATATTCAGTATTTGGGTCAATATTCGGACTTTATCCAGTTCCGACAAATGACTTTACCAAACGCAAAAGGTAGCGAGGCAGCCGAGGCTTCGTACCCGTGGCCCGATGGTCGGCCACAACCGTGGAAAAGGTGCCGGCGGAAGGATATCGAAATTATAAATAGGGTTTACTGGTCCAGCGGTATGGCTGCGAGTTACCTGTCCTGTGGTTCCGCCAGCGTACAAGGCGAAACGGAGGCTACAATCGAGCGGGCCGTCTCAAAACAGATTTTATATAGTTAGGATGTAGACTGTTATAAATAGGTCTATGTACATTATCAGTTTTATCTAATCTACTGCATTATTTATAAAGATAGTTTTTCAATATTAGAGAATATCTGATAAAAATTAACAACTAGAAGATCTTCAAAAACATTGACTTCCTTAAATAGTTATATATTAATCTCAACAGTATAATTCTCATAAACTATTTCTACATAAAAATGTTGAGATATAAGAGAGTATAAAATTGAAATTTGAATCTATTTTGTTATGGCCCGCTCTATTATCGGTTTGCTTGTGGATTACAGTACTCCGTATGGCAACATGTAAGAATGGCCAGTCGTCTGCACCAAATACCTTCTGAATCTCAACTTGCTCTCGAAACGCGGATGTGGAGATTCATGTTAATTTTATTTGCCAAGCAGAGCTAGAACTATCCACAAGATTAACTGATATTTAGCTCTTCTTAAGTTAACTAACAAAAGTATCACTTAACTTAGGCAATATATCGCATTCTATAGATTCCAGCTCATATAATTACTCAATGTAATGATTTATAAGATAATTACGAACGGATTGGCCGTTAGAAAACAGAAATCCTTTGACAGGAGCGGCAGACCAGAGTTTCGGAGAGAGTTATCAGCCTATCCCCACCTTTCCACTATCCCGGATCTCTCCCTCCCCCAGGTTCGGATCGGCAACTCATTGATCTTCGGATCCCCCCGAACGCCTCCGATCACAAGTTGCTCATGGGCCGATAATCCGTGTTCCTATAACCCTGGTACAGTACAACAGACACTCAATATATACAAAGGCACCTCGATCTCTCCGATCGCGGCCCAATCGCAGAGGAACACCTGTCCCGCGGTTGAGGCGCAGAAGAACACAAACCAAATCACAACGGTGGCGGTGGATTCTGTTCCTGCGCCCGCCATCATCTCTGCCCCTGCAAGAAGCCACCGCTGGGCGCCCGCCTTGGTTGGCTTTGCTTTAATTTATTTTAGGAACATTTCGGTTCTTGTTTTCCAGAAGGTGTATAGAACGATTTCCCCCGCTGGTTTATTACAGTAGTTTTTCAGTTTTTAAGTTAAGCTTTCATCAGCCACCCCCCACACCCCCCGGGGTGCAGCGGGGAGAGGTAACTCACAGGAAGGAATATGTATATCTCAACGACGAGAAGAACGGGCCGTCTTGTTTGCCGAGGAGTCCAACCGCATACTCCATTTTTGTATTTTTTTATAAATAAAAACGGTGGGGGAGAAGAGGACAGCTATCCAAGAACTCGCTACAAAGTTGGAACCTTGGAACAAGATACCCTCGCACGTGCTAACGTTTCTTTTCGGGCGTGGCCCAGGGCCATCATGGCTGTTGCACTAACGCCCACATGGCATTCCCGGGATAGAACATGTATGCATGTATGTATTGATTCATTGGAGATCACTAAGGTGCTTCTAGCACAGATTAGAAGTGTCTGTATGAATAAGTAGCAAGTGTTTTGTAACTTTTGTATATGTGTAATAAACTCATATTCTGGGTGTATCATATGTTACATCTATATACACATAAATTCCAAGTAAAAAGGGGAAACAAAAAGGATAAGAAACCACAGAACGCTAGAAAGTTGAATATATATATACTTGTAAAATCGTTCCCCGCTTTGCTTGCTGCGCATTCCAGAAACCAAAATAAGGGAGAGCAAAAAGACAAGAAAGATTGTGAAATAAACGCCCTACCATCCAGCAAAAAAGGAAAAAAGGGTGGAGAAACACCAAACCCAGATAAAGAAGGAAAACGCGAACCAACCAGCATATCCAATAATTGAGGGATATCACCAAAGAGAACACTCCACTCGACTAATAACGCTGTATTAGAAGACATAAAAACCAATAGAAGACGAGAAAAAAAAATAAATTTAACACATAACCCAAAACCGCTTTAGGCTTGGAAAGGGGGGAGACAAGAGCAAAATACACACAAAGGGCAACGACGACAAAACAATAAACGGCACATCCAAATCCAAAGCCAAAAAAAAAAAAAAGAGAAGGACATCGTAACTTGGGTAGATAGATAGACTGCATTGGATATTGTTATGCGTCACGTTCAAATCGTTCTCACGCAGGTTGTCGTAAATCCCAGGCGTCAATGATACCTCCAAAGTCAGGTGTGTTGTCCAGCGCCCCGAGATTATGTGACATAATAATATTATCGAGTCCGTCGGTGGGTGCTGGGTGTCGTGGCAGCGGAGACTGCTGTACTTGCGTCGTCTGTGGCAGCGAGTCGCATTGTTTCGTCCTTAGTGCAGGCGGTGGAAGTTCATCGAGAGGACCGATGTTATCTTCCGAATAACTTATCGCGCTTTGTCCAGATCTGGCATTGAAGTCACTGCTCGCAGAGGACGGCCACTCTTCCGGAGACCATCCCTGCAGACTCTGCTGCGGGGGCTGGGGTTGATTTGATGGGAAGTGGAATGTAGGCGTGAGCTGGGCGAAGACGGCAGCATTGACATCACCACACTCTCCACCACCGTAGATTCCATTGAATATGTTCGCATGTCCGTTATCGATGCCTCCAAGGACTTGCTCCCAATCAGAGATACTAAAACCGCCTCCGGGTGCGTTACCTGGAGTTGCTTTAAGTTCGACCTTCTGGTTACCCAACGGGAGGTAGTCCAAGTTCAGGTAGTCCGAAGAAAGCTCACCTGTGGAACGGGGAGTTATCGCCGTCAACTCTGCGTTCGCTGATGATGACATGCTGAGGGAGCTGGAGGACCTGATGCTGCGTTCGCATAGGTCTGGACTCGAAGAGGGTGCCGACGTGTCGCTGGACTGAGGCGTGTTCATGTTAAACGAGTGGCGAGATTCTAGTGATAGCGTTTTCCTGGGCGATTTGACTTTCGGCGAAGGCGCAGACATGTCTGAGTTGGAATGTGGTTGGTGCTCTGGCTTGACACGATTGGCGTCATCAACTGGAGAGACAATATTCAAGATGTTATGGAATTCAGTAGCAGCTTCAGGAGATTCGCATTCGAGGAGAGATAGGGCCGAGGAAAGGAGTTTTTGCCCTTCCTTCACGAGCTTGCAGTCACGGCCCAGATCCACGTTCTGCCACAGCACACCCAGGCTAGAGGCAAATAACAGCTCCCTTTTGTTAATACTAAGCGCCAGGCTCATTCTTCTTTCCTCTAAGAGTTGAAGGATTTGAATGATATGTTTCCCAGAGTCTACTAGGGCCAGTATGGAAGGGGAGGCAGTGTTCTGCGGAGCAAAGCAAACCGCAGGTCGTCGAATGAGTGACCGAATGAAGTAGTACATTATAGACTGATCGAGATGGTCAGTAAAATAGAATGCACAACAGGCAAAAGAGTCGGTCTAATATAGATGTCAAGCTTACAAGAAGAGGTGATCGACTTCCGGTGACGTTGGTGCTTGGTTTATCTTGCGTAAACTCAAGCTGGAGATGTTGTGGGAGGCTCCTCTGCCACTCATCAAGTTCTTCTCCGAGAGAATGAACAGTGGACAAAGAAACATTATAACCAGCCGGTGAAGGGTACAGCTGGGCAAGCACCTTACTTAAGATACGTGCTGCCGAGAACAATGCCAAGGCACTTGAAACACGAGTTGGTTCGCCAGGTAGTGTGGGGACGAATCCTCCTTCTGTAATATTCTCGTCATCAATATCGACTGGGAACTCAGCACACACATCTGATTCAGCCAACAAAACAGGCAGTCCTGTCATAGCAGCGGCAAAACTAGATGTAGAATATGAGTATCAAGGTATGCACAGCCAGGAGAGTATGCATATTTTTAGGAATCATTCTGAGATGAGAACATACCGGTCAAGAACATATTGACACCAGAACACCTTCTTTCGCATTTCGCTGGTTAGCGGACTGAATGAAAACCTCCTCTGGCTTTGATGCAGACCAAGTTGATGGCACATCCCAACAGCAATGCCACGGTAACGCAGCAGGCTTTTGTAATCAGCCTTGATGGTGTAGTAAATCTGTCCAAGAATGTAGCATTGGAGGGCTGGTAGAGAAATGTCATCGGCCAGAGCATCAAGCTTAGTCACCCAATTTTGCTCGAAGAGCGCGGGATCCTGCGGGATACGGGCCTTTTGGATAAGGAGTTAGCAGTTTACTCGTAGATACAACAGGGGAAATAGGTCAACTGCGTACGGTAGATGATATGGCAGAAATGCCAAAGATCAGATTCAACTGTGCCAGATAGTATGGATCACCTTCAAATGCCGCAGGGTTGTTGGTATACTGGCCGTAGATTTTCAACAGGGTAGGTCGATGGATGACAGGATATAGCGGTGCCCATTCTTGGAAGAAAATATTGATAAGTTGGTCTGATACAAGTCGTGGGGGACTCCTTGGGGGTACATCTTGATGTGCCCATATTGGGAGAGATGGAGGACCAAGCAATTGTTCCGCTGAGATGCCTGCGGCTGACTTGCCGCTCCGTTCCAGCTTGTTGGCAAATGCATCTACAGAACGATACACACGGTCAGCATACTCGTAATATCAACATAATAACAGGAAAATGGAGCCATGTCTGCACAAAATGGAGAGCCATTACCAATGAATGCCCTTGTACTCGATGGGCCAGTAAAGGGTGCATCTGTAGTTGGTTTTCTCAACAATGAACACGAATGTTGAACATGGATCATGTCTTCTCGTTTCTCTGGGGAAGCATCATCGGATGGCGACGAGCCTGGCTCAGTCGAGCCATGAGGAGGAGTCTTGCGCGACGACGAAAATGATTGTAGCCGCGACAAGACGTCGATCTTCTCGTCCTTCTCATCCAACAACCCCTTCAGCTCACGAACCTCCGCCTCTAACGAACGAACCCTATCCTCCAGTGACTCAGTGTAGCCTCGAGGAAAGGCTCGTCTGCTCAGTTTGTCGCTGGTCTTGCATTCGAAGCCGACATGCGCGCACTGCGAACAGCACGGGCGGATGCCATCACAACGGATCTTCTTGCTCCTACACCTGTCACAAGCCTGGGCAACACGACTCTGCGAGCTGTTGCCCACCTTGATCACCTTCATGGGTAGTATGCCGGGCATGGCTGTAGGTTTCTTTTAAGGTTGATCGTATAGCAAAAACAATTGCACCCTCTATCCTTCAACTGGGGGTATTGCCAGTATGGGTTAAACTAGCCTTTGGTCTTGGCTTAATGATAATCTTTTCTGCTTTATTATTCCCTTCTGTATTACATCTATCCCTCTTTCTAGTCTTCTTCTTCTCTTCTTCTTCGTCCTCTTTCCGTTTCTTCCTCCTTTTCTTCCTTTTCCTCTTCCTCTTGCTCTTCCTCTATTGACAGTGTGGACCTTGCTCGTCGGTATCGCGGCTCCCTCCACGTCAACACGATGAGAGCTGACACGAGACTTAATAAAGCGAATTGATAGCTGCGGCTGCCACCACTCCTTTGAGCAGGTGGCTTGGGGCGGCACAGGCACAGAATGCTTCGAGTAAAACAGGACAGGGTGGCGTCAGACAGCAGGGTAGGAAGCAGCTGAGGGCTGAACTGAAGTCGGGAGTGGAGAGACGGGTGTGTGGAGAATTAGAAAAGGGGGACGAGGAGGCATAAGTACGAAGAGGAACAAAAGGACTGTTGTCTGGATTCCAGCAAAGTCCAGTCTCAACGGATCCGCGGCAGAGATCGACCTTGGTACTTTCTGCCAGAGCGGGTAGGAAACCAGGGGAGGCGGCTTCGGGTGCGCAAGCGACGCAGCGGTGGGGGTGAAAAGAGAGTGCTGGAGGTTTGAAGATCGGAACGGCGAGATTTCTTCCTGCAATCACAGGAAGATAGAAAGTTCAGCATCGGGGGCCCAGCGCCAGGAAACTCAAGCACGCAGAGAGATAGACCTGATGCGGCGGACAGAGATACGCCTCGCTGCGTCGGCTTGGGAACTTGGGGAACTTGGGGAGACCATGGCTGCCAAGGCCCGGACAAAAGGAAATGCTTGGCGTATCAGTGTTGGCGCCGCCGAAGGTTCTAGCGCCGATTAGGCTTAGTGCAGCTGGCTCTTCCACAAGCGAAGCCCCGTGGCTTCCCCCCCGGAGGATCCCCAACGCAGGCGAAGCCCAACCCTAACTGGACGCTAACGAACAGCCCCCAGTGAGGCCCAGTTCTAGCGGCGAACCCGTCAAAGTCTGGAAATTTGCCCTAAGTTTAACCCTAAGTTTAGCGCAGGGTAAGCCCAAATTTAACCCTGGGTTTGAGGCCTATGATATCCTCGCACGAAAATGGCATCCCGAAATAACCCTCTCTTCTTCACACATTTTCGAAAGCTGGGGAAATTCGTATTTACCCCAGACGAAAATTGATCAACGGCGGCGCCTTGCCACTAAATTGATATTG
Organism: Histoplasma mississippiense; assembly: GCF_000149585.1. Classification (NCBI taxonomy): domain Eukaryota; kingdom Fungi; phylum Ascomycota; class Eurotiomycetes; order Onygenales; family Ajellomycetaceae; genus Histoplasma; species Histoplasma mississippiense. The sequence continues at coordinate 507,258 of NW_001813978.1, forward strand.
TTATTAATTTATTCACTAGTTATTCGTTTCTATTTTACACACACAGCACTTGCTCATATGCTGCGCCATGGAGCCAGTGGAGCTCATGTTCCTCTGTTTGAAAAAAAAAGAAATGAGCTGTTGTCAATTTGGCGATGCGTGCCATGGAAAGCGCACATTTGTGCGATATCGACCGCTCCTGGGGATTTGAGTTCTGGTGTTATAGGTTTGCTACCACGCGTGTATCGCCAATTATTTTGTTTTTATTTTAAATTGTTTTAATTCATTTTATTTTTTTAAGTTTCTATTTTATTCTTTATCTATCGATGTGCGTGTGTTGTACGTGCGTGTGTGTACGTGCGTGTGTGTACGTGCGTGTGTGTGTGTGTATGTATATTGATATCTACTTGTATAATTTTATGTTTTGAATTCGCTTTGAAACTGGACCTGACCTGTCCTTTGGTTTGGATGTGCGTCAATGCTTTCGCTTTTAACCCCACATATATTCTTCACAAGCTAATTTGTCACCGGAATCGATCCACCTAGCAGACAAGTTTCATTCGCGGTGCACGCGAACCATGTTTCCACGATCGATACGGACAAGCTGTTCTCAATTGGATGGTTTGTTTTGTCTTCTCCTCTTTTTCTCTACTTTTTAAATACGGTGGGCCTACCTTAAATATTTCTCCCACATAAGAGGATTCGATGCCAAATATCCGGAGTATTGATATTCCAGCCAATTGGAGCGGGGCAAGTCACCTGATTCGGCGCCATGTAGATCCGAGTAATGTCCCACATAGAGTTAGCCAATAATATCAAGCCTATAGATCATCAAAAAGCAAAAAAAGAAAAAAAGTTTTAGTTGCGCAGAAAAAAAATAAAATAAGCGCTCGGAATGTGGCCGTATGGCGAAGGTGAGAAGGAGAGGCAAATGTGGGAGGATGTGTCATCTAACTAATCTCTAACTAACTAACTATCAGATCTAGCCGGCAATTATCATCAAATCCATCCATCACCAATCTAAACCCAATCTGAGATGCGCAGTGTGGCGGGCGCATATATCCATCTTTGTTTGGCTTCAGTATTGGATGGTACCGTTACAGCATGATATTTAGAATTTTGAAGCAGAACCATGGGCCGTGGGGTGGTGTATTCCCAAAATTGCCTTTAATTTACCAGGCGAGAAAAAAGGCTTCAGATAACAATGAACTGAGCAGAGATGGGTTTTCTTCAACATCTATTATTATTCAAGATATCAACCTCAAGTACAATAGAGAAGAAATGTACTCCGAAGGAAAGAAGAAAAAGGGACCGCAAAACTTAGCCTTGGTAGACAGGGGCCTGGTCCAAGTACTGCTTGATCAATTCCCTGCCTAGCTAGTCAGCATCAAACCAACAGGTACGGTACATGTACAGTACAATACATTTACAACTGTCAATAAAAGCACTCGTGTCCAGTGTGCAAAGCCTGAAAATGCGCTCCCTGCAGGTACCAAAGTTAACCATCATTAACACTCCTCTGTGCTACGCTTGGCACATGTAATCATCAACCCATCCACAAAAATCGAATCAAAACACGATTTGGATAAAAACAACTGCAGGTGTTGTTTGTTAGTTGTTGTTGTTGTTCTTATTTTTTCTAAGGCCATATGCAGTCTGAGACTATGACAGCCTTCACCTCACTAGCCTACCCTTATGTTCAGCTACTCTTTATTTACATTTCCCTATTCATAACTGAGTCATCTTTGATGGAGAGACTTCACTATACCATTCTGGATCTAGCCCTCAAGGGGGGCCTTGCCCCACAGTTTCTCACACAATACTAAGCAGTCCCTTGTCACTTGGACTAGACATGTAAGAATCACAACACCTTAGGATCCCACACTATACTGAATCCATCTAGACTATATACATAGTGTTGAACATTGCTCCACCCTGCAGTGGCACCAAGATGTGATAATATCCTTTTGAAGAGGGTGGGATTCGAACCCACTACCTTCTTGTCTCAGCAGAGGTGGCCCCAACACCAAGTGCCTACTTGAGAAAGCATTCCATGAACAGCGCTTACCACTACGCCATCCACCCCCCCGTTGTTTGTTAGTGCTTTTTGCCTTTTTTTTTTCTTTTTCTTTTTTTTTTTTTTATCGCTCCTAGCAAACATCCTTAATGAATTGCTTGTTTCATCGAGATCATGTACGTCACAGAGAGTGTAAACGCGCAGAATAGAGGGGAAACCGGGAGAAGGATTAACTTCATCAGACTAGCAAGACGGAGAATAGGAAAGCTATGGCAAGCAGCAGGGATAATCCCGGACAAGCGCCATGAGCAATTGTATTGTTCGTCAATACGTAGTCCATTTTTCCTTCCTTATGCTGTTGGGCACAACTAGCTAAGTGATAGAAGGGATTCGGGTCACAAAACTACCCCTAGATTACTAAGAAGGTTCATAATAGTTACTACTTCCCGATAACGCAGTGGTAAAAGCAGGAACTTTCTCTTGGCAATTAGTTCCCGCTTCTTGTTATGCTGCACAGATGATGTGGACCCATGGTAAAAAGGTAAAAGTTCCTCAGGAGAAATCCTCGGCAATGTCCGCGCCAGGGTTTTGTGTTATCAAATAAGACCTCACGGCTTCTGTATCCAATAGTTGTAATTTCTGTTATCAAAGGTGTCATTGTTAGCCTAAAGCACACAATAATGGGCACATTGTGCAAAGAAGATATTGACGGGGAAGAACAATGGCAGGGCGCGAAATCATTGGCTACCTTTGCTTCTATATCACGAAGCCCGGTTTCCAGGAGTTCTCCCTCCAATTTTCGAAGCTTAAGGGCTGTCTGCCATACGGACTGGCGAATCACCCTTCCGTCAACATATTCAAGCCATCGCTGCACATACTCGTCGTTCGAACGCAGTTGGGCCAGCTGACCTTGCATCCGGTCCTGCAAGATGACAACTGCCCGGAGCTGAAAGACTCCCCACATCCGGTCCGCTTTGAGCTGGTCAAGCAGCGATTCCGAAGAAGTAACGTTAGTTCCTTTCCACGAAACCTTGAGCTCTCGCTCTCCTTGGTTTGATTGAACTACACGGAATTCCAGGCCATCTTCTTCGTTAACGCAACACCACCAGACAAATGAGCTTTCCCAATCAGTCACGTCAGAGCCAGGCGCGATAAACAGGCGAAAGCCTGGTGTCGTATTGCAGACTGCTATTTTTGCAGGCCGCAATGGGTCATCAGCGGGAATGTCAAGGTCAAGGAATAGCTGGCGTGCATTCGTGGAGCCACTATCGAGAAATCCGTACGAGAATACCATCTCGGAAGCACCCTTTGCGTCACCATATCTATAGTTGCGCGGATTGAAAGTTAGTCCAATTATCGACCTTCGTGTCCAGTCACATTATCTAGCTTCAAGCATACGTGATAGTTATTTCGTCGCCCACCTCTAATCTCTGTCCACGGCGCAGTTGCAAAACAGCGTTTCCATTTTCATCGGTCTCATACAAGGCGCTGGGCCGACCACCGGAGGCGTGATTTACCATATCAATACACGGGACCATGGAATGCCCCTTGCCTGGAAATTCAAGAGCTCGCGATCTATACATGGCATCAACTAATTTCCAATCCTCGAAGGTAAGCCGGCCAGTATCTTCGTTCCACCAATCACGGTCACACCACGAGATATCCGTAGTGGCCTCTCGTAACTGGTCAAACTCTTTCTCCAACGAAAGAATCTTCGAATCTAGAGCTAATTCCAGCGAAGTGCCACGTAGAAGTTCGCGCTCCTCAATGGTGTACAAGGTGGGCAGGGAATACGAGGCCGGGAGAAATTTTATGTATTCTGTCCAAGCATTGGATACCTTAATGTGCTCCTTGGACGATAAATCCGGATCCGAGTACGAAATGTGGACCAGGAGGAAAAGCAATATGGCACCTCGAGCTGTCTACACATATCAGAAATTGAAATATACATCTACGGCCGAGGAAGCGGCATTGCCGTGCCAGTGAAAGAATACACACCATTGCATAATCCCTCATAGAATCCAGTACCTCCTTCAAATGCCTATCTGTTTTGGCGCATGTTTCCACTAACTCTAGTGAAAGTAAAAGCTCAGATGGAATAGTCATGAGGACTTGCGGCTCAATTTCGGCTTCGGGACCGAGCCCCCCGGTTGATTTCTTTGCTGTCGCAACTATCCCGCATCCCTTGTCAATCCCATCCTTGGCCGGTAGCTGTGTCACCTCGACGTCGTGGAATTCGACACAATTAAGTCTAGTCCATGCCGCGAGCGCACTGATTGGAAGATATTCTCGCTTCATTGGAAGGGAAGGAGTTTGGTGAACTAGTTACCGCGTAATCAGTTGATTTGCCGATTGAGATACTTAATGGATCCCGAGTTTATCTACGTGAAGTCAGGTGATCAAATCACGGAGGTGACGATGATTGGCTCACCCAACCTCATCCAACTTTTGGAATACTTGAGAGATGAATGACGGTAGCTCATGGGCCATATCCTATGCCGATTCTCTCCCCCCCCCCCCCTTTTTTTTTTTTTTAGAAGATGCGGACTAAGCTCATTCCGAACTTAATTCCCCTCCTCACGGCGGAAGAACAGCAACAAGCTGTGGGCTTTCTGGCATCTTCTCAACCAGGACAGCCATTTTCTACTGGTATTTTGTATAAAGCTCTGGGAAACGATACGTCGTCTTTCCAATTCGGCTTCTCTGAAGCGAATCCCGCCATGAGAGATGCATTTCAACCAAGGAATTGTGCGTAAACAAGAAGCGAATTTGATCCCTACCTTCAATGCTGTCACGATATCTTGAATTATAAACGGTGTATGCCCGATCCTACGTAACTAACTCATAACATAAATAGTTCACCACTTTCTCGTTCACACCACATCCTCGTTAGCCTGCTTATATGATATGGCCCACTGCCAAAGCTACCAATCAAATTATCATACATTTATAATAGAGGAAGAAAGAAATGAGTGAAAATAGACTTATTTTAGCTGCTTTAGTAGTTAAGGGTCAAGGATTAACTTAGAGAAGAGCTGAGCTGCTTTCTATATATCTAGATAATATTTGCATCTCTATATTGATATTTAGAACTAGTAGTCGATGCCACTGGTCATGATTGTCAGTAGTCCAACAATTATAAAGAGTACAATACCACACGATCAGGCTAACGAGGATGTTGGTGTAAACGAGAAAGTAGTACGGAGTAATTATTCTACAGTTACTCGCGGCCCACTTACAGTCCTTTATTAGGACTAGTGTCTTTTTGAAGGATAGTGGGGGTGGGGTCCTCCAGTCCGTATGTTAACATATCTAGTTTGAGTTGCTGTCCAATTTTGTGCTCGCAGAAAAAATTCCACCGTTACGCCTTGAGAAAAACGAACATCTAGGAAAAGTCCCTTGACAAGTACCACCGCTAGCACACCCTGTTACCAAAACTCGCCTCAGCCAACGATGGATAGTCCATTGCCTGTTTACAAGGCGCAGCGACGTCGTAACCAAGCATCAATCTTGCTAGTCGCAGCGGCCATAAAGTATAACGAACCCTTAATTAGAAAGTTTGTTCGTTGAGATAAAGAAATCTGAGTTATCAGCTAATTGGATTTGGAAAATGGTTCACGATGTTTGTAGATGCTAGATTCAATCTAAACGGCTGTTGTGGCAATAGCGTTTCAAAAATGGTATACAGAGGTCGCTTCAAATGGTTTTGATTTGACTCACACTAAGAATTTTAGTGGCAAGCTTGCTAATGACATCAAGTAATTACATTGATCCTATGCTCTCCTCTAGAGGCTTCAGTCGGTCCCTTATTTAACTCAAGCTAGCCTAAATTTTGAGGTCCCTTGTAGGGCATGAAGATTTTTACAGAAGCTTAAATTCTTATATAGTAGTGTTAGTCAAAAAAACTTTTACAAGGCCCATCTATAGACAGCCTAAATCTACTCTTATAGCATCTCAGGAGCCAGAACATTCGATGCGGGACATGTCCGTCTCTCAAATCTTCATACCTCATTCTGGGAGGCAGGAAGACTAAACTAGCCTTCTTGCAAGAATGCGCCAGAGTAGGAAGATCCCCATGGAGTTCCTCCTCATAAACGCCTCTCGTTCCCCACAAGGCTGCATGCATACCAAACCCTACAGGCTAAATTTAGCATTATGCAGCAGCACCAGAAGCACCATGGCGGAATAGTGAAGCCAGCTAGCTAGTCAAGGCGCTCATTCACCCAAGAGTTCATCCCCTCAGAATCGCTGAAGACGATATCTGCAGCATCCTTGAGCCCCATCTGCCCAGCTAAGCTGCGAAGAATAGCTCACCAGCATGTCCACAATGCAGCTTCCTATACTGGCTTCTAGGTTGGCGCCCATGACGACGATCTAAAAAGCTTTTGCAGTTGGGTTGAGGGTCTTAAGTCTAATTTCCGCGCCCCTATGGTGGGCCCGCTAGCTCTCTATCTTATACGTGGCGACAAACGAGGATGAATTGGGTCGGTGGATTCTCCTTGACGACCTTACAATCTTTGGTGTCGGCGATACTCGGCCTGAAATTTGAGCTGGCGAAGGCGGTGAATACACGACCCTTCGAGGCATGCACGACGCAATGGCTAACCAGCTCAAGCTGAGGGACGTACTTGTTTCTGGTCAGTAACCAAAACCACAAGCGGACATGGAGCCTCTTGTATCTCGACCGGTGGTGGGAGGATCCACCGCTGGATGAAAAGGGAAAGAATTCAGGTTCTTTCTACTTACTCTCTTCACCCCTGAGGATATTGCTCCAATTGAAAACTGCTCATATTTTGCTTTGGTGTTGCTTTTACTGTTCTCGAATCACCAAACTAATTGGGATATTTCACTACCGGCCATCACTATGGCGTTCTTAGTATGGTTGGGGTTGGGGGTTCTGCTTGCTTTCGAGCGAGGAGATTCCGGCTCGGAAGCACCACTATTGAAGTCTCCAATCTGCTATTTGCTGCAAGATACTACGGCAGCCCTGAGGAGCTCAAGTTCTGAAGCAGATAAAGCCCATAGAGCAAAGAAAGAGGGAGGATATTGAAACGAGAAGTGCAAGACCCACCACCCTGGAATAAAGGATGGATGACAATTTACAATTAGGTCATGTGTGCTCCGCATATCCATCATGTGAACTATCCAGGTGGGCCAGGACATTATGTTCTGTCTAGTTAAAGATTCTTTTATTTACTGGCTCTTCCTCGCTGATTGAATTATTATAACTCTCTTTCGTAGCATCAAAAGACAGCCTGGCCTCCCTCAAGCTCCCAAAGTATTTATAACTTGCGACAAGCGTAGGCAACTTGAGACTTACTTACTATTACCACTGTGATCTATTCGGTGACAATTTTGTTCTAGCCCAAACTCCTCCTACCTAACATTGGCTACATGGATTGCGGATCGTTTTCAACCCTACCATCTAACTAACTGTAATAGACATGTCACTCTAACGGATGACTGGTTGAGCCGAACCACTGAAGTGTCCAGTGGATATGATGCAGAATGGCTTGACCATCGTAACTCTGTCTCTTATGATATTTCTTATGCAAAGAGCAATCCAATGGCATGTCCCAAGGTCAGACATAATTCAGCCCAATACCAGAGAAACATTGTCATCAGGATGACAAAAAAAGCCACTGATCTGACGCAGATGAAGATTGGAATTATTGGAAACCATCTTCTGTTGAAATAAAAAGCCACCCGCTGTGTGTTGGAAAGAGTTCCATGGTGTGCCGCCACCCGTTTTCGTTTCACTCAAGGACATCAGCTTACCGCTGGCTTGCTGGTGGCTGGCAGACACGGCTTTGTTCAAATACTGGCTGAAGAAAGCTGAAATCGCCTTAACCCTCAGAATAAAAACCTGCCTCGAGAAGTACGGCCCAGCCTGAATAAAGTTGGAAAAACTGGCTTGCGCCATTCCCTACTACACGGCATTAGCCAAAAGTCGCATCAGCACGCCCCGCCTTCCAGACAACTATGTCCCGAGTTCATTCATCGTCTTCTTATACAGAACTTCAAGTCTTTTTCGGTCACGGGCGTTATGATCAGCAGATCAGGTTTACTGCATACGTTGCGATTCGCCCATCTTCAATCGCCACTGGCTACAGCTTTCTCCTCAGGCACCCGATACGCATGGACAAGCTCGAAGGGAGAGGGTCACAGCGTGGACCGGAGCAGGCGCAGCGACACCACCGATCCAACAACCAAGGGGACAGCCGGAGGCTTGAAGGAGAAGGGAGAGGCTACAAAGAGAAAGGGTAATTCCAAAAGCAATGCCACGGAAGAGCGGAATCACGAGGGGAGCACAAAAAAAGCAGAGAATGACTTTCCGGAAGCTCCCAGGCCTATTATTGGCATGTCTGACGAAAGGGGAAAGGTGAGTGGGTTTACTTTCACATTTTTGTTTTGGCTGGACATGTTTTCTTGTTTGCTTTGCCGTCTTGATGCACCTGGCTGATGTTTTCCCATGACCACAGAAAGGGATTTGAGTGACATATGCATGTTTAAGAGAGTTCTACCTCCCCAAGTCGACATCCAAGTCGACATCCAAGCAGGGAAGCCTTGTATCATCGGCCGACTTTAAATGATAGGACCTTTGGATTCACGAAAAGGCGCATTAATGAGTGCGTGTGTGAGAGAGAGGGGAAAAAAAGATGTGTGTGGAGGGGAGGGGTTAGGGGGGGGGGGGGGGCTGGCTGAATAAGAAATTGCAGAACTAGGAAATGGGTGAAAACGGCCACCATTAACACTGCAGTACTTACATCGTAATTTCCAATAGAAACTATCTCGTCCTCTGAGACTCTTGAGCCTCCCGCGCCCTCTATATAAGCTACAGGAACATCACCCATCACTTTCCGAGCCACGTCGCCCACAGTGCTATTCCTGAAATAACGTTAGGATGCGCCACTTGAAATTCCATGTGAATAGGCAGTGGGTCTAACTTCTTGACAAGCACACAATCCTTGAAAACTCCATTGGCCGTTCCGGTTCCTGATGCAAATGTGTGAATATTACGGACTGGGAAAATTGGTACCAACCCAAGTACTTCCGCAGCACGAGAGAGAACCTGAACGACACCTGTAGATCCGAATCGATACAAAACCAAATCCTTGACATTTTCCAACCGGCTATCAAATGTTAGCAAATATATTTTTTAGAATGGATGTTGCATTCAGGGACACAATAGAACACCAAGGGATAATTATACTTCTTCAATTTCTCATCCATTTCCTTGAGGCCACCACCCTCAGGATCACCCATATCTATTAGATCCTCTCTCGTATCTATAACATCACTCCCTTCGACATATTTGATATATCCTTGTCGAGCCAGTTTTCGAAGGAAGACTTCTGATATGGCAGAACACAAAACAATCGATTGCGGGTCCTGAGCCTTGGCAATTTTATTTATATTCTGTGATTCTATCAAATCAGTAAAACGTCAAACCATTTTCGTAGGATCCGGAGTCTAACTTACCTTGTCAGCATCTGGATGATCAATTTTGTTGAGTGCGAGCACAGTGGGGAATTTTTCATCTATAAAGGCAACGACAACACGTTCTACGGTCTCATCCGACCATTCTTGAAGGGGCTCTTTTATATCTAATCGGTCAAGACATCGCGCCACGACTTTCGATGTGCTTCCGTAACCAGAAAACTGATTTTGTAGCGTTTCGACCGGTGTTGCCTCTATTGTATGTCAAAAAGCTTGCATTTCAAGTTCGATTCAAACACCACACGTACTTGTTGCTGTATGTCGCCGTTTTATAGAACCCCTATTGTCCGTAAGTATCTGCTTTCTACATTTCTCCTTCACCGTCATAAAACTTTTGCGCATATTACCATTTCTCCATCAAATTACCCAAAATCCAATTGACAATCTCCGATTTCAACCAAACAATATCTTGTGAAGGGTCATACCCTCTAGTGGCCTTCCCTGATATTAGGAAACACCTTTCTCAGTCCATCAAAGACCATGCTGGTAGCACCCATGAGCCGCAAGGCTGATATGCTGGTTGATAGAACGAACCTTCGGCATCAACCGTCCCACTAACATCAACCACATGTACCAACGCATCCGCATGTCGTAGGTCGTCTAAAAATTTATTCCCGAGTCCTTTGCCTTCATGCGCCCCAGGAACAAGCCCAGCAACATCAAGCAGCTCGATTGGGACAGATCTCCTCCCTTCGTGACAACCGCCGTAATTGGGCTTGCATTTATCCGAGACGTTAAAACGTTTGCACGCGCAGTCTACCTGGAGGTAGCCTATGGCGCGCTGGGGGTCGATAGTTGTGAAGCTACTCCCCCGATTTTAGTATTCAAAACTCGTCTACTGGAATGAGGGGCCAGAAAAAGAGGGGATTGATATGGAGTTCGTACGGGAAATTTCCTGTGGAATCATATTTCTTCAGCTCCGCGATAACCAAAAGGAACGAATGATTGACGCACCAACTTTAGAAGAAGCATCGGTCAAACTGGAGTCGTTGCGTTAGACACATTAATTTCACCCATGTTTGCGCTCTCTTGAAATCCCATACACACCTATTTAGGGTAGTTGACTTGCCAGACGAGGGTTTCCCGACGAGGCCGATTAATGGATCCTGAGGCATAGGAAATTAGTATGCGAAGTCTTAGCTGGGCAAATATAGGATTTAATATAGGATTTTTCAATGAGAGGGAGCCCGGCCGATTCGTCTGGTGCTGGCGTTGGCTGGTGTTGGCAGCATATTCAGGCTGTAATTTTGATATCCGATCAGTAACGTATGTTATTCGGTTGCCTACTAACTATAGCCGAAATTTACTGTACAGTACAACCGGGCTTGTAATTTATACAGCCATTACATACAATAGCCATTTTTCAACGCCAATGTTCGACACATTTACTTCACTAAAATCTTCAAACTTAGCTCCAATTGTATGTATGTATGTATGTACATGTACATTCCCAAGTTTGGAGTTTCGCAATCCAGATGAATATAAACTACAATCCAAAGTTTGACCCTTGTGGATCTCTCAACAAGTGAATCAATGCAGGGAACCTATCCTGAGGGCAAGGCACTGCACCAACAGTATTTATTGATTCTTAAAAGAGGGTCACTCTCAGTTATACCATGCTCGCCCAATCTCACGCAATAGTATTCCTTTCATCTAAAGGCGTCTATGGAGAAGGGGACTAGATTGTCCTTCCTATCAGGGTTGTTCTCCGGAAAACGGAGAGTTCTATGCCTATCATTTGAAGGCCCAAGCCCAGAAGATTCACAAAAGAGAACGACCCACCAGAGCCTAAATATATTAGGTATCCCTCGGGGAGTAAAACGCCTTTCCCCTGAGCCACTATGCTACACTTCTGAAGCTATATTATTCGTGAACTCTCTATATGAAACATAAAACAACACTACCAAGAAATACTGTTCAGCAATTAAGCTCTACCTGCCACTATCAGCGACAATAAAGCAAGAGTCCCCAGGTGTAGGCTGATGGCAAGGTCCAAAAAAGGGCTCGTTCTCGTAACCATGAC
>NW_001813978.1:519483-525557 GCF_000149585.1 Histoplasma mississippiense
TTCTAGTCCAATGAATATCAAAAAACGTCATAGGTGGGTAAGCCAATATTGAAAGTGAGCCCTCTCAAAAAGTGGTATTTCATTCCGCCCGTTTTATATCCGATTTATGAACGCCGAGAAAAACATATGTGAAGAAAATTAAGCCCGATAAACAGTCACATGACGCCATGGTTAATCCAGGACGGTAACAGACAAACGAAGGGATACATGAAAAGGAGGAGTGTGTGGTTGTCCGCAAAAGCCCAGGGGGGAAAAGAAGCGTGAGAAAGCCCAGCCCGTCTGAGCGTGGATTTTGTATCTTCTAAACTTTTACCCTTTTCGATTCCTTTTGCGCAACCTTGACAAGTTCCGTATAGTATTCTCTATCCTCCCCGTCTCCGCCATCCTTCTTATCCTTCTTGTCCTTGTCTTTCTTGCCCTTTGCGCTTGATCGTGGCAACACCATGACAACACTTGTAGGTCGTTTGGTGGCGCCGGCACTTCCTAACTCAGCTCTTGATGTGACATAAACGTAAGGGATTCCGTGGTCTTCACACAGAACAGGAATATGTGAGATGACGTCCATGGGTGAGATATCCGCTGCGAGGACGACGACAGCGGTTGGGGTGTCGATTACGGCGTTTGCTGCAGGTACTGGTGATTTCCGGAGCGCTTTGACGACTTCTTTCACGCCACGTTTGAGAGACTTATTTACAGCAGCTGCAGAGGACGATAATTCATTGCTGTTAGTAAAATAATTGCTTGGGAGACGAACTCCATCAACATCATTTGACCGCACGATACTGGTCATAGCTGTGTCTCGTTGTATTCTACCCACATCGTGGAAGGGTCGAGCGGCTGAAAAATAGAATCAACGAGTAATGAACTGGACATACCCTTCTTAACACTCTTGAGCACCTTCTTTGCAACCTTATCTTGGGCTAGGGGATTTGCAAACGGAACGAGAGAGCCAACAATTCGCTCCGGAGCAGGTTTCTTCGAAGTGGTCTCAGCGGTGGTAACGGTAGGAGCTGGCTCGGCATCGGGTTTTTCCAGATGCTCTAGGACCTTTGTGGTCAATTCATTCTCCACGGCTTCAGCAAGCAAACTTGTATCCTTCTTTTTATCTTTCTTAGATTTCTTGTGCACACCATCGGTCTCGGAGCGTTTCTTCTCCTTCTCCTTCTTCTCCTTCTTTCTCTCTCTATCGGACTTGTCCTTGGCCATTGTGATTGTTAAATGCAAAAAGGACACCTGGTCGGATTATAGGTTGTTGGCAGGTACGAGAGTGTAAGATATCAAGCAATGGCAATTGTTGGCTAAAGAGAATATAAATGGGAGATGTGGGCGCAAAGTTTTGCTCCTGTTCTACTTTTTTTTCAAGTTCGCTGGATTTCATTTTCGATTTCTGGTCACCTTAACCGTTCGCCCTAAGCCTATTGTGGATTAGTCAGCAAATTCTTTGATCCGAAAAGGCCCTGAGTTCGAGTCCCAACTTGGACAATTATAATAATTGAGCATGTCGAATTTCTTTATGCTTTTCCTCCTTGTTTTCGCCGTCGAGTATGGAAGATTGACATATGAGAGTACAATTCTGGGGCGTGCGGGTTCATTACATCTGTTTTTAACGAAACGTATAGCTTTGAGGCTGTCAGGCCCAGTAGTACCATATATCGAACTGGCTGTATCAAGACATTAACTTGTATGTTGATAGGCTGTGTCTTGAGGCCGCACATCTGTTGATTTTTTTTTCTCGAATATAGACAGGATGCCTTTCACCTTTTTCGATATTATCCAGTTGATTCGATGTTGAAATGGTGGGGGAAAAATCAAAACAGAGAAAGGAATTCGAAAAAATATTCTTATCTTATTTTATATAGAAAATGAAATGATTTGGACAAGTCGATTGCTTTCTAATAATATGTGTACTATACAGCGCAATGACTGATGAGGCTCCCCTCCCAACCTTTTATAGTAAGGATGATCTCTACTCTTCGCTTCCACCCTCTGCCAATCGTCCGGCTTTAGAGTTTAGATATTCATTCCTGTAGATGCGTACATGTCAGTCAGCAACCGCGTAGAAGATTGACAAACACGCAATACAGGCGGAAACAATCCAGATCAACCCTCACGATGGGAACACGAACCTCTCTTGAGCCCAGCTCATTAGGGCATATGCCGCGACAAAGGGGGGAATGACATAAAGTGCTTGATTGCGAGATCTTCTCCATGTGTTGAAAATGGCGTTGTACAAAGCACCAGCGAAGGGACGCTGTCGGTTGGGGGACAAAGCGTAGGTAGATATTTTCTGCGGAGTCGGGCAGCCTATTTTGCATCATCACGAGACAGTCATTAGTATGTCAGGTACAGTTGATACACAAGATATAGGCGGAAAGGCAGCCAAAGAATGGGCCTTTTTGATTGTATCAGACGAGGCGGGGGCGATAAACTCGCATATTGTCGCAATGGAATAGGCCTCAAAACGTACCAAAGTCCCCGAACGTTCCAATATATCTGCCAATCGTCAGTTTTCGTCAGTTGTGTCAATTCTCATGAAGAGAACAATAGTATGCCTCTAATTGATTCACGGGAGTAGCAACTGGGGTAGAGGGACTTACATTCCACGCTTGGGATCTGGATGTCCACCGCCCATCGTTCCGGATAGAGAAACGAAATTTATGTAGACAATTGATTCAGCTCTTTCAGGCAGTCGACAGATAGAAACGCTGCCTATAACGCAAGAGTGTGTACGTGTGTATGTGAATGTATACGTATCTCTACAGATGTTGTCGGCTTCTTTTGCGATCAAAAGTTGAGAGCTTCCAGGATCACCTGACGCAGGTCCCGATACAGTTTAGCTTCATAAAATCAGCAAACCAATGCAATGCTGTTGATATCTCCTCAGGAGCAACACATTTTCCCTATCCACTCTCAGCTTCTAAGAAAATGGCGAATGCTCTTGCGGCCGTTTATAAATGGGGCATCCCCGTGGCCATCGGGGCGTCCTTCGTCCAGGCATCACTCTACGATGTCAAGGGAGGAACGCGGGCAGTCATCTTTGACAGACTCTCCGGAGTTCAGGAAAAAGTCGTCAATGAGGGAACGCACTTCCTCATCCCCTGGCTACAGAAAAGCATCATTTACGATGTCAGAACAAAGCCCAGAAACATCTCAACGACAACCGGTAGTAAGGACTTGCAGATGGTCAGCCTGACACTACGGGTTTTACATCGCCCCGAAGTCCAACAGCTACCAAAGATCTATCAGGTATTTACACTCACATTCGGACATCTCCTTGATCTTTCATCTATATAGCTAACTGTGCGATCTGCCCAGTCCCTCGGCCAAGATTACGATGAAAGAGTCCTCCCTTCCATTGGCAACGAAGTTCTAAAGTCCATTGTTGCCCAATTTGATGCCGCAGAACTCATCACGCAGCGTGAAGCAGTCTCGAACAGAATCCGCAACGACCTCATGCGCCGTGCCAGAGAATTTAACATTGCCCTCGAAGACGTCTCAATCACCCACATGACATTCGGCCGCGAATTCACCCGTGCCGTTGAGCAGAAGCAGATCGCGCAGCAGGATGCTGAGCGGGCGAGATTCATTGTCGAAAAAGCTGAGCAGGAGCGACAGGCTAACGTTATCCGTGCTGAAGGAGAGGCCGAGAGTGCTGATATAATTAGCAAGGCTGTTATGAAGGCTGGTGATGGCTTGATTCAGATCCGAAGAATCGATGCCAGTCGGGAAATTGCGCAGACACTAGCCTCCAATCCCAACGTAACGTATCTCCCCGGTGGTGGTGAGGGAAATGAGGGCGGAAAGAGCACCAGTCTTTTGCTTGGATTGAGGAGTTAAGGAGAGGAATGAAAGTCAACAGAAAAGTGCGCTTGCATTGAAGGTAGATGTGGTGCAATTTTTCTATATTGTTGTTCCGGAACAAACATGTAACAAAATTCTCTTTTTATCAATTTCACTGTTGTCTCAATACATATTTGGTCCTTTCTCCGCTTCTCAGCCATTTATGACCGCATGAGCCATCCATGCATGATATTTCAAGCCAATATATACAACATGGGAGCGGTTCTGCTGTAACTCTTCCAACTTATACCACTGTGAAAACACTTGCTTTTCCGCGCCAAACTTGCTGTACAAATGAAATTGTGGCTCAACTTTCCACACTGGTATGCTGTAGTTGAACTGCTCAAAGGGCATCAGCGGCCAATATATAGCCGTGGATCCCTAGCCTCAGTCTACTTACCTAGTCATAACCGGGTCGTCTCAGCTACTTGAAAACTGTGCTTTAAACTTCTAGGACGAAACTGTCTTGAGGGCTAGTACTATCTCCACCACATCTTCTAACACACCCTCCACTCACCATCGGATGGAAAGATAATAAACAGTCAAAGGTCTTAAGTAATAGATTGTCCAGCAGAGACGGATTTTTGAAGAAAAAGGAAATGACAAAAAGGCTTATGCAAAAACAATTGATCCATTCATTTGAATAAAGGTGCTGTATATTGGAACCAATCAACCCATTCATCTCAACACACCCTTAAGCAACTCCTAAGGAGCAAACAAGGACAGAACAAGGAAACCATATGAATCGCATAGTGAACCATATTGGCGGATATTGCTGATGCAACAAATATGCATCAAGCAATTATTCACTTGAAAATCAGACATATGAGCATAGAATAATTGCACACTAGAGAGATATCCTAGTTACACCTTCGAGATATTCAAGGAATCAAGTTCTCAACCAATAGACAGGCGACGAAGCAGAAATGCATATAAAAATCGGAAGCAAAGAAACAGAAGCAAAAGGACAGCAAGAAACGGAAAAAATAATTCATTAATTCAATTGACAAAAAAATTAAACAAAACAAAACAAAACAAAAAATACAAATATAAATATCAACAGCATGCAAAGAAAAATTAAAGGTGATTGCAAGGAGGTAATAAGAAAGCATCATGTCTATCATTAGAAAAACATCTTCTGAATTCGATGCCGAACAAGTTCCCACGTCGTCGTTGGCACTCTAGTTGGCTGTGATGTATCTGTATAAACCACCACCCGGCCCGTATCCACATCCGCCTCCCTCAGTTTAACAAAGGTCGTGCGGCATACAACCTTGTGTGCAAAATACAACATGATGAAGAGAAATAGACTAATATATGCGACGAAAAAATTGCTTAGCTCCCAGGGTAAAAAGGCCTTAAAACCTTGAGTAATGATGATAAGGATGTTAAAGGAGAGGCCGTACCACGCCAGGTAGGGTTGGAAGGGTGCTTTGTAAGGCAGCGCATCGCGGCTAATATTCCTCTCACGCAGCGCACGCATGAAGCGCAGGTGGCAGCCGTTAATGCAGGACCATGCGATGAAGCCAGCGATGCCGCTGATGTTCATGAACCATTCGAAGACCACGGCCCCGCTGTTGGAGAGGTTAAGGAAGCCGAAAAGGCCGAAGGCGGCGGTGAGGAGGACGCACGCGATGGGTACGCCACCCTTAGTAATCTTGGAGAAGGATTTGGGGGCACACCCATCCCTGGAAAGGCTTACTAGTATTCTACTGCCAGAGTAAACATTGGAGTTTGCAGCGGAGATAACCACAGTGAGGAGGACAGCGTTGATGAGACTTGGGAGGACCCTGACGCCGGCAAGCTTGGCGGCGATGACAAATGGAGACGCGGAAGCGTTGGCGGCTTGTGACATGAGGTCTTGGTTTGTGTATGGGATTAGAATGCCAATAAAGAAGATTGTCAAGACGAAGAGGAAAAGGATGCGATAAAAGGTCTTTTTAATTGCTGCTGGTACGGCTTTTCGTGGGTTCTCTGCTTCTCCCGCCGCGATGCCTACTAATTCGGTTCCCTGATATGAGAAGCCGGCTTGGATAAGAGTAGCCCAGAATCCGATAAATTTTGCAGTGGCAATATTATCAGTTCCGACGACTTCGACGAGGTATGGAGCGAATGCGCCGGGATCCTTCCAGTACTTGAATCCTAAATAGCCCTGCTGGCCTGCGCCGGCATTAATGCAAATACCGAAGATCATGAAGCCAATGACGGTGACGACTTTAATGCTAGAGAAGAAT
>NW_001813978.1:525657-550693 GCF_000149585.1 Histoplasma mississippiense
CAGAACTCGATTTCGCCGTAGAAGCTGACGGGTAGCAGATTGATTGACGTTATGAACAACCAAAACACACCGATGAATATGCAGCAGGGGCGTCCTTGATCCAGAATTGGATGATAAGGCTTGTTGCCGTCAACTCGAGTGCGAAAGTAATGGACCACGAAAACCCAGTATATCCAACCCATCGCGAAACCAAGACTAGGATCAGCGAAGCGGGTAGCGTACGTGGTGAAGGCGCCAGCTACTGGTATACACGTTGCCATTTCTCCAAGAGAAACTATGACGGAATACACGATAGATCCGACGAAAGTATATGCGATCAGAGCACCGGCAGGGCCCGCAGTTGAAATTGCTTCGCCACTACCAATGAATAGACCGGTGCCGACAGTTCCGCCTAGGACGATTCAACAGTAAAGTTCCGAATCGATAATGAGAGCATTTGTATATACATACCAATAGCAATCATCTGAAGGTGTCTGCTTTTCAACTTCCTCTGGAGCTGGGAAGATTGGGAAGACTGGTGCCAGAACGACTCATGATACGGGCATGACGAGGTGTCGCCTACCGTAGCCGTCGTTCCTTTCTCATCCTGGTTCAATGATTCGTGATCGATCAAATCCGCCATTCTAGATGCCCGAACGTACAGATGTCTCGATGGGAAACAAAATCAAGTAAGTCTCTAAAAGAGAAAATCGTCAGAGCGGGACATAAAATCGTGGCAGTGAACTTGTTTTCCTGCCCACAAACTGAAGTGGTCCAAAAGCTGGAAAATATATAACTATATATATATATATATATATATATATATTAAATCTCTTATTTAATATGTCTGCAATTAGGAGTGAAGATGCAAAGAATGGCAACCTCCAAAAACACCAACTGAGTAATGATTTAAGAGGCATTGCGATAGACGGAAAGTAGCAAAATTGGCCAATTGAGAATTCGCCTCTGCGGCAACACACTCAGCGGTGACTAATCAGCATGAGAGTTGGTTCCAACAAAGACACAACAATGGAACCAGGCATGGAACTGCGAGCCAAAACGAACAGATAACATGTTGTGCTAATATGTAGGGCCCTATACGCAGGCAATGATGAACTTCCATGATTCGCTTGCTATGCCGGCCTTCGGGCAATTCAACCGAAGGGGAAGCCAGCAGGGGTAATTCCTGACGAATGTGAAATGTGCATTAGCAGCAGGCGTTTTATAGGATAAATCTCGACTCAAAAGGCATAGCATCCTTCAGGATGTGCCATGTACGATGTCGGGAGCCCTTTGGATATTCGTAAAAACTGCGAGGCAAGGATATTCGCTCAGCCGTTCCAGTCACCACCATCGCATTACTATGTATCATGCATCTGAAAGCTGATCAGAAGCTAACAATTGAGCCCCCAGATAGCAATGGTGGTGTCATCCCGTCCCCGCCTCCGTTCGAAACCATGAGTATGGGCGAGTTGTTCAAAACGGGTCCATGTCAGATTTAGTACGGCTCTTGTGTCCATCATTTCGCCCAAACGATCGTCAGTGTTGCCCTGTCTCTCCAAGCCATAGGGTTGGTAAATATAGGGCTAGTTCTGCAAGGTGTATGCCCCCCTTCTGCAACAAAGAGATCACAAACGGTATTGAGATCGGAATGTTGTGCTTGTTGGAGGTAGGCCAAACCATAAAACTGAATCAGGTTCCATAATTCAAGCGAAGAGGCATAAATCTTTGGATATATTGATGAATTAGATAAAGCGTTCCTAGCACATGTGCTAATATACAATATGCTGGTCACGAAACGTGAAGACTCTACTCCGTACACTTACATATATTGGTTGGAGAGAACAAACCACAGATGCTCAGTTCCCTCGTGAAACCACACGATGCGCCCTCTTTCTCCGTTCTCTGTAGACCATCCCAAGGAATCACAACTGCGATGGGGCGGGATGAGGGCTTACAGGCGGTGCGGCCCTAGCTCGAGCATGTTCTTGATCAACTATCTTGTTGTCTGCCATGTCCAAGGACCACAGACAGCTGGCTCAACACCTGGGTCAATTCCCCAAGTTTGCCCCAACATTGTTCTCCACGTGGCGCAAACATATCAAGAATTCATCCACTGCCATCTCAAACACCCGAACATGGCGTCTCGTTAGCGCGGCAAATGAGGCGCCAATGCCCAGCTAGAAACACACGTGATGGCGGATGGGAAATTTCTCTGAGCAAGACGGGAGCTCTCGACGGTCAACTCCGTCGGAGTTTTAGTTTAGCTCTGAAGTTATTTTATTATTATGGACGGCGGCGCTGCCACAAGGGAAAGTCTGCAGCTCCAGGAGTTCTCCTGGCTGCCTCAAGTTGGCCTCATAGTGGCCTGGCTTCGACACAGATCTGCTCTCGCCTCAGCTTCAGCTCATCCCATCATGGCGACGATGACTTCCACAATGGAGTCCCCTAAGCTCTCACCTGCGACGACGCAAACTCGGACCCAGACCCATCGACGCCGCCTTAATCGTGAGGAGCGAAAAGATATCCTAGTCCTGCGGCGGCTAGGTTATACGTATCAAGCTATAGCTGAACATCTTCACGTCTCCCATCGCGCTGTCCAATACACCTGTGAATCAAATACGTGCGATCCCAAAAAAAGGCCAGGTCGGAACAGCAAGTTGTCCACCAAGCAAGTCGATGACATTGAAGCCTTTTTGGCCGCCTCTAAGGAGAATCGGAAAATGTCCTACAAGAAGATAATCGAAGTTCTTGGCCTTGACGTGAAGCAGGACTGTCTACGTCGAGCTCTGCAGAAACGTGGTTATACTCGCCAGGCTACCTCAATGCCTAATTGTCGGTCCAGCAAACGTAGCGATCTTGTAAGTTTTGTAGGTCTACCAGGTTTGTAGGAGTTTGGAATAGTCACTAGAGCTAATACACCCGTTATCAGGCTTGGGAGATATGTAAAACCCCCGACATTAGGAGCAAAGACCAGAACGAACATGAGTCCTCCGCCGGGTTATTGCTCCCAGACCATCCCTCTCCCGGCGGGCTCCTACATCATCACCATCGCCAACCTGCTACAGACCAACCTCAAGCCCCTTTTACCCGATATCCTCATATTCCCACTTCCTACCAAGGCTACCATTCCATTGCCTCTCCTCAATCACAGCCAGTCCAGCTTCCGCACCTCCCAGGCCCATACCACCAGGCCGCACCGCCAGAATTCCAACACCTTCCACAACAATACACCTCTATGGCAGCCCATCATCACCCGCAGCAGCCGCAGCTGCTGAAACAGCAATACTCACCACAGTGCCGATCTATACCACTTGAACCTCGTTCAATCCCTCCCCAGAACAATCCAGTGCATTTACACCCTCACTCTTTGTCAACGGCGATTCCTCCATACCACTCACTTCACGAGTACCATTCTATTTCTTCCAATAAATCACGCCCTCCTCTCCCCGGAATACCGTCGACCCCTATCCGAGTATTGTCCCAGTTTGATTGATCGTCGTTTCCGTTTCGGGTTAAATCTCCATCCCCATTCCAATCTCCGTCCTTTCGCCTCCGTGCACATCGACAATCGACATCCAAAACCTCAGCCGTAGTGCATCCCCGGGCTTATACCAAACAACAAACTCCCACGCACAAATGGCAAGTTCCATCATATACCCCTGTGAAAATAAGTAAAAATAAACCACGTACTGGTTATGCTTTCATCTAACAGAGACAAATCTAGCTCGTAGAAGTATCCAGCATGACGGACCGATCGCATAAATCTAGCGGATATTCAACACCACTTACGATACCAGATGACCGCAGCGACTACTACAGATATGAGACGAGCGTTCCGCCTGAGATGGCAGGCGTCGATTCGGAACCGAGGTTGCGATGGCAGTGAATTCATCCATTTATATTTGTAAGATACGATTAAAGTTTAGAAAATGGGCCTCAGGGCCTGGTTTGGCGCGTATGGGAAACGAGCATGCTGCCTTCACTGGTCGCCATGCAATGTACAATACCTGTCGAAGCTGAATAGAGAAAGCTAAGTCATTGGCGTTTGGAAACCCACTGCCGCTTAAACAACTCTTTCTACTTTGGCTACTTTTTCTTCACCAGGGTCTCTCATGTCTTGATATTTTTTTTTCTTGGCTAGGGTTGTCTATTTGCAATGTTTTAATACCTGGGGTAATACAATATAGAATATAGACCAATGCTTTGATACTTACATAAACTCATCCTATAGTTACGCTCTTTGTCTGCCTAGGACTCGTGCTGGCAATAATAACATTAGCATACAAATGCCATAACCGAAAAACATACATAGCTCACGTTAACCGATATAAGGGGTGTCCATGAAAACTAAAATTCATACATTTACTCGCTCCGCACATTTCTTATAAGCGCTCAAACAAAACGCGAACAGAGGAGATGAGGGCAGGAAAACACGAATAATCAAAAGCAATTCATCATGAGATGGCCATGGGTCACCATCTGCACCAAATAAATTTGAGTACACTAATATCAATACCACACCGCCGGCATAATTTCTCAAAGAAACCCACTAACAAAAGCAACAGCATAAGACCGATACTTCTCCACAACAGCACTATGGACTTCCCTGTCAAAGCCTGAGTCGCAGACCGGATCTCCTGAGTCACAGTAGGACCGCATGCGAGAAGCATACGCGTCGCATGCTTCGGAATCCGGGCGTGGGAAGAGCTGGCAAGATAGTTACATTGAGAACATTGAGTAGGATTGGACATCTCCAGGAACCAATGTGCTTCAAATTAAGAGAAGGGAATGAATGACCTGGCGCGGAAAGGAAGGAAAATAACTTACACCGCTCCTAGTTGAACTGCCAACATCGAACGATTTACCGGGTACGTGGCGCGGATCAGCCATAAAAATAATCGCAGACACTACAGGAGTTTCCAAGATACAATTTGGAGTTAACTAAAAGAAGAACCAAACACTATGTTGATATCCCACTAGCTTTTGTATTGTCTTTTTCTTTCCTCCTTCCCCCATTCCCACCACGGACAAATTGTAACCGTCCAAGCGACGACAATAACTCGCAACAACGTCTTTTGCGTACCTTTATCCACAATGGTCCGATCAACCGCCCGCTCCGCAAAGGCTCCGCCACACAATACATTGCCAATAACGTGGGCACCCTGTGAATACCCCAGTAGCACAATCTTCGACTGCGGACAGCTTGACACGGACGTGTTTAAAAGGCCAGTCAAAGCTTGAATCCCTTTGTATAACGAGAGGGAGTACGGGAACAGATCCGCGGGGTAATCAAGCGCGATTCGCTTGCTGTTCTGGCGCTCATTGCCAAGATCGCCGGCGATGCTAGCCAGACGGCCTTCGCCGGGTTCTTCGGAGGTGCCGCGCGCTGTGATTATGGTTATGGCTGTGCAAGAGACGGTAGCAGTCTGTACTTGCGCGACTGGTATTGGGAGCAGGATTGCGATTGCCAGATGGGCAATTGCGAGGATGAGGGACATCACTGGCGCTATTGCGAGGGCAGTCCGCATCGTCGTTAGAATATCTATCTATCAAGACTTCGGAAGCTACTGGAGGGTTCGTGACATTGGTGCATTAGGGACTGTGAGAAAAATCCGATGATGCCTATTTACGTATATGGATATAGGCAAAACTGGGGAGAAGTTGGGAAGGAACGGATGTTCGAATCTGCCATTGATCTATTGGTCAATGAATAGGCAGCCGTCCTGTAGCGCCAGGAAGACAGAAAAATCAGCAATTGGTGCTTGAAAACGTCAAGAGTCTTCCGTCAGAGCTGCTGAGAAGCAGCCAGTGGTTAGGGAGAGTAAAGCAATGCACACCCTGAAAAAATCCAGTGTACTTGCTCAGCGGATAGCATCTGGGAAGAAGTTACACGAGAAGAATATCAGAAATAATTCGAGTATGTTTGAGGAGTGTTGAGAGCTATAAACAACTTTACACGGGCTGTTGGAACGAATTATTCTTGAATCGAGAAATCTTGAGTACTGCCATCTGGAGAGGAGAAGACCTGTGAGGCCACAAAGGAGCATGGCCATATCGCAACACAATTATCCACAAAGGCAGATCTGAGCAACATCTGAACGATAAAAGTTGCAGGGGTATTTGGTTTACAGTCAGTCCCCTGAATGACTAGAATATGCTTTTGTTCCAGAGCAATGCAATTGGAAGAAATCTTTCAAGATGATAGTCATATCAAATATAGGAAGAATAAAAACAAGTAGAAAAAACCTAAAAAGGATAAAAGAATAAAAGCTATGGGGGACAGCAGACCAACAATTCCTCTCTACATGCGAGTTCCTGAGCTGGGTGTGTTCAGGGGAACATTGACATCACCAGAATGTATGTAGGGTTCTAAAACCACATGCTGTCTAATACGCTACACCTCATAGTATTGCTCCGTTTCATTTTTTTTGCTCTTTCTTTCCCGGAGGAAATTGTTGATTTCAAGTAATTCTTTGGATGCAAAAAAGTTTCA
The DNA here is from genome assembly GCF_000149585.1 of Histoplasma mississippiense. Lineage (NCBI taxonomy): Eukaryota > Fungi > Ascomycota > Eurotiomycetes > Onygenales > Ajellomycetaceae > Histoplasma > Histoplasma mississippiense. The sequence continues at coordinate 532,133 of NW_001813978.1, forward strand.
ATACCTTGGTTTATTACGTATCATTCCGCTGATTACTATCTCTATTCCAGCTTCGAAAGGAATGAATGGTCTTGAAGCCCTGACACGGCTACTTCAATCCAAACTAAGAAAAGCTCATGATTGAAGAAAATGAGAAAGGGTGAATCAAGCTCTTGATTTTATTCAACTTCCCTGCTAATCTATATTCATAGACAATCATGTTATTTTGTTAAACTTTTCCAGGGCCAGATTCTCCATTCCATTAAATGAAGGGGATGATGGATGTGAAACTGAAAACTTTAGACAGTAAGTACTAAACAGAGCTAGAACCTTCCTATCAGCAGAAAACCTCCACATCTTTCGGTGAGGGCGTTTGATCTTTCCTGCCGCGGGGAGATAACGGGTTGAACTCGATCCGTATATATCTTCGATTTGTTGATTAATTTTCTCAACTCAATATCAACATGTGAAATAGCCATATCCCCATGCGCACTGCTAGCGGCGAAATGTCCGAGATACAGCTAGGTCAAAAGGAACCTGGCTTAGAGTGGCCGCTGTCCGGGGTACCGTTACAGTAAATAGAATGTCTGCCGTTCAATGTTTTCAGCATGAGAGTAAGAAATCAAGGATCAAATAGAAAGTCGATTTTCATCGGAGAAAATAAAATAAAAAGTTAGAATTCCAATTATTTTTTTTCATTTTAATCAGATATTCCAATTGTAGACAAGGGTTGGAGTTTCAACTCGATTGAACTTCTGGCACGATCATGGTAATCTAGGTTCCAGATGAAAATATGGATTTGGATTAAGGAAATTCTGACTGGCTATATAGATATAGTTGTAGCCATGGATGGACGGTAACACTGCGCTCAGAAGCGGAAAACCTAACGCCCGTAAAGTTTCAAGGGATCTGATAATTGGAAGTTAAGCGCTGCTTTCCCTGTTTGGTTGAACAGGTGCTCGCGGCATCCCCACACCACCACTATATTCTATGATAGTGGGGGGGGGGAATGAGGGGATGCGGGGGGTTGCCATGAAGTACAGAATATACTGGAGGCCCAGAACCTAAGGTATCAGGCTTTGTACGGACTCTGCTGTCAACCACTTAGCCTTCGATAGACATGGATTTGGACTCTCATATCCTCCAATCCAATTCCGTCCCCAACTTGATACTTCAGCAGGGTTGTATCTCTTCGGAACCACCGAGAATCTTCTGACACAACGCGTTCCCAATTCCCGTCAGCAACGGAAAGTAAGGCATGATCGAGAAGAAAACGCATTGGGTAGTTTCTTTGTGACATCGGGTGGTTCAATTTCGTTGCAGACGCTTTTACATCTTGGCGCGTTGTGCGGTCTTCCCTGGAAGGAGGGGGTGTACTGGAATTTGACGATTTTTGCGTGGAATTTTCCTTACTAGTAGCAAATGAGACAGTCGAATAACTCCCGGGACTGTCCACAACGAGCAGTATTGTCCCAGGGTGGAGCATATCCGTTAGCCGAAGCAGGAATGCCGTCGTCATAGATATCGATGTTAAGAACAACTCGTTCAATGTGAACATCAGAGTGACCAGCATATTTTCGTTTCGCTTCATAGCTAGCCAATCGAACTTCATATCACCATTCACGTTCCTAGGTGGGCTGAACAGGGAACGCATTTCCTGATCTGTGAGTTTCAATACGTCTGCTTTCTTAAAATGAACCTGAAACTGCCCGTCAACTTGACTCTCTGGATTCGTGGGAGGAATCAACGGCGCAGGGCAAGCCATCGACGACGGTATAGATTCGGATAAAATTGCTTTGTTGAGGGTGTTGACAAGGGAAGACCAGTCAGCAATATCGATAGAGGTGATCGAGAAATTTGAAAACGGTTGCTGGCCTGCAAGCTGGGTATCAGTGTCAGGAATCTGTACTGGCTCCATCTCATTTTCCAATGATATATTTCTAAAATTGTTGCTCATTGAAGAGAATTCAGCCGCGCGATCCGAAGTAACAGCTGCTGGGGCATTGGATATTCCCCCATCATGCAGCCACCTCCACGCCGCAGCCAGTCCAACAATTTCTGCTCCTGCACCTCCTCCAATACAAACGACATGCTGACCAGATTTCTCGTTTCCAGCAACCACAGTACGATGCTGAATAATCATCTCTAAAACAGATGCAAATATACCCGCATAGCCTAAGGCCCTTCCGGCACTCCAACGTAGCGCGTATGCTTTGAGCAACTCTTCATTTGCATCAGCAAATGCAGATATAAAGTCCCGATGATAAAGATGGGTCTTCAATATCTGGACCAATTCTGATAAAGGTCGCGATAATGCTTCTGTCTTAGAATCCCTATCGGAGAGGAGACCATACTGAAAAACGTTCAGGAGCAATTGTTGAAGTGGAAGTGGTAATATTTTCGTCTGTAGAGCCGGTCTGCTGTTTCCATCGTTGGAGGAAGAGAGCCCACCCATCGATTCCGGGCACTTGCTGGAGGATTTCCCACCACTTTTAACGCTGGTAGATTTATTTGCCATGTCGGGTGCGCTCTTTGGCTTAGCGCCTTTCTTTCCGTTTGGCTTCGGCCCATCCTTTCCACGCCGATGTGATTGAGCCATTTTCCAACACCTCGTTGAATCTCCAACACGTCGTTAAATCTGTTCCAATCGACGATGGGAATACGGTCACATGACCTTCTCAGACCCAGGTATTAAATAAACATATTAGGCCACTAGGGCAAAAGAGCTCAATCACCACCAGCGCCGTGGTACGGAGTATAGAGGGTACGAATCACCCAATCCAATCCCCCCAACAAAACATTGCCCACTGGCCTTATCTCAGCAAGCTCGGCCGCTTCGCAGGATAATTGCTGTTTTAGTTAACACTGATTTAATGATTAGTCACTCTTTTAAACAAGCTAATCTAAAACTGGTAATGAGCTAACCCAAATAAGTCTTTGATCCCATGATGTGCAATTATCCTGCGAAGCGTCTGAGAAAAAATTCCAGTTTGTTAGCAACACGGGGACGATTTGCTATACCTTAGGCATGGGTGAGAATACCAAACCAACTCCATCTATTCAGCATCTCTGTACCACCTTGGGACCTAGGAAAATCAATGTTCTCGCGATGGTATCAATTTTTATTTTCATATTCCCATTTCTTAGATATGAAGTATCACCTCAAAGTCAACTCATTTTTTTTAAACACGGGAACAATCTGCTATTTACTTGATTTCAATCAGAAAAAAAGTGATAATTTTCAACAAGATACATCTATATTAAATATTGATTTTTTTAATATAAAAATTATATATTTATATTCTTCTTCTCTTTAGCTACAAGCTAAGGTGGTTCACAAATTTCAAATATGTATGATGATTGTGTAATTGAAAGTCAAAGTTGAACAATTTGAAGAATCTATGAAAATCTCAACAAATCTCCACAGAAGGATGAACTCGGGAGGATTGCTCTGAGCACATGACTTGTAACTAAAGTAGTTTAGTGTCATGCTGCTGCAACCGGAGCCAGAGATAACACTGGCCCCAGGGAAAGATGTAAATTCTGAGTGACACCCACAGCTACAAAAATCCCTAATCCCACACAAGTCTACCTTACCTCTATTTTCATGGTTGACATTTCAATCATTTCTATTTGAAATTTATGGCATAATTCTCCTGTGCTTTATCTCTTTGGACTTTATTCCCTCTGTCAGTTTTTTAAATTATATATGGACTGCAGTATACATTAGCAAAAAGCGTTTATTCTCACATCCATTAATTACAAGAACATCATTGACTACTGCAATTTAATTAACATCGTAGCAACATTGAAGACTGAGTCTAATGGCTTTTTTCACATTGGTTGAGAGGGGTGGTTGTTGCAAGTGTTCCCAATGGCGGTGGGCGGTGGATGAAAATAGAATTCGTTTAGAGCAATAATATAAATTAGAGCAATAATATAAAGCACTTCCTCCGCCTTCTAAAAAATTCCACAGATATATCTTCTGGCTAAACAAATTCCACCAATACTCAAACTATTTAGCCTGCCTGCACTATCTTCAAACTTGGTAGTCAATATGAATCAAGCGTGCCAGCATTGTCCCTCCAATCCCCTAAATGGGCCACGATCATTGCGACGCTCGGCGTCAGTGTCTTCAATCCGCCCCCATTATGACACTGATCTGTCAATGGACAAACATGATATCACCGAATACCTAGCAACGATCGAGCGTCTGGAGGATTTGCGTTATCGCGAGGTGGCAAGATTGCAGGCAACGTTGGGTAGCCATGGCGAGGAGCTTTCCAGTATTCGTTCGAGACTGGAGAATGCAAAGGGAAAGGAATAGGCAAGGAAGAAAAGCGCATTAGAAAGAGCCCAATTATGTGATGCCGAGATTATTTCTCTGAGGGAAGAGCTTGGATATCAGAAGCAACAGAATATCGCTGTCGAAAATTTGGCAGCAGAGGCTGAGAAGACCATAGCTAACATGCAACAACATATTCGCCGCTTGGTATACCAGCTAAACAGTATGCGGAATAAAAAGGAACAGTTTGCGGATCGCATCGATCGTCTTGGGAACACCAACACCGTGCTCCTCAAGAAGAACAAAGCTATTGCAATGGAGACTGATGAGTTCAAACATGAGATGAACGCCGCAAATAGTTCCCTGATGGATGCCATTGTTCGAGAGAAAGAGAAAGCAGGTCTAGCACTTATCCAGCGTGATCTGGAACGCGCCCGATGCTGAGGCAGGCCTATTTCCGGTAAGCGCACCCACGACCGCCCGGGACGACATTGTCATGCATGTCTTGACGACACATGGACCGTCCACGTTGAAAGTCGATGGGCCTGGTGCACGCCGTGAAGCAGCACAAGAAATGCGCAGAGGGGCCGCGAATACAGCACAGATAATTGACCAAGGAAAATATACAATGACGCTCGAGATGAGAGTATCAACCCCTTGAATCCTAGAATTGTGCACTTTTAGCGGCTAAGGAAGTGCTGTTCGTCAGCATGAAAAGGAAAGAGGAAATTTGAGAGAAGTGAATCGCAAGCTCATTACTGAAATCTGGAAATATAAGAAGCGTATGGAGTGTTTGGCCGAGCGCATTGGCATCAATTTATCAGAACCAGACATTGAATCAGAAATGCAGTGATGGATATGTACTTGCCCAGGTTTCCAGTAGCGGCTTGAGGTTGATAGCTAGGAGGTAAGTTCACCAAATAGAAAGTATCCGATCTTCAGAAGTTCTGAGAAAGTCTCCTTTGTCACTGGTCACCCTTTCTTCTCATCAGCCAGCTTTTTTGTATTTACGTAGTTTCACTCCCGAACCTAACCTTTCCTAGGACTATCATACCGAAAAGACCACCCAAAATAAAACGATTCAAGGTCATACACTGGTCACTATGGACACCCTAGCACCAGCGTTACCTCGCGCGTCCAAGAACCCATTTCATTCCACTCTAATTGCGAAATCAAGGTCATTCACAAGTAGATTCTGAGCAATATTGTTTTCCGCCGCCATTTCAGTGATCAAGCTAGTATTGCTGTGGACTAGTGTACGGAGGAGTCCTTCTTTGAAGGATGGGACGGGCCGGCGATCGTCGTATCGTCCTCCCACTGGATGGAAGGTGGGTGGGCACATTGGTTGCTGCTAAACCTGGGCCATGTAGTTGACTGAATGAGACGCTAATTGCTCTCTATGATGAGTCAATTGTAACCTTTTTAAACCTTTTTATCTTTTTCTTTTTTTACTCTCTTTTTGCATCCATGCAGTCAGGCAGCAGAACTGCATTCTGCCAGCCTTTTGTTATATATAGATACATGGGCGACGACCTTTCTGTCAACCTTTTTTCTGTTTTCATGCATCTTCTCTAGTACCTGGCTTATAGCAACATCCGATACTCAACAACAAAGGTCATCCACTTCTGATCAAACCCCGGTCTTTCGAGAAAAATGGCGGAGAAGTGGGCACAAGCTGGATGTAACAATTGGGCTTTGAGTGGTGGGCGCTTCTGCGCCAATCGTGAGCATAAATTCCGCCCCCGAATTTCTCCAACTACCTCCTAACACAGAGGTGAAGATAAGCCTCCTGGATCTCAGCAGAAACCTGCAGAGGAAGTCCACAGTGACGGGACTCGGATTCCCGGTCTCGCAAACGACTGTCAAAGACCACTGAATCTTGTAGCTGGATCGCTTTGTTGATTGTCATTTGGACTGTTTCTGAAGAGCATGGATGGTAGAAGAGGGAATGGGGAAGACAATGAGCAAAGGGAAGGGTATCGAGAAAAGAGACTGTGTTGGGGCGAGTAGATTAGCTTCTGAGATCCACTCGCCATTTAGCGTATTCGAAAATTCTGTCATTTCTTGGCAGTCAAAAACAACGCGTTGAACACCATTTGAACGAATTTCATCAACTTCCGCAGCAATTTCTATACAGATCTGATATTCTCTGATTGCAATATATTATTCATATCCTATATTGAATGAAGCTATACTGATTTCCTAATTCGGAAAATTTGTGCATATATATATCATCATGCCTTCAAAACGCCGTTCGACCACAACGCGATGTTCAAACATGAAAGACACCCCTTCCATCTCTACAGCAGCAATAACTTCAGTTTCTACTGCAAAAGCTTCTACTGCAAAAGCTTCTACTGTGAAAGTTTCTACTGCAAAGACTTCTTCTGCAAAAGCTACTACTGTCTCATCTGTTTCTTATGATCTACATAGAAAACACATTCCGTTGATAAGTATAACACAACACATGATTGATGAATATAACAGTGAAATATGATAGTGATTAATTTCAGATGAAAGAGTGAGAAAGAAAAAATTTAAAATCTGATTTTCGTACTTCTGTATCTTTATTTTTATATTTATCAAAAAATCTTTTTAATTGTATGGCGTACGCCGTTCAATTGGTAGGATAATTCATGTCTGAGTTTCTCTAATCTAGAAGGGTGGGCGAACGCCCCTATATATATACGTAGTCATCCCGTCAGCGATCCAATCCAGAGGAAGGAGCGATCGCAGCATACGGGAAGAATAGGAGGAATAATAATGCAGGGGTGGAAGGAGCAGGGCGGAAGGGAGACTAGGGGCGGAACGCCACAAATTGAATGAACTCTTCTTCTTCAATATACACTCCTTCTGCAGCATGTCTGAATTGCAATTGAGTAAATCGGTCACAGCAAGACTCTTGAATAGCCAATTTTAAGAATTTTTCATAAATTGTACAAGTTTGATGAAGAAAGGTTCAATGACATTTCATTCAAGTTTTCAAAATTGAAAATGTAAGCTCAATTGAATTGAAATTTGAGAAATAAAAACAAAGATAATGAATAAGATGATCAACTGTCTGAATTAACTGAATTACTTCATATCTAATATGAATTGACAATGTTATTCATGATAATAATCATCAGCTGATTGTTGAATGCAGTATCAATAGTTGATAAAAGTTTGTTTTGAAGTCAATTTAAAAAATCTTTTAAATTTCAACAACCTTCTTTAATGCCTGTGCAAGGCAGATATTCATCAAGAGTCATGACTGCACAAATACTTCAAATCTTTCCTCTTGTTATATCAGTCTTGATTGATGCATCATCATCAATTGAAGAGTAGCTATGAGTTCGCCAGCCAGTCTTCTCATTGAAAATAGACTTATTCAGAAAAACCAGATCATCCGCAGAAAATTGTGTAATATCATTTATATAGACCTGGCGCAGGGCTTCACTGTGAGACAGAGATATACATTAAAGCAGCTTTCAATTCCATTTGTGATAATGTAGTAATTTGAATATTGCAAACTGACTAGTTTGAACTCCTCATTCATTTCAAAGCCAGTATATCATTTCATTCTAATGGTGTCAATTTTCATAAAGAATGAATTCAAAAAGTACTTTCTCATCTGCAGACGACAGTTTACAGACTCGGTCAAGTTGATAATAATGAGATGATTGAATACTTCTATATCACAGTAGATTGCTTTGAAGCTGGAAGATTGTTTGAGGACTAACATGACATTCTCAAGCTATATCATTTGACTTCCAATTAAGAAGAAGCAATCGCAGCAGTCAGCTTGTTTTGAGAGAGGTAGGCCATGCAAAGAATACAGCTTAGAAAACTCAGAGTGGTACAAGTTCTCTTGCTCCTGTGACACAGCCATCAATGTATATATTGCTAAATTCGGAAATCAGCACAGCTTCATTCAACAGAGCAGGGAGGATAATAAATCACCATCAAAGCATATAAGACTTGTATAGAAATTGAGGCAGAAGATGATGAGAATTGATTTCAATCAATAATTGATTCAAATGGTGTCAACGCGTTGTTTTTGACTGCCAAGAAATGACAGAATTTTCGAATACGCTAAATCCACAAATAGATCCTTGTAAAGTAGTTGCCCACCTGAGGCGGCAACTCCACCGCACGTGATTACCCCTATAATGGATGGAGTTAGCTAGCGATCACACGATGAGAAGATTATTATCTTCAGGAACTGCCCTGAGTGTGTCGGCTTGGCCGGAGGAAAGCTCGGAGATGGGGCCTTTCACCTTCAGAGGAGTCAATTGATCATGTGCCTAGTGCCATTTGTTTTAATCGATATACGTACTCCGTATATGGATGTATTATTAGAACGCTTAGACCTATTCCTTCTTCCGCATCACCAGAGTCTTTGCACTTCATCTCCTTTACTTGAACATCTTTAGAATCTGTTTTATTAATTCTCATTCTCGATTTCTTTTAACTAAAATGCATGATGCCTCAATGGTCATGTGAATGGGAGAGCTGTGAGAAAGTAGCTGCACAGCGATCAGGGGACTGCTTGCTGTGCGACAGACACTTCTGTCGCACGCACCGCCAAAAGCCATGGCATGAATGCCCCAAACCAGAGGTTAATACAATAAATAGGAATATCAATATCTAAAAGCACTGCTCATGCTGATCAATTTAGGAAAACTGAGAAGCCTACTCAGCCCAATTTGCAGCTACAGAGGCTCGCCACATAGACAAGTTATGGCGTCAACTAGATCGTTCAAAGCTGTGTTCCCACGCATCAACACTTAGAGGAGGCGTCCCATGCACCGTTGACTTGTCTAGCAAGAGCTTGTCTGCCATGATGGGAAACCAGAATTGCCATGCTGAGATCACCTTCGATGACAATGTCAAATGGATTGCTCGTTTTCGCCTCGCTCGGACCTCATCACCGCCGCGGGAAGTACGTGATTGGATACTTCGAAGCGAAGCTGCCACCATGACTTACCTCCAGCAGCACACTTGCATTCCCACGCCCGAAATTTTCGATTGGGCGTGCGAATCCGATCCAGGGAACCCACTTGGAGTTGACTATATTCTGATGGAAAAACTGGATGGAAAGCCCCTGGATTGGCAGACGGCGACTCCTCGGCAGAAAGAAAAAATTATGCAACAGTTGATTGACATGTTCCTCGAGATCGAGAAGCATCCCTTCGAAGCAATTGGGTCACTTTTCTCCTCGGCGGGAGATGCTATAGAGATTCAAGGTCTCGCACATCAATCAACATGGCAGGTTGGAAAGGGTCCACTTGGTCCATTCTCTTCCTTGTTAGAGGGATCACAGGCTATGCTTGAGTCTTATCTTAGAATGATAGCCAGCGGCGAGATTGATCCCTGTTATCCGGTAGAAACCTATATAGTTCATCGATTTCGCCAGGATATTGTTGGCGCTCTCTCGGAAAACATCCTACCAGACAACCAATTTTTTCTCAAGCACCCGGACGACAAAGGTGACCACATTCTGGTTGAAAACCGTTTTGATATCGTGGGAGTCATAGACTGGGAATGGACTCGAACGGTCTCGAGGGCCGAGGCATTTTGTTCGCCATGCATGATGTGGCCGGTGAACGAGTTCTACGACGGCTCTAATCAATTAGCTGCAGATGAATTGCGGCTAGCTGCCATCTTTCAGGAAAGGGGCCGTGCAGATCTTGCCAACTATGTTCTCAAGGGTAGAAAGGTTCAGAGGTTTTTCTTTGCTCTTGGGCCTGAGAGTTCTTTTATAGATATGCAGACGCTTCCACGTCTTTTCGCGGGACTTCAAGAAGTTTTTAACGTCAAAAGCGAGGAATGGGAGACTTGGAAGAGCAAGGCTCTTGTGAAATGGAAAGATGATGAGTTACTCCTGGGCTTGTTGGAGGAATCATCACATTAGGTGCTGTAAAGCTAAAAGTTAGGATACAGGGCTAGGGCTTGTTTTCCGTAACAGGAATAACGCATGTGGCTGTTTCTACCCTTCTATTGTTTTCTTTTTCTTGCTTGCTTTAGATTCTTATAGATAGAACCAAGAAGCCTTCACCAGCACTCGACATGACAAGGAATTTGTGATAGTGGCCGTAGTTATGCACATGCTCCATGAATCGGCACATAGCTAGTATTTTGAGGGCTCAATCAACCGGCCCTTTTTTTTTTTTTTGATAGATAAACTTTGTTAATGTAATTCACCATTTTCTGAGACACTAAAACCATATGATATAAAACTCTGCCTTAGACTATCTATTTCAGACTAAAGAGTAGTGCATTGCACTAGAGATCAATGTAGAGATGTCTAGATATTACACACAGACTTTATATAACTGAAGTAAACAGAAATAATATATACCTGGTCTTTTAGATTTAGAAGTATTATATAGTCAGACAGCTTCTCAAAGTAAGTTGATTTATATTCATTATTATTAAATACTATATCAAGCAGCTATAATCTATGAGTTGTATGAGGTTGAAGTTGTATTCTTTTGATTGGTGTATCCAAACTATGCAATATCATGTGATTTAGTGTCCCAGGACGTGGTGAAGTAGTGGACGTTAAGCTAATTGTCAGATAGGTGAGTCAGCCAAACACCAACGGTTAGTTAGTTAGTTCATTGGTAGGCACCAGTTTCTACGCAGCAACTCAGCGTTTCTAGTAGAGATATAAAATGGCTCCTCTAGTGACTATATCTACTTGGTAGGTCCTATGTTTTATTCGCGGGTATCTGTATCAGGATGCTAACGGCCCTCTAGTTCCCTCAACCAGTGGGTGCTGGATTTCGAAGGAAACACAAGCCGGATTATAGAAAGTATCCGCATTGCCAAAGCTGCTGGGGCTAGGTACGCATCCTACCATCATCCTCTTGGGAATCTGTATTGAAAATATCCTAGGCTTCGCGTAGGGCCTGAACTTGAAATAACCGGCTACTCATGCCAAGATCACTTTTTGGAAGGGGATCTCTACCTACATGTTTGGCAATGCATTGCAACCATCATTGACCATCCTGACTGTCAAGATATTCTGATAGATATCGGCGCCCCTGTATGTTTGAAAATATGTCATTATTCGTACACAAGTTGTTTCTGATTGTCTGACTCATCCAAGGTGCGCCATCGTAACGTATGTCACACTCTATAGGAAACGGATAAACCTATACTTATGGCTCTAGATTCGCTATAATGCACGAATCCATATTCTGAATCGGAGGATACTTCTGATCAAGCCGAAGATGTGGCTTGCGGGAGGTAGGAAAGCCTTCCTATTAAGTCAAAACTACCTTCATACTAAAGCTCCCCAGATGCCAACTACTACGAATATAGATGGTTTACTTCATGGGCCAAACCAAGATATGTTGAGGACTATTATCTTGAAAGAATTGTAGGCGAGATTACTGGTCAAGCCACTGTTCCAATTGGAGATGCAGTCATCAGCACATATGACTCGGCCATCGGTATCGAAACCTGCGAGGAACTCTTCACCCCAAATAACCCAGGCATCCATATGGGGCTCAATGGAGTAGAAATATTTACAAATTCAAGTGGAAGCGTTAGTTTGAAGTACCAAACATTTCCCCCCTTCTTACTAACGTCGTTTTAGCACCATGAACTCAGAAAACTCAAGCAGAGAATCGACCTTATTCGTCACTGTACGAGAGGTGGTGGTATCTACTTATATGCCAATCAAAGGGGTGAAGACGGAAACGGACGTCTTTATTTCGACGGCTCGGCTGGCATATTCGTTAATGGGCGTGTTGTTGGAATGAGCTCTCAGTTCTCCTTAAAGGATGTAGATGTTGTCACAGCTGTTGTGGACCTGTTAGTGCTGTTTCTAGACCAATGTGTTCTCACCAGCTAATAGATACATAGGGAAGAAGTCCGCAGTACTCGTACTTCGGTTAGTCGAAGCTCTCAAGGCAGTCAAGCACCTGCATATCAGCGGATCGAAGCTCCAATTTCGCTGTCAAGAAAGTCAGACTTACTTAACCCAAATGTCAAACCTTCTCCTGATATCGAATTGGAATACCATTCCCCAGAGGAAGAAATTGCTCTGGGTCCAGCTTGCTGGCTTTGGGATTATCTGAGGCGCAGCAGGCAATCTGGTTTCTTGTAAGATTTTATTGGCCTTATCTTTAAACTCTCCCACTGATTATAGTTCACAGCCTTCCCCTCTCTGGAGGACTGGACAGTGCATCAGTTGCCATAATCACATTCTCGATGTGCCGGCTTGTTGTTTCCGCTTGTCGCGACGGAAATCAGGCGGTTATCGCAGATATGCGTAGGATTGTCGGGGTGCCAGAAGATTCACATTGGCTGCCAGATACTCCTCAAGAACTTTGTGGCAAAATCCTTCACACATGCTACATGGCCACCACTAATTCAAGCAAAGAAACGAGAAATAGAGCAAAGCAGTTGGCCAAGTCTATCGGAAGCTACCACATTGATCTTGACATGGACTCTGTCGTTTCAGCGATATCTAACTTATTCACTTTTGTAACTAACTTTACTCCACGTTTTTCCGTCCACGGTGGTACCGCCACTGAGAACCTCGCTCTCCAAAGTAAGCCTGCAAATTCAGGAGTATGTATTTGAGTTTTAACTTATCCTTTTAGATATTCAAGCACGCTCCCGCCTCGTTGTTGGCTATATGTTCGCTCAGCTTCTGCCTCTGGTACGGCAGAGGCCAGGGGGATCTTCCCTCCTTGTTCTTGCATCAGGTACGTTACATGCCATCCATCTTAGTATATGTCTGTGACTAACTATTTTAAGCCAATCTCTCGGAGCAGTTCGTATTTCCCATATCTGATTTTTTTTTTTTTTTTTCCATGACCAGGCGCTAACTTTGTTTATAGATTGAGAGGGTATCTGACCAGTAAGATGCAACTCCCCAAGCAGCCAGTTTGAATATGCTGATGACTGGAGTAGAATATGACTGTTCAAGCGCCGATCTGAACCCAATTGGCTCAATTGATAAAAGCGATTTGATCAATTTCCTAACGTGGGCAAAAGTAAACTTTGATATTCCTATCATTGAAAGCTTCGTGCATGCCATTCCCACGGCAGAAGTACGTATTTGACCTATCGCCCCCAAAGGCGACCTAAGCACGCGCTAACCATCATGTAGCTGGAGCCCATTACCGAAAATTACACACAGTAAGCGTCGTCTGCCCTTCTTCGCTTTACTCATCACCACATGCTAAGTTAGTGTCCTAGATCCGATGAAGACCAAATGGGCATGACATACGCGGAGCTCTCCCTATTTGGTCGCTTGCGCAAAATAAGTAAGTGTGGTCCTTTCGGAATGTATGAAAAGCTCCTCCATATGTGGCCCGAACGACACACGCCACAAGAGATATATGAGAAAGTCCGCAGGTTCTTCTATTATTATGTGAGCAACAGCTACTCCCTCTCCGACGCATTCAATTTTCCCGGGAGTTGGGCTAACGTAATTATTAGGCAGTGAATCGGCATAAGCAGGTTTGTAGTACATTTTTGCTGAAACAGGTTGGAAATCCAGGTGATTAATTGCTGGGAGCATCATTAGGTTGTTCTTACACCAAGCTATCACGCGGAGAACTACAGTTGCGACGATAACAGGTGAGTCTTTCACACTTCCGCTAAAGCATCCCGGATGAAATTGAATCCTTGCAAGGAGATCCGCACACAGCCTTAACACCCCTTGCAGACATGACCAACGACCCATTCTTTATCCCGCATTATTTCCGTTCCAGAATAAGAAGATTGAAGAGCACGTACGGGCTTTGGAAAGACATGCGGAAACTCCAGTTACATCTGAAGATACGGCACATGCTTCGCAGTGAATAACGCGCAAGCATGCTATGCAGCTACACGATGGCCCCGTAAGAGACGAGAACTAGGCTCAAATTTTGTCATGGTTTTATGCAAATAGCTGCTCCTGGTGCGAAATACCAAGAACGAAGAGGCCAATCGATGGCTGGGTGCCGGGTGGATACGAGGGTTGAGGCATCAGGATCAAACTTGCGCGAAATGAATGACATGTTTACACCCCCCATTCCATTCTCTTACCCCCCCCCCCCCAATACACGAAGAGAACCTGTACCATTTCTTATTGCTGCATGTCAAGTTATCCTATGAAACAAAAGGGTCAGTTACCCAGCTTGACAGCTCAGCGGTTGTTGAGGCCCAAAATAGAAATAAATCTGAAACGGAAATACGACAAACGCCGTGGTAGGATAGACATATGTGAGTTGAGGGAGACATCAGTCTTAAAAAATTCAATTTTGTCAGAGATTGTCACTTTCATAGATACGAGATGAACTGAGCTGCGCGCGATCGCGATCCAGCATTTCAGAAGCTGTTTCTCGCAATCCAGTCAGTGAACTCAGCAGTCAGATTAATATGGGTGCTCCTGGGGTAGTACTTGTACCTGCGCAACGGCTATTTGGTGACCCTTAGATCCACTGTTAGCTATCTGCATCTTCGAAAGGTATTCTCTTAAATCACTAAAAAATGATTTGTCTTCGTATTAGGACTCCGACATTAAGAAATCTTGATCGGATTTATTCAGAATCGCCATGCATAAACTCCCTCGGTGTGGAAGAGGAGGACTCCGATAATGACTTGGTTAGTAAAGTGGCCCCTATCCATCGTTGATTAAGTCCGATGCTTTCCAACGACTCCTATATAGTCCTGTGGTACATGGGCAGACATTCAGGCTATATATCAAACATGGAATTACGGCTGAGATGTACAGTACAAAACAAATTCTTGAGCTTCACAAATTCAGCTATAGTGAGAAGCTTACATTTATTAGACCAGCGGAATTACTTGAACTCGAGGATCCCACAGTCATTGATATAGAAATGTCTTAGCCGGGCGATTCAGACGATCGTATATCTTCTCTTACTGATATTCCGTCGAGTTAAAATCGTCGAACAAGGATACTAAGCTGGTGGTTGCGAGATCAAAGCCTTGCATAAGGACAGCTTACCAGAACCTGAAGACTTCGTATTAGATATACCTAGCAATCAACGAGAGAGAATATGCATCAGAACCGTGAAGCTCCCGGGATCTTTTGCAGCGTAGCTGCCCAGATCCGAACTGTACTTGATGTAGGCTCGAGCACTTTAGAATGGAGTTGACGCTTCGAAGAGAGCAGGGTTCAGCTAAAGAGTACAAGTTTCTGGTTACTATTTGCATATTATCTCGAATCTACACTGATCAGGAGACGGAGCACAATTCGCGATTCGACGAGCCTTTCGGGGATTTTGCCTGCTGCGCATTCGCGATACAGCATGGCTCAGCGGATAACTTTGACGATATTACGGACCTCAAAAGCATAGCCTTGGAGAGTCTTTGCCTGTTTTGTGATTAGATAATACTATATTATCTCCTGTGCCTGGTCGAGAAAGACGAACTTAAGCAATCCAGTAAATTTTGAACGGACTCTGTTTTGAGTCTAGGGGAATAAGTTCTCGTAAGGCGAAACGCACGACGAAACAAAACTACACGCAACACCATTGATGCCAGTCCGTAAAAACCACAACAGGTGGGAAGAACCTGGCTGCTGCTGCGCATTATTTTCCGAGGTCCCGATCGATCAGGGACTTGGGCCAGGGCGAAGGCCGCAGAAACCATGTCGGAGCTTCAAATTTACGGGGAGATTCAGAAATGAGACAGTATGGATGAACAGACAGGCTCCTTTGACGGCGGGACTACAAGTTGGCTAGGTAGCCCAGAGACGACGATATTTAAGATGCACCGACTTCTGGATGCTTTTGCGAAATCTTAACTGATTAATCCACGCTTCTCCTTTTCCAAGTCCCAGCGTGCCCACGCAAAGTACAGTGGAAGGACAAGTTTTATACATTCAGTCCAGGCCTCCCCCTATTCCCACTCCTTCCAAAGAAAATACCCATCTACCGAAATGCACTTATCAATCCTTATTGCTGCCGCTCTCTCTGTCGTCTCCTCTGTGCTGGCTTCCTCAATTCTAGAAGCCAGGCAATGTATTGGTCCCCATGTCAACAAGGCCACTCTCGCCTTGATCAAAGAATTTGAGGGCTTCGTACCGAGACCCGAGCCAGATCCTATCGGCCTTCCCACAGTGGGATATGGCCATCTCTGCAAGACCAAGGGATGCAAGGAGGTCAAGTTCCCGTTGAGCAAGGGAACCGCAACAACCTTGTTGAAGAAAGATCTCAGGGTGCGTTCGCTGCCCGCGCCCTATGAAAGTAGAAATTTTTGACGTGTTGTGAAACAAATGATGCTAACATGGCGTTTTAAAATGTAGAGTTTCCAACAAGCTATCACCCTGTCAACTAAGACAGCTGTGAAACTCAATGCAAACCAGTACGGCGCCCTCGTATCTTGGGCATACAACGTTGGGCCCAATGCTGCCCGGTCTTCCAGCTTGATTAGCAGGCTCAACCAGGGTGAAGATCCTAACCAAGTAATTGCTCAAGAGCTGCCCAAGTGGAGATTGGCTGGTGGTAAAGTCTTCGAGGGACTTGTTCGAAGGCGCAAGGCGGAGGTTAAATTGGCCAAAACTCCAACCAAGTCGAAGGCACTTCCGGTAAAATGTTGAATGTGTGAAAAACAAGCTAACGGCATTCCTCTCTCCTCTTGTTCTGCTTCCTTTTGCATCATATTGCAGGTTTTCATATTTAAAGGCTTGTTTCGTGTTTTCCTTCGTATAATTTTAGCATTTATTTCTCTTTCCACTCGTCTCTTCTTCTCCTTGTTTGTAAGTTCGATTGGGTTTGCCACTCTGCCTTTAAATGGGGGAAGTCATCTAGCGTATGGAACAATGGACACATTGTCATTCTCAATAAGAAATTCCAAGAGTATGGTCTGAAGAATGGAAATTCCGGCATCTAAGTACGAAGACTGGTTCTTTGTAGGACAGGTACTGCACATGTACGTACAGTACATGCACAACTTGAGGAAAATTGATATGCTGAACGCAAGACAAGTCAAATGGCGCGAGCTAGTGAATCCAGCAACAACACGCTGTTTCATGCAAAGTAGCAGCCTCAGTCTCCTCGGGTTATCGATTCAGGGTAAGATGCGCTTTTTTTTACAAGTAACAGCAGGGCGTTGTGCAGATGGCAGACGTCAGCAGGAAAGCCTACCTACTCATTTTGTCAGAGAAAACTTTGATGGTGCAAAAGTCGCATTAGCCAGCCAGACCTGCAATATGCCTAATCATCCAATTGTGGTGGTTTACCTTCATCTAGGGCCTGGACGGAGCACACCTGGACAGGGTACACATGATCCACGTGGCACAAACCAGTCGTGCAAAACAATTCTCGAACACAGGAGGCGCAAAGACATTCCAACCCCGAGGCCGGGGTGTTTGATGGGAGGGAACTCGATAAAATTTCCCCCGGTGATGCGTGCGAGTCTGTGTACGTGTTAAGTCCGTGCTAAACAATATCTCAAATCGGGACATCTCCTCTGGTTCAAGAAATGTGGCCTGTTGAACATGCGCACCATATGCCACGAAATGAGAGGCGAATTTACTGATTGGACAGCCATCATCTAAAAAATTGCCCAGGGCTGTACAGGGATGAGAAGAAGGTCAGCCACAAGGAGTTGGTGCATGATATCTGAAGGGAACAAGCAGATGCCTGTCATTCGTCTCCCTCGACCATCTATGGGCTAGAGAAAAGAAATTCCTTCCAGAACGGGTAAATAAGGCGGCTTGCAGTGTCGTATCTTTCGAAACAGAGCCACCCCAGCCGGCATTGTCCGAATCAAATATGCATGCTTCTTGCAACTACCAGCGTCCCGCAAGATACTGCCATCAGCCAGTAGGGTGGATTTTATTGTCCCGGATGTCAATAGTATATTCGGAGCGTCATTCTGGAAAGAACATGCATGTATATGTGGAGAAAGCTGGCAAGTTGATTGCATATCATTCCCGACAACATGAAGGGGCGAGATCCCTGTTGCTGAATAGTTCATATTATTGACTGAGGCGTGCAAATTCGACATGTCGAACTATAAAATTGAAGACACTGGCAGGTTGTCTCCTGTATCACATGCACTGGATGGTTACTCGTTTTGATCGGGTGTTTTATCGTCCTTCTCACTGCCCAGTTTCCAGGGCCGCCACCACAACTCAACAAGCCCCCCAATTGATAGATCAAGGAGAAGCTCAAGTCTCAGGGTAACACCAGGAACTAACTGGTGGCCCTTTCCCAACAGTTCCTAGCCTGAACGGGGCTGAAAGAGGCTGAAGCTGAATGAAAGCACACACGTCATCATTTATGCGCTCGGCTGGACGACCAAGGCAGCCAGTGCCTGGTATTGCATGTTTTGCT
>NW_001813978.1:551348-555667 GCF_000149585.1 Histoplasma mississippiense
AGTTTGACAATGTCTCGTCGAACACTATCCGGAGCTACACCTCGGGCAAGAATACCTGACTCATAGCGTAGAACATCACGACTGACTCTCCTTAATGGAAGTCGAACACGTTTCTTGAAGATGTCGGAGTGGAGGGACACAGCTTAAGCCTAACTCCGATATATCTGGAGCAAGAAGACGGTGTTACGTTGAACCGTTAAAATGGATCAGGGCGCGGTAATTTCATGCGAAAGGGAGAGATACACTGCACAACCCAGCCCAGTATCAATGTTGGTAAGTTGGCAGGACGGACGGAGATGCATGCAGGTATCTCATGTGCAGTACAGACATAATACATCATCTTGACTGACTTGCATGTCTCATATCAATCAAATCAAGGATGCCGTGCCATGCGGAGCGGTATCCGTCACTGTCATCTTCAGAGCATCTATTGTCGTGTGCAATGCCGTTTCCGCTTTTCTAGAGTTGAGCAAGGCTTGATGGGTGCCACCATACCCTATGGATGGAGAAGGCAGAGATATTATTTAATAGAGCGTTTCCTCCTGCAGGGCATATCCCGGGTGATATAGCTACATCAAATCAGGTACCAGTACTGTGTGTCTGAACAAGGCAGCACGAAACCCCAGTATGCATGAGCCTCCATCACAACATCGACCAGTGTGTATGCTATGTACGAGGTATGTTCAGCGGTTACTCTGTACTGTATGCTGAAGCAACAAGGATCCTCCTCATCCTTCCCGGAAATCTTCCAATATACGGAGTACATCTTAGCAAAAAAGCAAACCAGGTTCACCACAGCCTACAGGTTGGGAGATGAGTGGTGCCATGATTTGACAGGACAAATAAATCGCTCCACCCGGCCCGTCCCCTTTTCCCTTGCGCAAAACAAGGAAGCTGGAATTTCAATCCTGGAAATAAAGGGGGAAAATTCGAAGAACTTGTTTTTTTTGTTTTTTTTCTATTTTATTCTATTCTATTCTATTCTATTTTATTTCCGCAGTGGGCAATTTGTGGATTAAGTTCGTAAGAGCTATCGCATGGTCTGTTCTGTTGGCTGGTTTTCGTTCCCCCTACAGAGTATGTATATCCATCAGGGGCTTCCAGCTTGGAGGCAGGGGCATGGGGCCCAGCGCGTGGCAGGGAGAAGACACATGCCTGGGGATGAAAGGAACCGAACTAGTTACATGTACTCTCAATAAGTTTAACGGATTTACAGTTAGTTATCTACGTATGAGGGGAGCTATCAGGATGATAACATAATACCTCCAGGGTTTGTCAAGGCTGATGAGAGTGTAGAGAATGGGTTGGCAAAATTACTTCCCTCTGGGGGTTTCCTTTTAGGATATGGATTGAAAGAAATCATCAATGTCAGTATATTCCAATGCAATTTCATGTTGTATCCTCACTACATTCATTAGGCATGCTCAGAGGACACACTCCATCGTGGCCATATGGTTATGGATGGAGTAGGGGGTGAGGATAGGCTTTGAAATACTAGTACTCCGTAGTTATGTCTCATTTTAGTCTTGCCCGAATCGATATTCCCGTTACTATCATTTCTATAAGAGAATCAATTGATCACAACAATAAAATAACTGATGAACCTCCACAACTTCGATACAAGCGCTATGTATCATACGTCCGTGTATCGGGGAGCTATTTATATTCCAGCCGATAAGTGGCTGGCGGCTAGTCTATGGTAAGGTCAGTTTACCCCCCGTTCTGAACTGCCCCGTCATGTCTCAGTGGAGATGATGATTTGATTGAGACAGTCCGTATCATGAAGTTCGGGGGTGTTTTACTCTTTCTTTTCTCAATTGCTATGGTCGAAGATGTAGCAGTATCCATGTCAGTCAACGTGGATATATACTATTCTGTAGAGTATCTATAGATATAATCTGTTTCTCATGAGCGAAACTATGTACGGATCTGTACTGAGGTATGTATAACGCCGCACAAACTACTTGTACTGTACTGTATCATGTCCGGCACTAGACAGGTATCATACAGCGTATGCGTTTTTTTACCCGCTTGCTCCTTTTTTTTTTTATCTTTTTTACCTCCAAATTTTCTCTGGACTTCAGCCAGGCCAAAGAAGAATCCGATATACATACATACATATTCTATCACGGTACTGCCAGAGTGCTAGTCGAATCAAGCCGTACATTGAAATGTCAAGCGAATGTCCTAATGAATCAAGAAACGGTTGTTGAATGTTGATCGGCGATTTCTGGCGGAGGATCAGGTGGACGATTGGCGGGGATTGGCAATTTTGGCGTTGCGTGTGGAGACCCAAGCGATGGACAGGGTCCTTTCGCAAGAATGCACGGTAGAGAGAGAGAGACACAGGAGGCAGGGAGCTGAAACAAGCGACATTTATTTACGAATTTACGAGCTGGCACATTTTGGACTATTTGATGCATTGCTTTGGCGGGTAAAGATCGTCGAAATGATTTCGGCGACCATACGGAGTACTAGGGTCATGGAAGTACTGCGTACGCAGCGCACGCAAGTCGATCGCGTTTCGCAGAAGATTCAATTTTATTTGAAGGCGTTGATTTGCTCAATTCCCCCACCCAACTTCTCGGCCTTGCAAATTGAAGGATAGCAGGATCTCAATGAGCCCTGCGCCACAGAAGAACTTCGGCCAAAATCGGCAAATGACATCCGTGGATCATGTGGAGCAAAATATTGTTGTTGTTATTAATTAATTTAATCAACTACGGAGTACGGAGTAGTTAGTGATGAAAGTCAACCGTTACATCGCCATACAAAACTCATATTTGCTTGAAACAATAAAATAATATAAAATAATATCGGCGGAGGAAGATGCAGTGTCATGATGCCCAGCCAGTTCTGCAGTCAACAGCCATGCAGAAGCATCACTTTGTCTGTGCTCTAGCCTCTGGGTGTGCTGCTGGGTTGTCGTTTCTCAGTTGTCCACAGATCTGATTCTGTACCGATTGGGTATTGAAACATTACCGCTCCAGGAAGTCTAATTTGGTACCTGTCCGGTACCTTTTCCCTTCCCGTATCCTACCGTAACTCTGCTGTAATCTACATGCAGCCAATCATCAGCAACCCACGTGCATGACTAATCCGGCCCCTGGCCCTGCCACCGCCTGCCATCGCTCGCTCTCTCGCCCTCCTCCACTCTGTTCTATCTCAACGTCTTCCTTCGTTCTCCTCCGCGTCCTCCTCCTCCGGACACCTTTATCTCCTCCCTGTTTCCTTCCTCGTCCGCTTCCTCTTCCCCTCCTCCCCCTTCTTCCTCTACTTCTCTCTGTCACACCATTCCACTCCTTTCGTAGTCCTACTCGCGTCCTTTGGCCATTCGTCGTGGCCGTCCGCTCCTTACGTTCCCCTCACATCTCCAGCAACAGCTTATGACTTCCTCGTAACGAATATACCCCTCATCTATTAATACAACCACAATTTCCTACTGCAGTCTCCTCTATCGTTTTACCGCTCGAGTTGTGGTCCTAATCCGAAAGCCGCCTCTACTGGAGAGGGCCTAATGTATAGTTGCAGTGAATTACGGTGGGCTGCCTGAAAGAAGAAGAAGAAGGCGTTGAGTCGTGTTGCCTTGTGTTGTGTGTGTCTTGAGCCGGTTGGAGGGGAATCCTCGAAATAGCACCTAAATTGCCGCCATCGTTCTGCTGGTCAGGAGAAGTCTGTTGTCATTCATTACCCTTGTAATTCTCGAGCCAAACAAAAATCTCGTTGCCTGCGTGAACCTGGATGATTCCTGCACTGCTTGGTGCTGGTACTATTCATGATGACTTCGATATCGCCTTCCTCTACCCAGGCTCAACAACTGTCTCCGGATTCCTCGAGCACTTCCAACGATACCCAGAATCCTCGACGTCCGTCAATAACTGCAGCGCGGCCTCCTCAACCAGTCTTCGCCTTCCCGCAACGTGATCCTCCTTCCCCATCCTCTAACTCCTCTTCCATTCGTTCACCTGCGCCACTTCCTGCGTTTTCCTTCCCACAAGCCCCTGATCCAGCTATTTCCTGTACGTCTCCTCCACCCACGACACCGAAACTACGCCCTGCCGGCCATCGTCGACGTCCAAGCGAACTGAATGGTGGCGAGATCGTAGGGGGATTGGGGCCTCCAATGCTGGAGAACAATGTGCTTCCAGCGACACTGCCTCTCGCCCCGCCAGGACCTGGCCTTAGTGGCCCGGGCCCCGGGAGACGTGGTCACCACCACCGTCGATCCGCTGCCATTTCGAGCATGGACTTGACGGCTGTTACAAAAGCATTCCAACCAATGCCAGCGGGAGGCAGCGCACCAGCTACTCCTTCGTGGG
>NW_001813978.1:555767-558646 GCF_000149585.1 Histoplasma mississippiense
CCACCGCCAGTCACGCCATGGAGATGGACGTATGACGCCTCTCATAATACAAGCCCGCTTGTCTCCAGCAGTTCAATTACCCGGAAGCAGTGCGCAACGAGTCAATCAGGTGGTTCAACACGCCTCCGATAAGGGGCGGTTGTGCTCATCAACAGGAGGTTTACCGTATCCTCCGGGATGATACCCCCACATTGCGCCGGGAGGAGGCGGCGCATTTAGTCCTGGAATTTTGAGTGCAGGGTATGACGGGGGAGGTCCAAATCGTTGCTGGTTTATAAGCCACGGAGGAGGAGCGCCAGGGGGGATGTTGAGGGCTTCTTTCAGCTCATCGCTCAGTTCGCCGGGTCGGAGATGCCGTAGGTTAGTTTCATACTCTTTGCCCTCGTAGTAGACCTCGCCGTAGCGAGTCAGTTCGGGTTTAGTTTGAAATCTGAAAAAAGCCTCATAGAGCTTCTGGTAGTCAATATCCAATTTCCCCATCTTAGGCTGTACACGCTCGCGCTGTTTTTGTTTGAGGGTTGCTTGATCCTGCTTCTCCAAAGCTGCATCTCGCATCTCAGCGATGCCGGTTTCCTGTATGAACTTCGGCAAAGTAAATGGTGGTTTCTCAACTCCTCTCTTTGACGACAAATACTCCCGTTTTAGCGACCAATGGGTAGGTACAGGAACGACGTTTCGATATGCCTTAATATGAACGAGGAGACGTGGGTCTGATGCTGACGTATCGGTCCATTCTACCGTTTCTGGTTTCCGAACCAACGCCTTCAACTCTGCCACGGACAGTTTGTTCATTTCCTTTCGCTTTTTCTTCGATATTTTTGGGCCAGAAGCTTCCTCTTCCTCGTCAGGAATATCATCGTCGTCATCGAAGTAGACCTCGGGTTTGTCAATTTCTTTGGATGCGGACTCTTCATTTTCGCGTTTCTCGAACTTGCTGATTACATCTCTGTACATTTCAAATAAGGGGGAACGTCGACTCTTACCAACCCAGATGTTTTCTATGAAGAGGAAGAAGATGCTTTCCTTGCCGAATCAGACGTCCCAGCATCCCGGGAATCGTCGCCTGTTACGCCAAATGAAGACACGGATCGCTCCTCTGGAACCAATTCGTCCGCAACCGTGATGGGTGTATCTCCAAATAATGATAACAGAAGCTTGGCGACACCTGGTCTTGGAATTGAATCTGTGGATGCTAAAGATCTCCCAACCCCGGTTGCTGACACAGCCTGCGAAAGCACCTCCAGTCACCCAAGAACATCTCAATTTGCAGATTCTCCAATTACTCCAAGCTCGGTTGCGATTGGGGCCTGTAGTCATTCACCGAACTATCAACGTTCTGATGATATCGAGATCATTGAAGTCGAGGGTTGGCCGATACCAAATGAAAAACCTACAATATTTCCAGAGAAACGCCCATCCACTTCACCCGACTACATATACTCAATGACACCTAGAACCCCAATCCCGGACGTTCCCGTCCCCGTCCCCGTCCCCAGCTTCCCATCTCCAAATCATTCCAATATCTCATTCGAGGTCCCGCGCTTAACAACAGCTTCTTCAACGATGACAGATCGAGACCGCCACACATTCCATTCCGGGTACAGCATGGATCACGGTGCATCCGATTATAACTATCGCCATGACTCCACCGAAGATGTCCCCTCCCTAACCAGCAGCACTTCCACCACAACAGGAACCATGTCCAGGTTTTCCTCGAGTTTCTACAACAGAGGTCCCGGTGATCGTGCCTCGTCTTTCTCTGCGGCGACACCTCGACGCACCAGCCGCTCGAATGCACCCAAACGGTCCAGCCTGGTTAGCCTTTCGAAGTTAGTTACGGGGAGCACCGGTGAGAAATCGAAACTTAGTTATGAGGAGAAAGCACCGCGTGACGACGTTGAGAAAAGTAAGAAGAAGGAACATCGGATTAGTCGGTTGATGCACTTTTGGAAAGCAAAGGAGAAGCAAAGGGAAACCGATTGATTCTACCACCGTTACCAATCCCTGCGCATTCACCCATTCACTTGTGTTCAAAGCCTTTACCATGAGCACCACTAGAGGAATGAAGAACTTAAATCCTGGCAGTTGAAGAGCGATCCATTTGATTTACGCATGGGAAAGCCCTACATAGTATTTGTCACTATCCCTTTTCTCATCTGCTTTCCTTTCTATCCTGACTTCATTTCGACTTCAGCCTTTTTACTGATTTTCTCTTTCTATTATCCCCTCTTAAATTTCATCTTAATTTCCATTTTACATTCCTCTTACTGCAGTTTGTCTTTCGATTCCCCTTGCATCATGTCTCTTTTTGCTTGACATTTCTGTTTCGTTCTTTTTCTGTTTCGGCTGGCGGCGCAAACATCAGGCAACAACGATATCATGGATGGGATCTCTTGACTTTATGGAGGCTTTCTTTGCTTTTCTTTATTTTATTTCAATGTCTTAAAGATCCTTCCCTTTTGTCAACTTCAATACTTTTTCATTTTCTCACAGGAGAAAAACAGTTCATCTGCAATCGACAAACTCATCACTCTTTCTTTTGTTACGTTCCAGACATTCATTTGTTCGGCTGTATAGGTCTGCTTCTGCCGGCTTAATTCCTTTTTCCCTTTACCGCTCTACGTTCGCTCATCGCAACTACGAAGAAAGAAGAAAGAAAAAAACATACTAGAACAATAAAATAAAGTAGCTAGAGAGAAAGAAAAATAATAATGTTTCTTTTGACATCTTAGTCCTTTTTATCTCTCTATTATTTACTTCTGGTAATTAAATGGCCATGGATTCCATGATCTTACCTTGACGACACACAGAGTTATGTATACTATATATTATATAGAGAGAGAGAAGAGTGTTGTGGAAATGTGTAAAGCTTGATTGAT
>NW_001813978.1:558746-559601 GCF_000149585.1 Histoplasma mississippiense
CACACCGCTCGAGTTGTGGTCCTAATCCGAAAGCCGCCTCGTCTGGAGAGGGCCTAATGTATAGTTGCAGTGAATTACGGTGGGCTGCCTGAAAGAAGAAGAAGAAGGCGTTGAGTCGTGTTGCCTTGTGTTGTGTGTGTCTTGAGCCGGTTGGAGGGGAATCCTCGAAATAGCACCTAAATTGCCGCCATCGTTCTGCTGGTCAGGAGAAGTCTGTTGTCATTCATTACCCTTGTAATTCTCGAGCCAAACAAAAATCTCGTTGCCTGCGTGAACCTGGATGATTCCTGCACTGCTTGGTGCTGGTACTATTCATGATGACTTCGATATCGCCTTCCTCTACCCAGGCTCAACAACTGTCTCCGGATTCCTCGAGCACTTCCAACGATACCCAGAATCCTCGACGTCCGTCAATAACTGCAGCGCGGCCTCCTCAACCAGTCTTCGCCTTCCCGCAACGTGATCCTCCTTCCCCATCCTCTAACTCCTCTTCCATTCGTTCACCTGCGCCACTTCCTGCGTTTTCCTTCCCACAAGCCCCTGATCCAGCTATTTCCTGTACGTCTCCTCCACCCACGACACCGAAACTACGCCCTGCCGGCCATCGTCGACGTCCAAGCGAACTGAATGGTGGCGAGATCGTAGGGGGATGGGAGCCTCCAATGCTGGGAGACAAATGTGCTTTCCAGCGGACACTGCCTCTCGCACCGCCCAGGACCTGGTCTTAGTGGCCGGGGCCCCGGGAGACGTGGTCCACCACCACCGTCATTCCGCTGCTCATTTCCAGCATGGACTGACGGGCTGGTACAAAAGCATTCCTCCCCATATGCTAGTGGGTAGGCATCGCAACCAGCT
>NW_001813978.1:560242-726125 GCF_000149585.1 Histoplasma mississippiense
CACATATCATCCGCGGCTCAGACGGGTATAACTAATGTAGCCGCAAAATGCCATCCCGATAATAATATACAGTACAACTGCCAAGTTTCCATCTGGTAATCCACACCCACAGCGCGGTTTTAAAAAAGAATCCATTGCATCCATCCATCCATCCATAACGGAATTAACTTGGAAAAAAAAAAAAAAAAAAAAAAAAAAAAGGACAAATCAAAAACATACATCAATGCACCACGCCGATTCTTCAACGCTCCAGCGCGCCGTGCGATATCGTCAGGATGACCACAAGACAGCTCACCATCAGCGACCCGGCGATGAACGCGACGACGGCAACGCTGCCCCTGCTCGCGGGGAACTTGCCGCGGATCACCCAATACTGGCCCTCGAAGTATCTGTGGAAGCCGATGAGGAGCACGACGATGGCGATGCAGAGGAATGTGGCGCCGAGCGGCTTGCCGAGGCTGCGGAGGCGATTGCCGCTTTGGATCTGCTGGAGGATCTCGTTGGTGGTTATGATTTGGTCGTTGGAGAGGAGGCTGGAGGGGAGGTGATGGGGGGGAATGCGTTGGTGTTCGGGGGAGAGGAGGTTGTTTGTGGAAAAGGGTGATGGGGCTTGTTGCTGCTGCTGCTGCTGCTGCTGCTGCTGCTGCTGTTGTTGTTGTGTTTGCGACGGGTCGAACAGGTGGCGGGCGTTTGATTCCGTGATGGAGCTGTTTAGGCGGAAGAGCTGGGTGACTGCGATGCCGATGGAGGCGAAGGCGAGAGATGTGCGGAGCCAGGCGAGGAATGTGCGCTCTGTGCCGGTTTTGGGAACTTGGTTAGTAGAGATATTCTTCTTTTATTCTT
Organism: Histoplasma mississippiense; assembly: GCF_000149585.1. NCBI lineage: Eukaryota > Fungi > Ascomycota > Eurotiomycetes > Onygenales > Ajellomycetaceae > Histoplasma > Histoplasma mississippiense. The sequence continues at coordinate 561,086 of NW_001813978.1, forward strand.
GACGGAGCGGGCTCCGGAGTCTGGCGGCTCAACGAGACGGGAGAAGGTGATGGGATGGATAGGATATAGATATTCACCAAGTGCTAAATGATCTCTTGCGACGCTCCCCTTATTCTCCAGCTCCACACTACCGTATTTCTCCACTATCCGCTTATACTTGCGAGATATGCCCCCTGTCCATTGTCCAGTGCTTGACCCTTGCCCATCGAGTCCATGGTCATGTCTGTCGCTGGATGCTTTCTGTTGCGGCTGTTGATGTTGCGCAGGATGTTGCAGATAATCTCCCCCAGCACAGCCATCACCGTCTACACATTCAGTTGATCGGTAATTCCTCTCAGTCCCCCGGCCATTGGATGTAGCGATCGGGGTATCCTCGTTGGGAGCAGGAGTAGCGGCAGAAGCCGCTTGACGGATGGAACGATGAGACGAGCGAGAGGAGGCGAGGGAGTCGGAGATGGTGCTCAGCGATCTCTCGTATGCGCTCTCTTGGCTCTGCCGTTTTGTTGCGGAAGTCATTGTTGTTCGCGCGAGCGAAGATGCCTAGTGTTTCATAACCCAGGCGAAGAATGCGCCAAGGGAGGTATATGAGAGAGAGGTGAGCAAAGGAGATCGAGCTCTCGAGAAACAGAGGGGGACGCAGGTCAGCCACTGTTGTGGGTGCCAAGTGGAAATGCTTGAGTCTTACCTCCGTTCCCTTGGGACTTCTTGTCCCAATAGTTTGACTGCGTTTGTCTCTTGGAGGATTTGGGAGCTGCAGATTGATCGAAGCATACTCCGTAGAAACAAGTTTCATTGGTGAGAACACGAAGCTTGGCCATCCGGCTAATGCAAGCCCAGCATCTAAACCAGCAACAAAACATCTTCGACGGAGAAGAAGCCCTTGTTCCACTACGATGAGGACGACCCCAGAAAACTACGTGGGTTACATTTACAGACTACGTTCCGCACCGTCACATTAGTGAAGAGAGACGAGAAAGAGACTTGGAGCATCCATCGGGATCGCTGCTATACTTGTTGTTCTTACTGCAGAGAGAGAGAGAGCTGTGAGCATCGGAGACGGCACTCGTATGGGCGCCTGTTCGGCTGACATCCACGGCTCAATGGTTCCACAGCCCGATATGAGCATCACACAGACTTCGGTTCAAGGTGGTGCAACAATGAGCGAGCATGTGGCTTGGTGCAGTAATTATGAGATTTCAACTACGGGATACCAGCTTTCCCACCGCGTCAACCACAGATTTAGAAAAGAAGAGCGGGTAGCGGGGAATGGACGGAAGAGGGAGCATTCTCCAATGATGCTCGAATACTTTGATCCAGGAGCCACATTATTATTCGCTACCGAGCTGCATGTGCCACTTAACCTGGCTTTCTCCCGCAGAGGCCCCGGCCGGGGTCTCATTTCGAGCGTCGTTCGTGCGTTCAACTGTTAGTATGCGAAGTATTATACCAGGGAGAAAGCTCTGGGAGATGGCTGGCTGCAAGTACTGTATGGCATTGATGGCTATTCTAATCCTTGAGGAAGGGAAAGGAGGTTGTTGGGCCACTGAGTGGCGATATTGCTATTTACAGGATGAGCATCATCATGTGACCCCCGATCACGTGACGTCCTTTCATCAACCTCCGTCATATCCAGGATTCGATGAAGGAATTTGAGTTATCGACAAGCAACGCTAGTCCCAATCGAATCTAGCCATGTGGCGGGGGTTCTGCTTAGTCACCAACTGGTTGCGACATACATTTTGCGCGACGACACTGCTACGCTGTGACGTTGTTACGCTTTATGATGATAACCTCCAACAAAATGTTATCATGGCATCTTCGACCTCACAGCAGTTACACACGGCCTCCCCTGCAGCCTCAATAGTAGATCTCTCAAAAAGGCTCTCCAGACCTGCAGGCAAGGGTCGCCAGAGATCCACCCAAACAGCCCAAGAACCCCCGCCTGAGACTCCTGAGCTACCCGAACCGCCAAGTCGAGACTCCATCAAGTACACACATCCAGTGCCCCGAATACTATCCAGTGGAGACCATGAAGCGTTCTTGTCCTCGCCTACATATAACTTAATCCTCGCGTTTATCTTCAACCTGTCCGACAGCGTTAGGTTCAAGCCCTTATCCGCCATCAAAAAGCAACCCTCCTCCCCCATCATCGTTAAAATCCTCAACGTACTCGCCTCCATAGAAGCCCTTGTCGAGAAGAACCCGTCCCTCGACCAGAATGGCTCCCGATTTGGCAATCCCGCCTTCCGCTCGCTCTTCGATGACGTAGCAGCCCAGAGCCCACTCTGGCAGCAAGATATAATCAGCACCACCGACGGCGGTCATGATCATGACGATGGTGGTGGTGATGATGATGATGCAACAATGTCCGCAGCAGTGGACGAGCTATCGAAATATCTAGTGAACTCACTGGGCTCCCGCGACCGCCTCGATTACGGCTCCGGCCACGAGTTGAATTTCGTCATGTGGCTGCTCTGCCTGTACCAGCTCGGCCTCCTCGAGCGCGACGACTTCCCAGTCCTCGTACTCCGAGTCTTCGTCCGGTACATGTATCTCCTGCGCCGGATCCAGGCGACCTATTACCTTGAGCCTGCCGGCTCGCATGGCGTGTGGGGGCTGGACGACTACCATTTCCTGCCCTTCATGTTTGGTGCTGCACAGCTCGTCCGCCACCCTTATATCACACCGCTAGGCATCCATAATAAGGCCATCTTGGACGAAGAAGGGGATGACTGGATATATCTGGAGCAGGTCCGATGGGTCGACAGTGTTAAAACTGTCAAGGGCCTGCGCTGGCACAGCCCCATGCTGGACGATATCTCCGGCGCCAAAAACTGGCAGAAGGTCGAGGCAGGGATGAAGAAGATGTTTGTCAAGGAGGTTCTGGGGAAATTGCCGATTATGCAGCACTTCATGTTTGGCGGGCTGATTCCGGCTGTGCCGGGAATGGGGGAGAGGAAGGATGATTCGGGGCAGGCATCGGATGATAGACTCGGGAATGGTCATGGTCATAAGCATGATTATTCCAAGGGGGGGACGGATTATTGGGGTGATTGCTGTGGTATCAAAGTCCCAAGTGCAGTTGCTGCTGGGGAAGAAGTGCGGAAAAGAAATGGTGGGTCTACGCTGCGACCTATCCCTTTTGATTAAAAAAACTTAACGAATGATTTTGTGTATCATTATGAGAATGGCGTTCCTTTTCTTTGGGGTTGTCATGCCATGCCATCCATGTTTATTAGAGAACCATGTATGGAAATATGATAAATGTTTTTTTGTTCTTATAAATCTTAAAATACGAACAGCCATCTATCAGATAAGCAGATACTGGATGGAACCTACTGGCCATAAAATTTGCCCATGAATTCTTCCTCGAACAGAGACGGGGGAAATCAAATGGCTGGCATAGTTAATTAACGATTGGTTGGCCGTAGGCTACCTATTACGGACTAGCGGCACCAATATGGATCTGAGTGGGTCACGTGGGGCAGGGCTTGTTGTTCCAAGGTTGGACCAACAGAAACCCGCGCCATTTCACCGCAAGGCGGAAGAAATGAAACAAGTCATCGATCATTGAGCGCACAGACTTCCACACAAGGAATATTCCCAACGATGGTTTACGGCAGTACTCATGCTTGGTAGATAGCCTCCTCGTCTTCACGGACAACAGTACAGCAGGCCCCCGAAAATGGCGCCCGCAAACGAGTACGTCAGCGGCGGCGGGAAGCTGAAGATCAAGGGCGCGCCGGTGCTTGAGGGGCGGGTTGGGAAGAAGGGGAACAAGAAGCGGAAGAAGGAGAAGGAGAGAGGAAAGGTCAAGGAGGGCGCGAATGAGGGGCCCAATGGGAGTCGTGATGAAGGAGCGGATGGGATGCGGATGAAAAGCGGTGAAGGGGAGGGTGCGGTGAGGTCGGATGGGGATTGGGATGGGAGTCGGAGTCGAAGTCGGAGTCGAAGTCGAGGTGTGAGTGAGGGTTTCGACAAGGCTGTGGTGAACAAGACGGAGGCGGAGAGAAGGTATGAGGAGGCGAGACGGAAGAGGGTATGTTTTTTTTTTTTTTTTTTTTTTTTTTTTTGCGGTGATTTATTTGTTATTTTCTGCTCCATTTATTCGACACGGCTCAGCTAACTCCACTTCCTTCCTTCTCCCTGATCCCCCACAGCTCGACGAACGCCTCAAGCGCGAAGGCTTCAAGACACATAAGGAGCGCGTGGAGGAGTTGAACAGGTATCTCAGTAATCTGAGCGAGCATCATGACATGTACGTTCGATGCAATTCCACAAACCCTCCCCTTCCACCCGGCCCCGGGCTTATTCTTCGCTCCCGGAGACCTCGTGAGGTGCCCAGCTACTTGCAAACTCACTGGCTAACTCCCCCATTTCCACTTCCCACAGGCCCCGAATCGGACCGGGTTAACCACTGCTCAGTTGGCGGATACACATTTACACCAGTATTGCACTTCGTCTTAACAAACGATCCAAAACAAGACCTCGTTTCATGTCCTTGATTGTGAGTGGCATGCCCGGGAACCGGGAGATCCCCTTGTATATTCTGCCGTGCATCGGCGGGAGTCCTGTTGCTTGCTCCCCCGCCGCCTTCTGACCTTCCGGCCCATTATCTCCTGCGGTCCATGGTTGAAATCTCCTTCCTCCCTACGTCAACACCTGTGACTACCCTTTACTTTACCAACTGTCTTGATCCGACAAATACTCAAGGCATGATATGTTCATTAGGCGTCGGAAACAGGCGTTGTTCGTTTTGTCTATCCTAGCATCGGGGTGCTTGGATTTCTTTTTACCTTGCGGTCTTTTATCGTTTTCATTATCTGGACTCACCTTTTTCTTTTCTTTTCTTCTTTGTTGGTTGTTAGCTACCCGAACAATGTTTTATGATATGCAAACGCACAACTGTGGAATTGGGATGGTTCGTGTGGCTTTCTTGGTAAGGGGTAGTTTCGTCGTTGGTGTATTTATCCCCAAATGTTATGGATGAAAACGAAAAACCAAATGTCTAGCTAGATATATTTCTTTGTAGTAGTTGGTTGATAAAAAAATAAAAATAAAAATAAAAATAAAAATAACACGAGGTCGTGCGGCGCGAAATCCTTTGAAAGTGAGAAGGAAAAAGGAAAGAGAAAACCACGCCAGAATAGATGGAAAATGGAATCAATTCGGAGGGATTAAAATATTCGAGCGGCTACCGTGACGCCATGCATTGGATTTATGTGAAAGCAAAAAAAAGGGCAGGGACAGACAAAGCATACAACAGTCGCGGGCGTAGGTGAGTACCAGGGACGATAGAGCCTGAAAGTGGAAGTGGATGAGAAGGAATAATAAATATAGGCTTGTTTGTTGACGACAATGGTAATATGCGGGAGTTTGTATCGAGCGTGAAGAAGGGAACGGATTGGGCAATGTTGGGTTTTCAGGACGGACGTCTTCGGCGAAACATTCAAGGGAATCGAATAGTATCTTGCCGCTTCCACCTACTCCCACTTGAGACTTTTTATTTATTTATTTTTTTTTGTTTTTCAATTTTTTTCTCTCCTCCTTTTATTTCCCCCAAGGTTCCACGCAGACTCAAAGACTCGTCCTCCATATTCTCTTGTGTCAACGCAACTCCAAGCCACCGTCGGAGAGGAGTATTCTAACACCATCAACACGGAAGATTATCACAGATTAAGAGAAAACCTGGTAATGTAATGGCTAACCCAGCCAAGATGTTGCTTGCCTAAGCAGAGAAAAAGAAATAAGACAATACAAAGACAAAAGACCGGAATAAAAAAAAGACCAAAAAGGCTCATGATGATCTATATCCAAAAATCGAAGCGGACACGAAGGCAACCAAACACTCCTCCCGGTATCATACGCCTTTGATAACTGTAGTTCGCTCCGCGTTCAGCCGCTCCGCATTGCGTTCATGGCTTTCCTTCTTGCAGTCCTCTAGGCCACTACAGGCGTGGGATTCTAGCATGCGATGTTTGCCGCAGAAGTGGCCGTTGCAGAAACCACAGTCACCGACGATGCGCTGGGCGAGCTCCTTGCAGTCCTTGAAGTTGCAGCGTGGCTTTCTTGATGGTGCCATTTCTCCTTATCGTTTAAAGTTATTTTGCTGCGGGATAGTAGTGGTCTTGTTATAGCCTTATATCCGCTTATGTGAATTCCAAGGAGGGAGAGCGGGAGTTGTTCTCGCGCTTTCTTTTATATCCAAGGAAGAGATAATGACAGTGAGGATAAGTAAGACTGAGATTTTCGGGACTCTCGGAGAGCTATTGAGTCATTGTCCATTAGCGTGCCATTTTGAGACAGATGTCGAAACTGGAGCTAAAGGGACCATACTTACACCCGGAAGCTGTAAGCCTAAAGGATAGATTGGTAGGGTAAAATCAAATGATAGAGGGATGATACAACGCTGGTAGGAGCTATCGATGGCAGTTTCAAGAACCCGCCGGCAAGCGTGTTCGTATTGGGAGTTGCGGAGATGATAATTTCTGAGAGAACCAAGCAGTTGTCAGGATAGAGCTCACACAGAGCAATTAGGGAGCAAACAAGGTGGTGATATAGGAAATGGGGCGGTGGATATCAGTATCAAGGGACGAAGGGCAAGATGGTGAGGAAGAGGGAGAGGAGGAGGATGAAGCTGGGCTTGCGGCGACATCGGTTCGACGGTAAATAGTTAAATAGGAGGATGACCTAAGCAGGAGGCGGCCAAGCCACAGTTGCAGTGGACACCCAGAAGTTTCGAGCCGAAACCACGCCCTGTACATGTACACTCCGCGCCTCAGGCACCCGCCAGTGTGGTACTTGTTGGGCTGTGTTCGGCGGCGCAGGAAGCTTGAATGGGACCCCCAATCAAAGAAATACTCGGAAGGAAACAAAGCGGAAAAAACTCACCTCGACCGAAAACACCCCGTGTGGCAGTGGTGACTGTCTGATTTGGTTTCTTTTTTCAGAAGGGGAGTGGTTGAGATATATCAAAAGACGTGAGAGGACGAAGAACGGCTAAGACGAAGAAAAGTGAGGAGGAAGATGGGCAGACGAGCTCCGTCAGCTATTTATTTTTTTCTGGGGCAAAGAAAGGAAGCCAACTCATCATCACTGGCAGGTGGTAGTTACATCTTGGCTGCCCTCGTCCATCATGGCACTTAACTAGTTAGTCACTGGAGTCAACTATTTGGCAACTTGGTCCTCCAGCAAGTCAACAGCCAGGTTAATTTCTCATGGGTGACCACAATCACTCCAGTGCGAAAGCGGCTGGTGAGGCGCCCATATTACGACACATACCTTTATTTTAGCCAATGGCCACCAACCAAGTCGCTCAGCATACCAGCAGGCTTCGAAGCAATTGATACGGCTATGAAAAGCCGTGTGCCGATTGCCCTCCTCCGGCTTTCACCATGTCCTGTACCGAGGTGTGGAACCAAAAGCCCTTGTGCGCAGTAGAAATCTACCTGGAAATAGCAAGACGATCCTCAAAAGACCGAGGCGTCAACCGAACTTTGGGGATCTAACCCGATATAAGCACGGAATGTTTTGGGCCGAGTCAATATTGAACGAAACCACCACCTCCTCTGCAGGTGTAATATTGGAATATCTATGGGGTCGTTTAGCAGAATCGATGACAACAGATCAACTCTTGCCATTTTACTTTTTTTTAGTTTTGCCTATCGTTATTAGCTCTGCCAGGGATGCTATACTCTTGCTTTGCTTCGCTGAAACAGTTGACCCTATCAGTCGTGAAATTAGGCATGGGATCACATTATCATGCGGAACGATGCTTTTGCCACTAGTAAGAACTAGAAATACATAGAAATGATGATACAAGCGGATCTTGGTTAAAATCTTGCGGCAAGGAGTTGGTTGGCGAATGGGTCAATTGATTCAACTCAAGGCTCTGCTCGGTTCTTTTTTCAGTGTCTTCCTTTGACGTGTTAGTTAAATTTTACGAAACGACTTTGCAATTATTTCTTTGAGTGCTCGTTTGATGTAACTACGCACATATTATTCTCTTTCTGTTGAACAAATTTCATCTACACAAGCTTCGAGACCATTGTACTTGCTATTTTTATCTAGTCCTATGCATCTTGATGCACAGGAGATGATACAAGACGCGCCCTTGGCTAGTCGGTAAAGGAAGAAGGCATTATTATTCCATATCCACTGTAGAGATCTTGTGGGCCCGAGGATTCTGATCTCAACCCTGGTAGGTAGTTGATGAGTGGGCGGAGAGGAGACATATCTATACAACATACTGTCCCTCCCCATGACGGACTCCATTTCAATTAAGAGGATGATACTTCGTATAGCTGATTAGCTAGATAGTTAATTTAAGCCGTTACTTAATACTTGCAGACGGCAAAACACGGCTTCATGGCATCATACATGTGCTGTACATACATACGGAACAACTCCACGGCCGCTGCTGGAAATCAAATGGATAAATAAGATCCTGCCCTCATTGAAGAAAGCATGTTCTACATGAAAAAGTAATTTTCATGCGCAATGCATGGATACCCAGCGGCTGAAGGACCTGTAGAGATCAACCAATTCAGATGACAGGGACTCAAAATCCATCAACAAGCCTGTGCACGCAGCTGCATGTACGACTTCAGCCTTCTTATCAACCTGTTACGTGTTGGCGATAGATCTCAGCCGTTTCGGCTGCGCCAGTAAGTACTAGTTACTCGAGGTAGGCAGACCGTCAAGATACGAAACTTGATAAATGCTCCTCACCAGCCACCAGAGTATAATCGAGGTAACACCCGGACGGCCAGCGGGATCGATTGTTTAGCGGAAAATGGATACGTCATTCCAATGTGTTTATTTTCTGGCATGGATAAGGAGAATTTTAACTGTCGCCAGAATCGAGAATGTCGAAGTCGAGAAGGGTCGATACCACGCTTATCTAAGCCCACCACCCCCCGGTGGCGGGTAACTAGTTAACTAACTCACTCGTTGACTGACGATGGACGATGCTTCACAGCTTCAACAAACGCGTAACTAAGGATAGTTTACTCCACGGTTCCTCCATCTCCCCACGTCGATGTCATAAGACACAATAGCTAGTATGGCTTTAGCCAGGAGTCTTTACTGCCTCCTATTACTAGTACTTTTATCTGTTACTCCAAGAGCCTATGTAATGTCTCTGCTTCGGGGTCACTACCCTTCAGGGCTTTACTCGGACCCTGCTTGGCTCTTCTTCGGATATGCGCTTGAATCAGCATAAAAAGGCTGTGAGTGCGGATGCAAATGGAGCCGGTCACCCAAGGCCTGGAGTAAAATATTCCATCTTGGGACTTTTCGGGCATCACCATTCGCATGAGGATGAAACCCCAAACAACGTGAATCGCACCCCACTCGATTCCGTCTGGAGCCTATGAGAAAAGGAGCTAACGGGGTTGATCATAAGGAGACCCGAAAACATACAGTATCCTATGGATACTCACCCTCGCCCATGTTTGCCAGAAATCCTCACAGGGTTTCCGCGCCAACTTCATCTGCTCCGAAAATGGGTGTTCCCGGTGAGATCCAGGAGGCCTACCAATCGGCAACCCATCTAAATGAGCTTCAGGGTTCCCCGCACTCCCTGTCTGAACATCAACTGAAATATATCTTCTCCGGAACACCGCACTTTCTTCTGGAGAAGGGGCTCAAACGGTGGTATCCTCATGTGGTTTTCCCATGGGATAATGATCTGAGAATTCAGCATCTCGACGATCAGAAGGCATTAGAGCACCCTTCTTTCACATTGTCAACACTCCATGCTCACATCCCGGTTTCCCCAGGTGGTGGAGGAATACAAATATATCCGGATGCCCTAACTGAAAAGAGCGGTTGCAGACGGCCCTCGTTTGATATTGGCGTGTTCGAGGTTCCAAACATGTTGTCCTCGAGAGCAAATGAGGATGGCTGCATTGGATTCCATAATTTCATGGAGCTACCAATTGTGTATGGACCCAGGTCCGAGCAGCGGCTGTTGTCACCACGCCTGCTCGATAAACACTTGCAAATCACACCGGCGCCCCGTGGGAAGGATGATCCATACTCCGACTACAACTTAAATGTTACCTTTGACCGTTTGAAATTAGTGGCAGCAGGACCTTCGGCGTGGAAACGCATTGGCGTGCGCGATCTCTCTATGAAGACTATTACACAGAGGCTCCAGACTTTATCGGGTGTGCAAGATCAAATCACTCTCCAAGGAAAGTCTGTAACCCTGCTTGATGAAGAGAGCGTTGCAGGCCTCCACCGTCAGCTTTTCAGCACGTTTCTATATCCCCCACCAAACGCGGTACACGCAGAACATCCCGATAGCTTTCGGTTTCAGATCAGCACGTTGATACAAGTGCTCAATCTTAAGGGTGCCTGGGTAGACTTTAGTTTGATGAAATGGAGGGTTCGTGCAGGTCAAATCCTCTGGGAGCTTCCTCCTCATCAAGACAGTGATTGCCTGCAAAACGCCTCAGACAGACAGTATTCAGGCACAGCACTCCAACGGAAGTGGCTTTTATTACAGGTTGTTTTATCCGCGGAGGTTTTATTCCGCGCTGATGCTGCGGCGGCGAAAATTGGGATCTATAGCCAGTCCAAGGATTTGCCTATCACGCCACGGGATGTTTCCGTAATGAATAGTTTGCGATCAGATACGCTGGACTGGGGGTTAACCTTCTGCCGTCGAATTTTCGAAAACATCTCCTTCCACTATTGGCCACAGGCGTCTCACCAATTGCCAGGCAAACGGTCCCTGAATGATTTGCCCAAGAAAACCCATTCAATAGTTTCCGTGCCAAAAGTTCAGGAGCCTCATGACCTCGATTCGCCCTGGGTATGTGCACTCTTGCCACGGTACCCGTGGCAACAGCTAGAAGCCCTGCTGGTCTTTGCAGAACTTCTGAAATGGCCAGACATCGAAAATATGAAGCATTATATGAGGGAGAAGTTGGAGTTTGCCCTCTTGCAGCCTTCTAATTTCAACCACATGTTTGTTTCGCCGATGAGCACTGTGCCTCTGTCAGACAACATTAAGCTGCCAGGGAAATGTGAAATGTATCGCAAAAGCCACTCTTTAAAATTGTGCCGCCTCCATTCCTGTCCTTCATCTGCTCGTGACAGTTCCAACTACGTGGGAGGATGGATGTCTCGTACGTGGTTGACTGGGCTGATCATGCCTGGCGAAACCATATATGATATATTGATGTCCGCTATACTAGAGAATGATCACGATGCAATATCAAGGCTCGGTCCCATTGCTAACCTTCATGGAGCCTTCGTATATAAAGGCCAAAGTTGGTGGAGCAAAGCATGCGTTATTGGTCGCATTCTTGCCAGCCTTGATGCCTCTACAATCTGCATGGGCTGGATTAGTACGACTATTATTCCACTTGATGATGCGAGATCACCCCTGAGCGATGGATGGCTGGAGATTGAGACAATAGACATCACTAAGACCCACACTCAGGCACGTATAAATCAAGGAAAAAGTGTTCTTCTTGACTCGTCACCTCTGGGGACCGAGGGTGATCTAACAGCAATGGCGTTCTCATTACCGCTTGATGAGGCTAACGCTGGCCCAAGTCAGGATACACAAGTGCTGTATGAGAACACTATTTTGTCCTTACAGCACTCTCAACACCCTTCTGTCACCGCACGCCCTCTCAAGGCTACCGCCACTCTAGCGTTTACACTCACACGTGGCTTGTCCGGCCCGAGCCAAGTATTCATGAGCATAAAGTATAACGTGTCCTTCGTTTCCGCGTTTCCCTGTCTCCCGCCGTACGGTAGCGTTCTGTCCTCCGGTTACGAATAGCGTGATGCCTCTCATCAGTGCACCAACAGCTCATTTACTAAGAAGGAAACAAACTACATCGGACTTGAGAAAAACAGGACCTCTAGGAAAAGCAAGCCAACGCCCCGCCTGCGCCTCCCGGGCCACCTACTTCACACGGCATCGTTCCCATACAGCTATATCCCGATCCACACATTGCCCTCAACCCCACGCCTGCCAACAACCCCAAACCATCTGGAAGCTCATACTTCTTCGCTCCCTGTAAATTACCCTCCGCTTGCGACTAACCCTAAACTGGAAGGGTCGCAATGGAAGCATACGTATGTCGTCGATGCGCGCGGCAGTGAACATAAAGAGCTTTTCGCCAGATCGTGGTGTGCAATGGTTGGTGTAGATGCAGTGGTGGGCCGAGTAGGGCAGACTTGTGTGGCCTGCTGTATTCGAGAGGCGAGGGCGGCGGATGTTCCCGTCGTTATTCGGGTGGCAACGGCTGAACTAAGCGGTCGACATTGATCATTTCTGAGACGAATGAGTGGCATACACGGGCTGCCTTTATTCATTTTCCCTAGCATGCTCAGCTCACTTATTTCCTGAGAAGCGTGTGTGAAGGCGTTTGTCAGCGAGTGAAATGCTATAGTTAACTAAGGTAAGATGGACGAGGTAAGGAAGGTGATAAACAAAAGAAGGACGGGGAAGGGAGGCTTGTATGTTATATATCCCGTGCGTGGGCATGGTTCAACCAGGAGTTGTCGCAAATAGTAACGCGTGCAAATGAGCTATCGAACTTGAGGTATGTCGGTTTTTACCTTCTTATATTCTCACTCACGTTTTTCCTTCTTGAACCTCCTTAATTCTAGTCACACCAACGATGAAGTGAATACACATAGCATATTCTGTTTATCGGTGGTACTGCGTGTCTGCCTTCATGACTTCCGTAAGATATGAAAATCCCCCAGTTTATCCCCAATCTATATCAATTATGTGGAACAATGAAACGGTGATATTGTATTAATAGAAGCGGGAGCTGGAGAGCTTTGGTTACTATCCGAGGCAAGGGAATCGTAATCGTGACAATTTACAACGTGAACTTGTAGAATTGGCTAATGTAGTGACCAGAGTTCAGAAGGGCGGCTCACATCACCTATATATAACAGGCTTCCCTCCGCGCCCCTGACAGTAAATGAAGCATGTCAAGGCAATAGCAGAATCTAAGAAATTTTTCGCGTGCTGAAGACAAACGTTAATTAAGGCCTTTCTTTATTAGTTACCAAACTCAACCTGCAATCCCTAGGCAAGAAGGCCGTTCAACGGGCTTTACTGCCCCGGGGCTTACATTTCAAATTTGGGAGCTCGACAGCCTTGGATTCGAGTTGAATGGTTTGCTTCAACTTTGTGTTGCGAGCTTCTTGGTTGCAACCCAGTTACTAGACTCTACGCCGTTCCTCCTACAAATTATATATATATTTCGAGGGAGCATCTCATGGAGGCGAGGCATGGATGGAGAAAGCAAAAATCAGAAATTAGTTCAAAAGATCAAAGAGCACAACGTCTAATAGATCGTTTGGGGTTATATATAAAAATCGCATGTTCGAGTGATGGCTGACACTCATGATACTGACTTAAACAAGTCTTTGTATGCTTTTTTTTTTTTTTTTTTTTTTTTTTCTTGTTCCTCAGGTTTCCGTCGAGGCACAACCCAAGTCTCAAACTCAGCAAAACAAAGAAGGTTAATCACAATGGATCTTGAAGGTGAATAGGATTATCTCCATTACCTTGATTGTTTCAAGTGGCTCGATAAAGAGAGATGATGCGCTCTGTATCAAAGACAAAGGCCTCGAGGAAATCTACTGCTATATCCACCTACTTAACGCTCCCGGGTATTCCAAACGAGGAAGATTTTTCAGGAAAATGAACATCATAAAGCTATTTCCCGAAAACACCACCATCAATCACTTTTACTGCAATCCCCGACCGAGGAAGAACGCAGGCGATTGGGACAAGCCTATGAAAATACCATGGAATCAACCCTTTCCACATCGCACCCTTCATTACCCAAACGCACATCAATAGAATATCTCCCTGCAGAGATCAAAATTGAAATATTGTGCCTACTGCCGGACCTCGAATCGCTGCGCGATGTGGTCAAGGCGTCTCCCGGTTTCCATAGCATCTACCAGTTTGACCGTAGACGGATTTTGGCCCGTTTACTGACCCGGACGACGCCGCTCGCCATCCTCGCAGAGGTGGCTTCTCTACCGGTGTTGCGCCGGTCGTCCGATCGCGGGTCTCTGAAAGGAACGGAGGAGGTGGGGATCTTGGGTTTCGCAAAAAGTTTTCTGAATATATATGATGAATTATGTTGCTTTTTTCGGAACTCTGTTGGCGACGGCCGTGATATGAAGAAGAATGTCGGCACAGATGCAGATGTTGAAAGAGGAATTAAGGAGGAAATAAAAAACAGGAGCGTCAATGGCGTGAACTTTACGTATTCAAAAGACAATGGGCTATCAGCTCAGTTTTGTGCGTTGTCGCTGGACGAACTTCTTGTTGTCGTTCGACAGCATTTTATTGTACACGCGATATCAGAAGACTTTTCGATGTCTTGTTTGAGGCTCAACCCCTTTACGGGGAAAAGATATGAGAACGGCACCGGCACCGGTGGCGGTGATGAGATCTTCCCACTCTCCGAGGCTGAATCATACCGTATCCGCCGGGCTCTGTACCGAGTCGAAATGCTAGGATTCATGCACACGGTCTGGCATATGAACGATCCGAACTATTACATCACCTTCCTCAAGTCTTTACCACCGTGGGAGGTGGAAGAAATCCACTGTATCAGGAACTACATGTACCAAATCTATCTCACGAGCCGCCCGGAGACGAACCGTTCTTCGAATAAGAGCGTAATCGATGGCCAGGAGCGCGCGGCGAATCGGGCTAGAGTTAGAAGCCGAATAAGAGGCAGAGCCAGTGGTATTGGAGTCGGTATTGGCGGACCAGACTTGGAAGATGGTATGTTCTTTCGCTGTCATGGGTGGTATCTCTGAGCTAACGGGAAGGGATACATTTTCCAGATGTCGATTTTGACCTCGCTGTTGACGACCAGCGAGAACAATATTTGACTCGAGGCCTCGAATTTCTCTGGCAGTGGTTCCACCTTTCAGATCAAGTAAAGCCCTGTCCAGTTATGAAGGCGAAGGTCAAAACAGGCACAAACGGAAACAAAACAATGAAAATTTCGCAACAGCGTATGGTTAATCCAGCAACCTGGGTAATTGAGAGCCACTCAACAAACGCTTCGTTTTTCCTAACTCGTGCCTTGAACCCGAGTGTCACGGGTTATTTCTGGCCCATTATCGAGCGTTCAGAGAAGCTTATTTCTGATGCAGATTGGTCAAGGGCAAATTTAGGTTGGGAGTGGTTGCATAAGAAGAATTCGAAATATCTGTGCCAGATGCATAACTATTATAATAGGAAATGGGGATACGTGTTTTGGGACCAGGGGAGGTTGACGCAGATGGGGTTGACGGAGGAGATGAGATGGGAATATGCACCGTTTGTTGATTGATATTTTGACAGTTTGAGTTTATCTTTTGGCGACATCGAGCAGTAGGCATTTGGAGTTTTTTTTTTTTTTTTTTTTTTTTTTTTTTTTTTTTTTTTCATCTTCTTGATGATCAGTTGGGTATACACACACATATAATAGTATATGTGACATGGGTCGGTGGTAATATCTGTGGTAACTTGATTGAATTCTGCATAGGCGACGGTTAGCTGCGATGGCTACGGCTGCATATTATCATCCAAAATATGGACATCTTGATGAGCACACGAACACTGCTGTCGTAAGGATGCGGTGATGTGTGAATTAGGAGAAACTAAAGGCCTATCTGGCTCTTGTCGAAGCTCTGGTTGGCGCAAATCCCAGGAGCTAGGTCTCAGGGAAGTATAATAGCCAAATTGGCATAGTGGAAGCGAATGATAGCCAGGCTATACCTTCGAGGGAAGATCCAAAGTGGTGTACAGCATTTCACGCGGGGCCAACTGTATGCTGGAGTTGTGCGAAATTGAGAGTGTAATATCATATATCTCGAACCAGCTACACCTCCAATTTCTCTGAAAGCCTCAAGCTCGCAATTTCCGCCCTAAGCGTCTCCCACATATCCACCCTTTCGCTATGCGTTCCCTTCCTTTGTTCCGCAAAGTTCCGATCTAGTAACGCTTTCGCCCCATACCAAAATCCCCGAGTTCCCTCTCCTTCATGTTGACGCCAATCTGGGATTCCCAACACGGCCTGACAACCCTCACACAGCCCAAGAGTCCCGGCCCATTCAGCGGGAGTATTACGTAGAGGCACTAAACCGCGACATCGTCGACAATAGACAGCGTCCCCCCATGAAAAAGAGAGAGAGATTCCAGGCTCCCATTTATGGAGCCGCAGTGCACAATCGACACAAAAGCGTTTGGAGGCATCTGCATGCCCCTTTCCACGACGTCGGGTCGTTTGAGTGCGAGAGAAGGAGTATATGGGAAGATGACGGAGACAGCTGTAACACGTTAAGCGCTGTGAGGCGTCATCGCCACAAGTATCATTAGGGGCTTGTGTCGATACAGCGTTGGCTGCGGATTCAGCAACTTCTTTCATCTCGGCGCTAACAAGATCAGCCACATAGTCGCGTCTAATACGGGCGATCTGTGTGTCTGATGGAAGATGCCAAAAGTACCTGTTTGTGGCGCGCAGCATTTGTATATCGCGGAAGTCGAGCCATGACATGAGCTGCAGGTGTAATTCGCTAGGAAGATCGAGAAGGGAGCCTGAACTGCAGCGATCGGGTTCCGGATGATGCCCCGTTTCATGCTTTGTCCAGCCTCGCGAAATTGCGGGCCTGCTCCCTGGCAGAGTTGACCTGGAGGGTAAGGCAGTGTCACGGTTCATAATTCGTCCTAGCCATGTAGCCAGGTATTGTCTCCTGTCGACGAGTGGGATAACTTGGGCGGCAACACCGCTGAATCACAGGTCGTTTAGATTGGGTATTGCATCTAACGGCGTCTAACATCAGGCCAAACAGTTATTGGATGGATTGGATTGAACAGTTCGTCCCCGAACGGCGCTGGTGGCACTGAGCTCTTTTGCCCCAGTAGCCTAGATAAATACTACTAAAAGCTGCTGCGTCTGCGAGAGAGCTACAATGAACCAACCTTTCTCTTTCTACCTCTATCAACAACTACTACATAAAAGATTGATGACATATTTGATGACATATTTGTTTTGGCGATGGTTGATAGTATTTGAATGTGCTTTAAGATCCATCCAGCTTTCTTTCTCTTCTTGATGAATTTATTTCTCTGTAAAGTCGAACATCGCTCCACCCGGCCGTAGCAGCTGCGAAATGGCATAGGAGAGGTACTATCTACAGTGTACTACGCTCTCTACTAAACCGTCAGTTGAATTTTCACTTGTCCCTTTTCATTTCCTAGGTCCTTGTTAGAAAAATAAGGTCAAAACTTCAAAACTCGAAACTCAAAACTCAAAAAGGAATTCTAGAACTGGCCTCCTCCCATCCCACAGGCCCCACAGGAGAGAAATATTGTTGTTGATGATTGATCCTCCGATTCCCTATCCCACAAATATTGTGTTGTCAGAGGCTAAGGGAGGGAAGTTCTATATTGTTCTGGATGCATGTACTGTACATGTACATATATTCCGAATCCCCACTCAAACATCCTGAATTTCAACCCCTCGATCAAATTGTCAATTGACAATTTGACAGACGAGAGGAGGATATCTCAACACCGTTCTGCCGCTCGGATGTTGCCAAGATAAACACATGCTCAGCGCCTTTGCCCGGATGCATCGTGGCGTTTCTCTGGTCTGGGATAGCGTGCTTTGGTAAAGCCATGCCGCAGATTATGACGTGGGTGATCATGGTTGCATCAGTGGATGAACCGTCCTCTCACAGCTCACAGAACGACAGATTCGAGTGTCTGTTTCCAACCTGCGTCTCAGCGCCAACCATTCCTCATACGGCGGTATTGGGGGGTGGTTGACCGCTGTGGTCGGGTAACATCAGAAGTGGTGGATATAACTTTGTATGAACATGTACGGAGTGCAGTACGGAGTGCTGTACAGGACATACATCGGCCCACTGACGTCTGCTCGATGCGTAACTGCACGGATAGATAGAAGCCATGTAGCAATGAAGAGTCGAAACAGAACATTCTTCTCAGAGCAGGTCTACATTACTCGATGTGGTATGGGAAAAGAACAATAAGTTACTACTTTCTCCTGTTGAATATCCATATTGGTCCTTACGGGATGTCGTCTCTCTGCTGGCTGAGATCGCCATGCCATTTCCCTGCACGGAGAACACATTGCCGTTGACAATTTGTCCGGATGTAAATATATCTAGATCCTTCGTGGGAGATACATACAGGATGTAACGTGAAAACAAGCACCATGACCAGCGACATCGGGCCAAGGCGTTGCGGCAATACATCCGTGGTAACACCCCGTATTCCTCAATTACTTACCAAACCTCATCTCAGCCACTTTGGAGGCCGGACGGGCGAAGTTGCGACAAGACCACCAGCAGCGATCATTCTCACAACAATCACCGAGCGTGCTGGCAATTCTTTGCCCTCTTTTCCCCTTTTTCCTTTTCTTTTGCGCCCCCTCCCCCCGCAAACTCGAGGTCTAGTCTAGAAACTTTGCAGAAGTCCTTGCTCTGCACCCGGCAGGCTCGCCTTGCCCAGCAAAGCCCCACGTTCTCAATCGATGACTCGGCCGGTGCTGCACAACCAATATTTCAACAATTTATAGCGGGAGAAACGGGTTGCAAGACCACATTTCCTCCCGTCTCGCCGTCCTCGTCTTCGTTTCTTCACCGTTTCCCCCTCCGTCAACATCATCATCGACTTCGTTGACCCCGTCGTCGCCATGAAATTTCACCCTCCCGACCACCCACTAGTGACAGCATCCTCAAAGGAAACAGGGCGTTCGGCCATGTCATCGACGTCTGGGCAGGAACGAAAGCGTGTGGTCCATGCAGCAGCTTATCTGGCGGCTTTCTCGTCCAGATCAGATCTGTCAACTACCACGACCTCATCATCCACTGTATCGCCACAAGAAACCACCACCACTGTTGTCACCGCTGCTTCCTTAATCCCAGCCGAAAACCAACCTGCTAGCTCCACTGCTCAGTTCCATGACAAATCCAGTGTCGGCCTTGCCTCTCCTCCCTCCTTGGGCCTTGGGAAAATCACCGCACCGCAGAATGACTCTAGGGAGCCGTGGTTCTCCAAAGACACACCTCAGGAACTGTCGCTCCACGATCGTGTTGTTGGCGGGGGACTGCTGCGCGAATCGGTGTTTCCGTACTGGAAAAATGGCACACCCGGCGGCGGGTATGAGAATACGGACGAATTGCAAAAGCAGGATCCACTCGCGACTCAGATATGGAAGCTTTATAGCCGCACAAAGTCCCAATTGCCTAACCAGGAGCGCATGGAAAATCTGACCTGGCGCATGATGGCGATGAACTTGAGGAAGAAGAGGGAGCGTGATGAAGCAAATATGTCTGAAAAGACACGCAACTTGGACAACTCGAAACCTCTGCAGTATGTGTCGATACTGTTCTTCCCCAAACGTAGAAGAATATGCTTCCCTGCATGATTTTGTTTACTTTTGACTTATATTCCCACCCGCTTACATTTACTTCGTTAAAATGGTGCCGTCACTGACCATAGATGATAAAATAGAGAAGACAAACAGATATTAAAATCTGCTGCTGGCCCCAGTGGTATAGCGAGGCTTCGACAGTCCATCGATGGGAATTGCACTTTTGCTGAATCAGAACCAATGAATATTGACGATTTCACTGCGCCATCGCCCATAGATTCCGCCTCCGGTTTGTCTCCGCCCTCGCCTGCCGAGGCGGCGAGGTCAAGTCATGCAGTGGCATCCGCTATCCCGATCAAAACATGTAAATCCCAGCAAAGCCCTATGTCAGACAACCTCATACCTGCTTCATTTCCCCACCCACCTCAACATCATCGACGGAATGATGAATTTGGGTATGTGCAGCGCCGTGTTCGCAAAACTAGTGTTGACGAGAGAAATGTATGTACTCTCTTGAATAGCTCCGCTTGATTGCTTTTGAAATTATGTTTCCTGCTAACGTCTCTTTCGAAATCAGACACGGAAACGACCCGCTGAAGCATCTCCTCAGGTGCCTCCCATTACCGGTCTCATTATACCCCACGAACCGGATTTTGATGCTCATATGGCTGACTACACTCTCGATCAACATCACTCGGCCTATCCACTTAACTACCACACTTCTCCAGCCATCCCTTACAGCTTAGAAACATTTCAGCCTCGTGACAATTCGATTCTTCCCTCCACAAGTCCTTTCCAACAACATTACCCATTCTCCCCCTCTGACTCTCCATTGGTCGCTAGCGGGCCTTTCCAATCTGTTTATTCGCACACTCCAATGGGTTCGTCCCTCAACTCAACCGACTTCTATTCGCCACCGCAGTCTGGATATCAATCCACCGCCTCAACGCCGCAACCAGTCTTTGATAACGAACGTATGATGTATTTAGAGCAAAATCAGATCGACCTCAGGACAAACCATTCAATAACCAGCTTTCGCGGATCCTCAGCCTTTACTGGATCCTCGCAGTCTAACCATACCTATCACACTACTAATGAGTCTATTTTCAACGCAATTAGAACCTCTGACCACTCGAACCTTTCATCGCCAAGCTTCCCAATGCAGCACCAGCCTCTGGATCCTACAGGGGTCCTACCGAGTGGTGACTTCTCATCTGGTCCATTGGGGCAGCCTAGAAACTTAACAAGCGTCGTAAACATGTTTACATTTGGTGCGGACTCTGATAATGAGGAGGATGGGAATCCGTTCCCCGACCGATCCATGGCAATTCAGCCCGATTGTGGTGCTGTTGATGATACCGCCATTAATCCTAATAATTCGAGCTCGCAGTGGGAGTCGCCTATGACTAAACAGTTTAACTCCATGCCAAACAGCTTCCAAGGCCATAGAAAACATGTCACAATCGGGGGAACAGAGATTGCAGATTCCGAGCGCGACTGGGCCAGTGGAAGTTTGGCTCGCACTCACGGTTCTGCGGCCTCAGTGAGTGAAATCCGTAACAGAGACCATGATCCAAGAAGGCAAAAGATCCCTCGGACAATTTCAACTCCCAACACGGCGCAGCTCCTCCACCAAGGCATCAGCAGTCAACCCCATACTACTCCAAATTCTCCTCCAAGATCGGGATTCAGCAGCGCAGCCCCTTCGAGGCCTGCAAGCCCAGGGCCCATCAAACAGAATGAGCCGTCTGGTGTACCCACCACCTGTACGAACTGTTTCACGCAGACAACACCCTTATGGCGAAGAAACCCTGAAGGGCAGCCCTTGTGCAATGCTTGCGGTTTATTTCTAAAGCTACATGGTGTTGTCCGCCCATTGTCACTGAAAACAGATATCATAAAAAAGCGCAACCGAGGAAGCGGCAATAATCTCCCAGTTGGTGTTGCATCAGCGCGTTCCGCCAAAAAAGTGTCACGGAAGACCTCCGTACAACAAGCGCCGTCAGCAACGGCCATGCTCAGTAGAAGTCCTGGTGAATCGGATCACTCCCCTTCTACGGCAGCGCCTAATAATAGTGGTTTAACACCATCATGTGCTCCTTCAAGCTACTCGGGGTTGACGAAGACCGGTGTTGTGCCTATCGCTGCGGCACCTCCAAAGACGACGTCAACTTCGTTAGCTACCAGCCTCGCCCAGGTACGAGCACCCGTCCAGGTTACATCCAAGCGTACTCGCCGATTAGATAAAGCACCTGCTGGATTCCAGGGCCCCCAGGAGGCAGAAATGCGTAATGCGACAGACAGAGTTAGCAAACCTTTGACCTCATTAAGCAAACCGAAACCCGGTGCTCCGCTTGCGACCCAGCCACCAGCTGCTGCCAACCCCGCCCATCACAGTCTTGCTGCTGGTGCTCAACAAGGAGGGAGCCAGGAATGGGAATGGCTAACTATGAGTTTGTGAAAGGGCTCGTTTCCACCAAAACCACCGTCTCAGATTTTAAAATTTAGGTTTTCCACCTCGTTCCCAGAACGAATTTGGATACCTCTCACGTGAAACTTCTCGATTTTGTGAACCTTTTCTATATTTAGCTGGAAAGTCGTTCGATCGCGGGTGGCCTTCTCCGACTAGTTGGATTTTCATGGACATGTATTCTTTCCGCCATCACAGCAGACTCTGTTGTGAATATATGAATAAATTTAACTTTCTCGACGTTTCCTCGTGACTTGGGAGGGAGATCACTCTATTTTTACAGTAACTGTGTTGGATCGTGTTTGTCACGAACACTCCCGAGTGATGTCCCTGTGGCATTTGCTCCTTCTGCCTATCTTTATTCCAACTACCAATTCATGACGCATTTTACAAGAGCTTCCTCCTATCGGGATCCAAAAAACCTCTGCTGACCGAAGAAGCTATTTCCGACGTTAATTTGTTCCCCTCTTCACCTATCGGACAAGATCTTTCACTTCACCCGCCAATTAGTCAATCCGTCTATCTCAATGCCAACCCGTATTCTTACTGGGCGCGTCATCCTTCAATTTGGGCTCAATGTTCAGTGGGGGAAATCCTACCACCAGCGACTCAAGCTCCAAGTCCCTGAGGTTCATAGCTTCGAATTGACGGACCCAAAAACTCATTGCGGCCTTTGATTCGCCCTGATTCACCGTCCCAACTCTATTCATTGCCGTGAGCTCAACCGGTTTGTTTCTTTCCTCACTCGCCCACGTCCCATCACCGGCATAATGACATTTCTCCGTCATGAATTTTCAATTTTATTCAAAAATATTGTTGATTGATGTTATGATTTAATTCTTATTTTTTATTTATTTTGTTTTTTGGGGAGGCGGGGAGTGGGGGAGAGGGGTTTTGGGTTTTGCATAGTGACCGTTCCGTCTCATCTTTTTCACTTCCTTGCTATTTTACTCTCATCTTCATCTTCATTTTCATGTCTCATCACTTCCTTCCAACCCTCTTTTCCTTCATGTCCTATTTTGCCGAAGGTGGATTAATGTGATTTACTATATCTGATACCATCGCGTCTGTTTCCCACTTGCCCAACCAACCGTTTGCTTTTTATATTCGATATGTTTGTTTTCATTTTTTCTGTGCCTTTTGCCCATTCTTGCTACGTCTTAGGGCTTTCCATTTATACATACTCTCCTCCGCTTGTTTACCATATTCCTCATTAAATTTGTTCATTCCCCCTTCCTCTTATTCGTCCTTGTTTCTTCTTTCTCCCTTTTCATTTATTTTAACTTTTCAAAAAGCGCCCTTCCGTTTTCTTGTTTTTTGTTTTGTTGCCTTTGGTTGGGCAGTGGACAGAAGTGCGCATCTCCATTTTGGCTTTATGGTTTTGAATTTTAAATCTGCTTTTTAACTCTTTTTTATTTTTCAAGTCATTTCAATACACTATTCAGTGGGTGACTTTGAATTCCAATATTCATCTACGTTTATGCCTTTACTGAATGCTGCAAGAGTAGATAAATGTTTTGATTTATTTTTCTGTTGGTCTAGTCTCCCTCTGTTTCACTCATATTTCTTTTCTATATACTAAGTTTATCATGTGATTACATCTTTCCATCATCTATACGCTCTTTTACTTTCTTAAGGATTGCGTTTTCTTTTATTATTTGATGATATATGATGCATGGATGTGGCTCAAAGTTTTATCCTTTTTCTGTCCTCGTGGAATCTTCAATTATTTATATATATATCGCTCCTGATTTGTTACTATTTTCCAATTTGTCATATAGTTACAACCATGTCTTATATTGTTTTCAATGTTTTGAATTACTATTTCTCAAAACATTTTTCATAATATTTTCAAAGGATTGTGAGAGAAATTGTGGCAATAGTAATAAACAAACCCCACTTCTGATATAATAATGAGTAGTGAATGGGGGTGGTAAGAGGTGGTCTGTGTGTAGTGAGGATAGTGGTAGAACATTAACCTTAAAAAACCTTACTTGCACTGCGCCGCCTATTACAGCAACAATAAAGAATGAGTACTAGGATGTATAAATGTGCTGTACGTACACATTATACATATGTAGTCTAAAGTATGACTGACAGAGTGTTTCTAGTGTTCAAAGCTGTGATCCCACTTATATTTTTACTATACACACATCACCCACCTGCTACAACAGCCTGGTGGGTAGGTAGATGGAACTATTTTGCACATTTTATGGAAAATTGATGAATTGATCAATGGAATCATAATTTTTTATTGATAATCCAATAATGGGATGGTAATTTTATCATGAAGTTGGGTTGATCAACATGATGGGATGATGGAATGATGGGATGATGGGATGATGGGATGATGGGATGATGGGATGATGGGATGATGGGATGATGGTCAATGATAGCTTAGCTACATCAATAAGTGAAATCAAAAACAATAATGAGCAAAAAAGCAGGTGATGAAAGAAAACAAGGGAAGAGATTTGGTGAAAAAAAAAAAACCTAAAAAAAAAAAAAAAAAAAAAGTGTTTTGAATGTAAAGCTATGATGATGGGACAAAAATAGGCTGTTATTATTCTAAAAAAAAAAAAAAAAAAAAAAAAAAAAAAAAAATTGTTTATAATGGATTTTGTGTGCAGCGATAAAAACCAGCCCAGCCTTTTATATTCACGCTACACAACGAGTAGCGGAAAGGCGGAGAAAAATCGCTACTTTTTTCGCCATCCGTAAGTATAACGTTATGAGCGCGCCCGTTCTCTTTAGATATATATCTATCTACTAAGAATATGTCAATCTAAAAGGCTATGCAAAGAAAGATCAGAGAGGAAATACAAAGCAGTAATGAAGTTGTTTGATGGGGAGGGTGGTCCAATCAAAAAGGATGGGGCCAGCGAAGAAGTTAGCGGTAAGGGTTGGGAGGACGTGAGAAGGGAAGGGTGGTAAATCCTCTCTGTCAACATTGCTTCTCCAGGAGGCAATAAACGATACCATGCCAATATGAGGAATGTTATTTCCAATAGGGAATTGGATGCATGACGCTGTAGAGGAGAGGAGGAGTACGGAGAGGTATTTCCAGCTGGGTTCTGTAAAAGGTAACCGAGGCTTGACAACGCCATCAGAGTGGCAATTGGTGGAAGGGGGACGATTGATCGATTTCAAAAAGAAAAGAAAACGAGATAAAACGCCATAAAAACTAGAAAACGTCGAGGGGAATAGGGAACCAGCCAGAATAGTTTAGTGCCTCCCAACAAACCCACAGATAGAACCCAGATAGGCATGTATGTTAGAAGGAATGCCAGCCAGGACGGTGAAGATAGCGGGTAAGTAATGAATAGAATTGCTTCCTGGCTTCTGCGGAAAGTGGGCAGAAGCGTAAGGATATTGCAAACAAGGACATAGGGGTATGCAAGGACGTGAAAAAGTATTGCTCGGAAGGAGTATCTCGGGAGGCACCCGTGCCACACTGCTTTTGATTCGCGATTGCCATAAGAAGCAATGGAACCAAATTTAAAGTAAAAAATTAAACTCAAGTGTGAAAGATAAATGGTCCGAAAGGTCAATAATGTTCGTCATCAAGGCTGAAATTGCTGGAACCGAGTTGAAAGAGCTCACACATCGTAAAAATCGGCCAGTGAAGCAGATTGTAAAAGAGAAAAGAAATGTGGAGTCCACTGGGGAGATAAAAACCCTAATTGTGGAGATTCCCTCTTATCACTCGTCGATTGTACTAGCATCAAGGACCAGAAAAGCGACAATGGAAAGGACGGAACTTTTAACCACTACAGAGATAGAAATTTATATTCTGCTTCCCTTTCTCCGTAAGGGTATTCCTTTCTGCTGTGCCGGATACTGGAGTATTCCGGCGTATTCCAAAACCGATTATAGAAAGTGGAGACGTTAACAAAGTGGCGTGGTTTCGGCAAATTCAAGTATATACAGATATCAAGAGGAGGGAAAGAATCCCGTCTCCTCTCCCCGGATTTTGGCTAACCTGGGAAGCCATGCGGTCAATTTCATGACAATTAGTTTTGCAAGGTGAGAATCCGGTTCCTTTGAGATCTCCACGTCCGTCTTTTCGTACGATACCAGACAACGTTCTATTCAGGAAAGGCTCATGGATTGTGATAATCCTCCTGTTTCATTACTGGGTATTGCTGTGGGTCCGCTGGATACCATCCCCCCAACCCATCGGGAGATGATCCAATAACAGGTTGATTGAGGTTACCAGGCACAGTTGGTTGTCTTTGGTATGCGTCCCACGAGGCATAGGCTGCTGACGATTGCGTTTGGGTATAAGAAACAGGAACCGTCGACGATTGCAATTCTGACATTGAACTATTCGCTGGGTGGCCATACGTATCCACCGGAGCAGTCATTCGCCGTTTAAATTCCGGTGGCATTGGTTGCTGATACGGGTGTTGGTATTGTGCGAGATTTCCTGCGGCGAGAGTTGCTGATCTCGTCGGCTGCGTGCCCCAAACAGAGTTATCGGGCATGCCGAATGCTGTTGGGTCACCAGTGGATGGAAGAATACCGGGAGTGATGGGAGTTCCGGGAATGGATGGGTCTGTGGAAAGAGGTGCTACTGATGTTGGGGCATGATTCCAAAGAGTGGTCGTTGGGGTGGTCATTTGTGACTTCGCTATTACGCTGGGGAAGTTTTGATCAAAATACGACGCATTGTCCCACGCTTCAGGTTGGCCCAAAGGTTGAACAGTGGTTAACTCGTGTGAGCTTAGAGGACCTACCGAACAGTCAGTCACTGGTTTAACAAAGGCACCAAACGTGCGCGGACAAACCTGGACTGAAATTCGGCATGGGGTTCGTCGCGAAAGGTGCGGGCTCGAACGGGGAAATATCCTGTCCCGAGTTCATCGGCATTGGTGCGTACTGGAAGTACGAATCGCTCTGGTCCACTATTCCTCCACCCCCCAGCGCTGGCGGTGACGAAGTTATTGACGCTTCTGTTGATGTGGCCCCAGTTTTTGACCCTGAGCGAGACCGCTTTGTTTCCATGGGCGGTTGCTGATCCACCGGGAAAAAATGGCACTCTTTCTTCAACCGAATACAGTTTTCGCATCGCGTATCGTCGGAGGCAAGTAAGCATCGGATTTTCCTTTTCCTACAATGTACTGTACTCACACCGGTTAGAAACCCAGAATAAGGATCAAAATCAAGAGAGAGAAACAACAGGAAGCCGAGGAATGATGTCGACGTCTTAGTGCGCTTATAATCGAACCCTCCCAGATATATGCTGAACGAACGGCTTACCACATGCGACCGATGTTCTATGGTAGCCCAGTTTATTCCGCTTTTTGTCAGCGGCTGATCCCACGGCGGGATCCATGGTCAAGTCCTGACGGGTTTCTTTGAGTTGTTGATCGTTGGACATATCCATACATAGTTCTCCAGGTTGATGCGGCCCAGTTGTATCATGAATGTTGTAGTCCATCAATTCATTCCGGAAATTGTTGACGGACTGCGAACTCGATGGCTATATGCGATGAGGGAGAAAGGTATTTGAGTGCTGACTAGGGTCTAATGCCATCCCCAAGAAGTATAAAGCCCGCCTTTCTACGCGCCACAGGATGGCGCCACAGCGAGATTCTCAGGCAATGGCAATGCGCGACTGTGAGCAATGAATGCGTAAAATTCCCGATACATCTAAACACTATGGCGTCTTTACCCCGCGGATGATATAACGAGGTATGGGATGCTTGGAGAAGTTGTGGCGGGGATCGTGACAACAGGGCTTTCGAGATCACTCTAGGAGACAAGGATATCAACAGAGCACAGAAAAAAGAACAGATGGAAAATATATGATGTGAGATCCTTCGAGCAAATTGAGGGGAAGGTCAATGGGATCCAGGAGCATACGAAGTAAAAACCTCATCAAGAGCGAGCAAGGTAAGAATTCAGCGAAGCTAATCGAGGGGTGAAACACCCAGGACTTTTCTGCTTGTGCATAAAAGAGGAGCTACCACGTTAAGAACCAAACTTAAGTCCGCAGCCAGAGAAGAAGAGATGGGGTCAATTCTCAAGCCACCGGTAGGAGTATCCACGAAGCTGTTCTGCTGCGGATAACCAACTCCCCACAAAAAGTTGTGAAACCGGGCACTACCTACAAGCAAAGCCAGCTAACGGCAAGAGTACCAAGGAGAGAGACGAACAAGAATTGTAGTGAATTATATAATACACTACGAGACATGGAATACTCACTGAGATGAAAAGAGCATTCTTTGCTCTCCTTTCCTCCTTTTTTTCCCCCCGTTTCCTATTCCCTCCTTTTATCTCCTTTCTTCTGTATCCTCGTTGATTCTTCGAATCTCAAACGGACGAAGTCATTGATCCAGGAGGTCTAGCCAACTTAATGAGAAAGAGGGGGAAGGCCGATCACCAATCTTGCAGATTTTATTTGCAGGAGTGGAGATGCTTGGATAGCCCCAAAATGGTAAGATAGTTGTGGACAGCTGTTGAGGCGCCAGAGAACTTTCGTGGAAATAGCAGTGGTCCTGGGTTAAAGTGTCCGATTCGTCAGCGGGAGAGAAGGACACTCTCGATCCTGAGAATGCTTCCACGAGAAATCGTAGGCAAAAGAATAGACGGGTTTTGTACTCTGTACCGTTATGCAAGCGATTGGGGATTTTCCTCTTTAAATTTCAATAAAAAACGACACCTGATGGCGTTGTCGTATTTGACAGGTGCCCGGTCCAAACGCAGGAACCTGGTCGATTACGACGATTCGGTACCCTAGCCAGCGCAAGTCCAAACAACCTGTGCAATTAATTCCTGCTCTTGAATCACTTGTTGCTTTGGTGGAGTAGGGCGGTGGTGAGCAAGGGTTGGGCAAATCCACCAGCGCGTGGGTTGATGGGCTCCTAAGCTGGGTCAGACACAGTTCGCTGTAGGAGCCTAGCAACAGCTGCCTTCCGGTCCAAAAGCATCAGAACAGCCGTTATTGGGGAGAAGCGGCAGATGGATCATGCTGGAAGGCTGGGAGGTGGCTGTGGAGGTGGTTATTTCGATGTCGGAGCAGCGCGTCTCCATTATTGTTCCCGCAACTCATAGCATGGATTCGACTAATTTCTCAGTCAAGCGAAATTGCGTGTTAGTAAAATTTTGAAATTCCGGAAAACAGATCTCATATGACAATCAAACTCAATCCATGACCACAAAGTTGGATACGGGCCAATTGCTGACCGCGCGCGCGTTGCCGACGTCCTATCAGACTTTGGACGTCCATGGTGGAACTGGATGTACCCATGTTACAAGACCAGAACGCACCAAGTGCAAAAATCACAAGCGCCCGAAGCGTGGTGGACCCGCCAGTGGCATGCCTAGGGAAGTTATTTTGCTTGAGCATTTGGCCCAGAGCAAGATATGGCAAAGTGCAAAAAGTCCGCTGGCGATTTGTGAAACAAAATTTGCAACACTGCACCAATCACTTGCCCCGCTGTCATCACTACGATGCCGTTATGCACGGAGGTTGCGGAGTGCGGATATCAAGGACCTCCTCACATCCCCAAAATGGAGATATATAACGTGCATCTGTTGCTCCGGCTTCCACTAAAAGACGATCCAAGACGCTGGCCTTCCCCCGAAAAGATGGCTTCGTCCATACGTCAAATGCCAGTGACTCTGGAACAGACTTAGCCGGATGATCGACTCAAGCAAGCCAATTCGATTCGCTTCCAACAAACTGTCTCCATTGTTATCATCCATTCCTAGCATAGCGCGCACACAATTCGCAGGGTTTTTAAGGGCAGATTTGTTTTAGGACGGGTTCCGCTCATCGAAACAGGCGACAAATTTGGCCCAACCCACGGCTCCAAGAAATTCACCGATAACGGGGCTTCACTGAGTCGTAAACCTATTAAAATGGCCCTTGCATGACCACATGCTTGAGAACTGGAGCTACGCGATACGTGTTGCAAATATTTTGATATTCTTGCAACTCTTTCTAATACATTCTTCGCGGACATACATGGCTTCAGCCCACGGCCAATGGATCGCGGAATGGTGTCGACCAGGGATTAACTTCATTTGAGGATATACTGCTCACATTCACAGCAAGTTGGCAACATTCCATCATATCCTAGAGTCCCTGGTAGAACTTTAGCGTCAAGCCACAAACTCCAACCCCCAAGTTGGGGAATTCGCACGCCCCAAAACTTTAGGAAAATTGGCCAATTAGGCGCGATACTCACTCCAGTCTGGAGAGGAAAAATGCACAGCAAAGAGATACACTTTACAGAGTACCCTCCACCTGAGGGTGATGTGAAGAAAGGGGTGGACGAAGCCAACAGTCCCAAGTCCAGCTAACCGTTCTTTGGTATTCACGTCAAAGGAAAACCCCGATTGGAAAAATTCCAAAATACGTTCATGACGAGGTATTTTGACCCAGCTCATTGCTTTTTCTTTTCAATCCAACGCATTATTTAGTAGCGCGGATTCACCAACGGCTCGATTCCTGACATGAAAGTTTATGTTTTCATGGGCTGGACGAGAATTCCATTCTACTCTACAGAATATATAGTTTAATGACTTCCTATCATCCTGTGTCTGCTCCAACAGGAGAAATTCCGAAAGACAACAGGTTACGACCAGTCTATTGTTATGTGGCTATGGCCGAACAGCAACCAAAAAAGGTCGTTGGGCAGGGGCTTGACCGCCATGCCAACCTCCGCACACCATCCATGGATGTTGAAGGTTTAATTAAGGATCAGAGCCTTGCTTTAGTCGCATGCAATGTCCTTCTCCACCAGTTTGAGGCATGGGGCACTGTATCCACCCTGCTGGCAACGTAAGCCAAAGAAAGCCAAAACCGCGCTAAAAGCAAACGAAAGCAGCTCCAGCCTCAGTGATGGAGCTCCTGAATCTGGCGCTTTGTGTTCTGTTCCTGCTTCATTTTTGTGAACAGAAATCATATTATAATTGTTCAATTGTTATCCAACATACTCCGTACTCCGTACTCGTGAAAGAAAGGAGACCGAGCATATCCCGAACTCTGTTTTTAAAACATACCTTTGGCGCCAATCAAGGATAACTAACATTGGCCAAAGCTGGAATGAAAAACAAAAATATTTATACATTTCACAGAAGAAAATATTAGGGAGCCGGGTATTTTTGCCAGCATCCGACAATATCATGGACGACGGCACATTCCGAACCAGCGCAGTCGTGCGCCAACGAGAGCTGCTTTCTAGAATTCCTTGCAGAAGGTACAGTAGATATACATATCGGGAAAGTTGTTAAATCTCCGGCGAACCGTCGCTAACGTCAATCCCGACATTTATAGAATCCGAAAGATACACATACATGCCAACCGCAGCATTCCGCCCCTAGCTATCTGCACCCAGTTGAGAAATCGAGACAATTATTTGTGCCTTTGGCAGAACCTCAGCATATGTCTGCATAACAATGGACTGGGGTTTTGCTTCCAATGACCATGGCGAAACGGATGAATCCGTATCGTTCAACATTTATCGACCTACGGCATGCAAATGGAAAGGCCAGAGCGTCATTTGGGAATTATGTTATAATCAAAACAAAGGCCTCCCGCTGACTGCACCTATATTTTCATACCATTCTATCCATCTGCACACTTACCATGATATCACATTAACTAGCAAGCAACCAACTCTAGAAAATCTCATGTCAATTTACCCATAAGTAGTGTATAATTCACTATCAACGACGCAAATGCCTATCCCAAATAAAATGCATCAGACCAAAGAATACACCAATTACCAGGACATTCCTTTTGGTAACAAGGCTTGACTGGTACCTTTGCAGAACAATGCCTCGATGTTTCTAGTGGGCTAAAGCAAGATGGAAGTATCTTTTGGAGAAGAATCACCATAGTTTGGTGACCTAGGATGGACGACTCGGGATAACTCGCTCAATAGCGTACATTATCATGTTGAAACTTTTCACAAGAGCGGCCGTGGTATATCTCATGATTTCTCATCGCAAAATACACATTTCACTCTTACCCCTAAGTGTGCTCTGGTCTTTTAATTCTATTGTGGTACCATCCCAGTTCAATTTGAAAGCCTACATTTTGCCCGTGGCCCAATCGAACGCTCCATGGATTTTCTATCCTGACTACATTTTACCCTCAGCAGAAAGGATATGGCGATACATCATTCGATAATCCTGAACTAGCCATACAGGGCAACGTACAACATGCACCATGCAGCCTTCCAAGTTTTGCGAGACGCGGAGCAAGCAAGAAGAAAGCAGACTCGGCCTCATGCAAGAGACCTCCACCCCCGGTAGAAAAACGTTGAACCCTGCCCTGAGGGAGTAACCGGCTGTTGGGTTGGCTAACAAGGCCATGTAACTGGCTTGTTCAAGCAAGCCAGTGATATGTTACTTGAGCATGGAAAACGCCTACTGGCCGCACAGGACAGGGGGAGCAGACAATTTAAAAATCATTGAGCATGATTTCTGAGGGGTTTGATTTGAATTGTGAATTGTCCAGGTATTGACTATCTGAGGTACTTTTCACAGAAAACCCCTGCGCAATCAGAGTACCTGTGCTCTTGGAGGCCCTACAGTGGGGAAATGCATTTAATGTCCTTGTTGTATTTCTTGGCTGATTGATGGGTAGATCTTATCTGTCGCCGAAGTTCAAGCCAGAGTCCTCCTTTTAATTTTCCAAGCTACGAGATAGCCATTTAGATGTCTGCCGGGATTGAAATGAGTGACAACATCGACCCCGAGCAACAGCTAAAACCCTGTGGGAAAGCTTAGGACGATATTGATTTGCAGTCATCAGTACCCTTGCCATTTGCTCTGTTCAACTACTTTGTTTTTTTTTTTTTCTCTATTTATTTTTTCTTGTTGGGAGGAGAGGATAGATATGTCTAGCTTATCTGCAGTAGCTGGGTACAGTACATATCCATCAGTCACAGTCCTGCAACTTTAACAGGATCGCAAGTCCAGTTTTCCAATTTAACTTATTTCTGTTTTCTGCAGCTCAGGAAGCTCGAAATTGAGGTCATCCACTCGTATTCAATTGTCCTCTTAGCTCCGAAGAGGAGGGCAGAATAACATACAAACGTTGTCCGAAAAATGAGAAGTTATGACCATTACATTACGTTTTAACAGGGGTTTTCGGACCTTTCGACAAAAATCCGCCGAATCATAGCTATTCCACTTAAGAATCAAAAATGAAGCAAAATCTCACAACAATAGAATAGGGAGAAAGTAAATCTGGGGAGCAAAAAGCGAAAATCGAGTAAGTGGAACAGAAGAAGCAAAAGAACCAAATTAAAATATAAAAACAGGTGCTGGAAGTCAAAATTTCAATACGACGGGAAAATCCATTTCTTTTAACATACGCAGAACTGGTTTCTCCTTACATTTCCATTTCGTTACTTTGTTATACCCTCTAACCGGAATCTAGATATCGAAAACCAGGTAGAAAAAGGAATTTAGGGTTAGGGTTAATATTTTTAGATCTTAGATGTCGAGTTGGTTCTGTGGACCAAAAAAATGACGTTTTGAATTAGCTGTTATATCACTTTTCCAATAGCTTTTTCATTCAATATTATTCTTTCTCCCGTCCCCACCCCAATTTTTTTGCGTTCGAATTATGGGGGTGATATTATTGGCATTCCTCCCGCTTTTCAGGGTGAAAGAAACAAATATTGTCTAAAAAATTCAGCTATTGTTCAAAACCAGGTAACCTACATATGCTCATTAAGGAAGCCCAGCACCGTCTTATATCCGTTTTCATACTCCTTGCGAACCTCTTGGTTCTCCAAATCCCCTCTCGCCGCCATCCAGCCGTGGATTTGCTTATCCCACGTCTTGACATACTTGGAAACCTTCAAGTTATCCTCAAAGGCCTTGACCTCGTTGACGTCCTCGTCCATGGATGCCAACAGTGCCATTGGGATAGTGACATTGGGAGCATCTTTTGCGTCAAGCATAGCGGGGTGGCATTGGACAGCCACTTTAAAAAGTGTACCTTGCGTCGAAGCCAGAGTGACAATCTTCCCACCCCAACAGTATCCAAGGATAGCCCATGCTTTGAATTTCCCTCCCTTGGCAAGTTTGTTGGCTTCTTCGATAACGCCTGGGATTCTTGAGAGTGTCCCTGGTACGGCGGCTTTAGTTTTGAAGAAATTGGCCAAGTTCTTCTTGTGTTCTTCTGTGGTGGGTGGATACCAAGATATATCTGCTGGGCTGCCGTCGAAGAAATCAGCCATGAAAATGCGGTACTTGCGGTTCGGGTCAGAGGTAGCCAATATATCGGCGCCCTGGATAGTTTGTGGGAAGAAGCCGAAGATATCTAGGGAGTTCGAGGCCGTTAATTTGGGGGAAGGGTGGGATTGCGGTTCATGCCGGGGTTTTAATTACCGAAAATAACACAGATGGCCTCTGTGGCATCTTCTGGGCCAGTGACATCTGTGACCACACTATCAATATGAAGATTGAATGAGAGTGGGGGACTCAGGCTGGTCCACAGGAAGATATAGGTTCTCGCAAAACAAGACACTTACATGTTTTCATGCCATTCAAGGTGATATACTTGCCCTTCTCCTCATACCCTTTCGAGACAACGGGAGGAATGCTATAGATCACCAACGTAGTCAGCCAACTTATATACGCAAATCCAACGGATACGTGTTATCGACTTACTTCGAGCAGCAGGCCTTGCTATATTGCGACATATCGGCGGCGCAATGGTAAAATCGAGCTCCACTTAGTGGAGTGTAAGATGAATTGGACTTGGGTAATCGTGGTTGAGCTCTGGGTAAAGGAATCCGGAAGAGAGTCAGGAATGGCTGTGGCCTCATGAAAAAGGTGAATAAGTAACTGGTAAAGCGCAAAAATAAAAAGGGGTTTTCGCGTTTGCCTGTGTTCGGTGGTATTAGATGTCGATGTTTTGATAGTTCCAATGTTGACGTTCCTTACTAAGTGGGGTGGACAACCGGTTGCGTCATAGTGACCTCGGGAAATTTGTTCCCCCGCCTCCGCCGAAGCCGGTGAGAGAACTTCTGCTTACAGCGCACAAGCTAAGGGTCCCCCCTCAATGCCACCAAACCCGAAGGTTCCCTCTTAAATTGTCTCCCAAACCAGAGCCTGCTGCTGTGTGCTACTTGTGTGTGCGCCTCCTCGCAGTGGACCGTGCTACGACCATGCCCAAGTCTTCGGCATGACCTCCGTGCTGTTTGACTCCGAGAACTGGTGGTTTTTCATTCCGCTGGCGCGCAAGTATTATCCCGTTAAATAAATCCGTACATTCAAATTTATACAGAAGCCTCCAGCAGGCTGCCTGAAGTAGCCCACCTTTTGTTGCTAAGCGCCGTTCAGCGACTCCTTCTGTCCGCCAGCAAGCTCGAATCATGGATGATGAAATGCGGCTCTAGACCCAAAAGCTATGTTCTCTATTTAAAAGCATGTGAATTTGCCATCAGCTGAGCCCATAACTTATATATGGGGAGTGAAATGTATGCGGCCCTTGTTGATATCTTCCGTCGCTGGAATTGAAACAACATTGTGCTTTCCCGTCCTCAAATCCCACAAATCCTCGAACCTACATGAATCGCTAATTTCATTAGCTAGACAATGAAAATACCTGCAACGGGATTCATAATATTAGGCCACTGGTGGATTGATGGTTATCATCATCGCCCAAATTTTCATCCGATAAAATTGTTATGATAGCAAATCCAATAGAATCCCCAAGGGTGTTGCTCGGATATACATTTCTATATGCTTGGCAGGGTGGTCCGATGGACTGTAGTCAAACGCCAAGACCACCAGCTGTAAGAGAGACCTTTGCAATATCTCAGCCTCATTCATGTCCATTACCTCGTCAGGTCAATGTCAACAATGACTAGACCAAGATCATTGACCATCTCGAGCATATTTTGTGATTCTTTATAATATACAAAGGATGGATCTGCCAATTCGACATCCTAATCCCACGGATTGACAACTCACAGCTGCAATGAATTCCGTTACCTGGTTACTTGTCTGTGCTGTGACAAGAAAAGGGCTTCTTAGACAGAATAGTTCCACCTCATACTCTCCAGCTTATTCCAAAGTTTAGGAATAGCTCCCATTTCAACATTTGCTAGCGGTGATTGCTGTCTTGCCCTGAATGATCAACTTTTCCTGGCGGGTTTCGACTATCAAAGGCCTGTCAAACTTTCAGGTAGAGCTTCGTGTCTTGAAATATTTCTGCCATATCTCTTACTCCACCACCAAAATTTGGGAATATTAGGCCTAGGATAGCTTTTGAGGTTAGTCCTTCTTTTTAGTTTTCATGCTAATCCATACCATCATCTGTTGATTTTGTGCCAGTGATTGATGGATGAGGCTTTTAGATATGCTTATGAGCTAAATATGATCTCAATTCGGATATGCTAGTCAATTCATGACTAGACTCCTCTGGTTGGAGATTGATCCGCTGCGATCGCTGCTCCTTCTCGCGCCGAAACGGAAGCGTGGCTCAATGTGAAGCTAGGCTGCCGGATAATGTTATCTTTAACCACCTTAGATGGATCCGAACCAGGGTTTGTTCCACCAAAGATTTATGAGCAGGGTGAGTTGGGGTTGTTTCACCTCACCAAGGACACAAGACCGCGGCAGTGGCTTGTTTGTTGTTGAATCACATTTTGTAATCACAGAATCTCGAATACTCCTATGTTCTAACCGCTTTGGCGCTTTTGAAGAAAATATAGTACCGCAGGTCTCTCTTTGTCTCTCTCGATATAAATACTTCAAATATGTTCACTGACTTCTCATCAAGACCAATAAAGATGAAAATCGTGTGCAACACAAACTCTATACTTGATTTCCTCAACGCGCCCGCTCAGTGCATTTGCGAGGATGCACTGTCCGAACCGCTTGTTTCAACCAAGATGTCACTATTTAAACCGCAGCAGCCAAGGGTGTGCAGGTGATCACAAATCTTGCGCAGGGTCATGTTGGGAGTATCCTTTCCCTCAATGGAGCAGGTGACGGTTGGATCCGCTGATGGGATTGTCGTATTCAAGTCCTTCGACGTTGCTTGCGTTAAGTCAATGTTGTATATCAAACGTTGGGCTGGATTACAACGAGGCACATCGTCTGTGAGTTGATGTCTTTCATGATCGCTTTTTTTTTTTTTTTTTTTTTTTTTCTTTTCGTTCAGCGATGCTAATGAGGGGGCAAATATTCCAGACGAGTAGATGAGAAATTGAATTGTCCATATTAACAGTTGATCTCTACAAGGTTGGAATCTAGTTGGCACATACAGCTGGCCAGAGGGAACTCAAAATCCCCATCATATTTTGTGAGTAATCCTTTCTCGAAATACTTACTCTGATGTGGACGACTAGTTGGCCAAATCGAAAATGATATCCTCATATCAATATTCCCTTAGTTGGAGCGTTAATGGGTGTTTTGGTTAATGTAATCTGTACCTCTCTCCCTCATCCCTGAGCTATCTCAGACACTTCAGGCCATGCGTACTATCCACCAGCGAATGTATCTGATGGGAAAATTGTGTGATCCAATCGTGGCAACGTCCAATGTCGTTTTGATGGTATGCAGATGTTGTTAGACAAATATTTCAATGTTTTGTATCCATTGATGAACGCGAGGGTTAAGTTGCTTGTGGATTGTCAGGTTCATGATGACGCTGAGTATACTGATTGTTCTTTCTAAACCCTATTGCGTCTACTTTGCTCGCCTTTCTAATATTTTACTAGATACAGATTAGAATGTTACTATATTTTCTATATATTAGCTAATTCTTCAAACATTTAAAGATAGAGTGATAAGTTTTAAATCGTTTGCTTTTGAATCTCAGAGAGGCTATCATGAAAATTTCCTCCTGGGCTACTGTCTTACACCTCCGAGTTGAGGGAAAACGCTAATATTAAACCGGGTGATCCCTAACAAAACATCATGACTAACCCCCAAGTTCCAGAGCTCCATCTCTCCTCCTTCAGCTCTACCCAGATGTAGAATGGCTGGCTGGCGACAAAGCGTCCATCACCAACAATGCCTCTAACGGCTGTACTTAAGAGATACAAACGATCCTAATGGGTGCTTTTCCTCGAAGTATTCTCCGTCACCCACGATTTCAGTTAGATGTGCTATCCTTGGCTACTGTGCACCAGCTCCATCGGATGGATTTAAAATCACTTGGGACTGGGCTGCCCTGTTGACTCTTAGGCATCCGGGAACAAAAGAGAAAGGCCGAGGAAGCTAGTGTGCCTTGTTGGAGCTATGGTGGGTATGGATAGACACCCAGCGGGGGTTGGCATTTCTTCAGAGATGTGAGGGCATTTCTGCATGTTTCATTATTTGCGCAGCTGACGGTGAATGGCAGCAACAATATGAGTTGACATTATACCCCCAGTGTACACAAAATGACGCATGGAAAAACTGTCTGGTCATTCCCCTTGGGACAGACTTGCATCTAGGAATGGAAGGACATCAGAATGCCAAGTACCTATTTCAGTGGGAAATCTCAAAGGGCGCTGTCTTTCCAGTGAAGAGTTTGACCACATTGCGGCTGAATACCTTTAGTTCTCTTCAAGAGATAATTGGGATCTTTGTTGGCTCCTATGATTAAATGGAAATCCACGTCAGATGCTCCCCTGCTCTCTAGGTTCTAGGTTCTGAAGTCGCGTTCAAGTCATTTTTAGAAACCTGTCACCAATGATGCGGAAACACGAGCATGTGGCTTCTCAACCCAGACGAGATTGCCTAATAAGGTATTTCGATTAGGCCTACATCTCGACCTCACTGGCAAAGTCTGCCATCAGATCTTCACGAATTAAGGACCGCGAGTTGGCACAACAATCACACTTTAAGTTGGGGGTGGGGGATGGAAGCCTATTCGGCCAAGGACACAGATATCGGCCCAGAGTTCTGTTGTCATTTCGGATGGTACTTGCTTCTCCAAAGCATTATGCGATTGCATTTTCTCCATGTCTCATCTGCACATAACTGTGATCACTTGATTGATGAGTGAGAAAACAAAGGGGGAACAGGGAATGAAAATGAAAATCCCATAGCTTGTCGACGAGAGCTGAATATGGGACTGCTGAGCCTCAATCCCTAAGAGGAAAAGAAAGGCGAGATATGAATGGGAAAGGTTTTCATGCCGCCATTCGAATTGCCGAGAGAGCTCGGCATCGCTGAAAAGGACACGATACCAGTCGCAACGCATATGGATTAAGAATACCGGCAGCGGTGAGACAACGACAAGCCACAAACTTTGACCAGGTCTTGCATGCCCCTGAGGCTGAGTATTGAGACTCCACGCTGCCGGCCAGGTCCCGACCTTGGCAGTGGTCAACCTCAAGAAAAGTTGCAGAAAGGCTGACAGGAGGGAACATGTGAAAGACGCCTGATATCAAACCGAAAAAACTTCGGCGTGGGGGTCCTCTCTGAGGAGCACCTACGCTGGGCAGAAACAAGCCTCAACGATCTGTGGTTAAATTTAGCAGTGCGGAGGCCAATCGTTCGAGTGGCTAGCGACTCCCCAGGATGCGGTTCAGATCATCAGGGGCGCTGGAGGAATACGAGAAGTTAAAGCAAAAGGACCAGATGAGGGAATGTTGAGGAACGCGCGCGAAAAGCAGACATCACCGTACGCTATGTCGTACAGTTGATGGCTTTGCCATTTCATGGAAGAAGGCTTGTGCCACAACAGGTACGGGCTGTATCGGTGGACGATTCAAGACGAACTACCCACATACTTCTCGTAGATCTGGATAGCATCTTGCGGCGCCCGTCAAAATGGCATAAATGGCGGAAAGGAACGGAAGGCTTCTAGTTTCTTCAGGCGGAGGGAAGGCTTTTGGCCAACGGACAACATCTACTGATCCAATCAAATCTCGACTTGAGAAGTAGGGGCTGGAATTCAACACGTGGGATGGCAGCACAAAGCAGTCAAAGGTGGTTTGGTCATTGCCAACAGGCGCACAGGGAAAACAAAGCTGAATGTTTCGCCAAACAATACTCTTAGAAAACTCAAGGAGGTCTTGGTGTTTGTTTTGTGACCGTGATCCTAAATTCTCTCCAAACCGTTCAAACATTTGCTTTTTCTATCAGGGGAGGTGGAAAGTCGAAAAGGAGGCTTATTTTTTACATTTCTCAAGAACAACTGGATCAAAGCAAAATAAGACCATTGGTTGGGGAAGAGACTACAGGTGAACTATGGAATGCTCCAATTGCAGCTTCATTTTGAAGTTGCTTGATGGTTTATTTCCAAGGTCAAGCTTGTGTACCGCATGAAGAGAACGAATAGCAGCATCGGTTTAGCGAGCCCAAGAGTCAAAAAGTGTGGTTGCTAAAAAAGTCAAAACGAAAAAGAAAGTAACAAAAACGAAAAAGAAAATATAAAAAAAAGGAAACAAAAAAGAAAAAACGGAAAAAAAAGGGAAAAAAGGATGAAAAGGAAACAAGAAAACCTGGGAGGTCTATCAACGGAACCACAGCCTTTCTGGACTTGAACTCCATTTTTTAACTCTTTCTTTGTTATTTGCTTTTCACTCTTCGTCTGGTTCGCCAACCACCCCGCGCGGGAGAGGCGGATGATGAGGGCAAGTTTGGACGGCTATTCTCGCGTTTGTCCCTTCAGCAACGACGGAATATGAACAAGAAAAATCGTTGACATATGATAATAGCGGAAAGCGCATTATTAAATCAGGAAACCGTCAAACTATGCAAGGAGTGGAAAT
The DNA here is from genome assembly GCF_000149585.1 of Histoplasma mississippiense. Taxonomy (NCBI): domain Eukaryota; kingdom Fungi; phylum Ascomycota; class Eurotiomycetes; order Onygenales; family Ajellomycetaceae; genus Histoplasma; species Histoplasma mississippiense. The sequence goes on from NW_001813978.1 coordinate 601,651, forward strand.
CCGCGTGCTCTAGACGCATGGAAGACAGTAGCCAGAGCGTTCGTGCAAGGAATACCAGGAAACATACGGAATACTGCGTAGACAAAAGTAAAACCAAGGCGGAAGTGAGAGCTAGGGGGATAAGCTTGACTGCAGACTCCTGCATGAGGAGGTTGTTCAACATCTGGAATCACGGATGGAATTGTTCTGATAGGTCCAAAGCAGGATCATCAGGAGGTTCTGAGTTTGCGCAAGGCATGTTTGATGTTAATGCGGTCTCTGATAGGCCGAAGGAAGCTCTGCATTAAATTCAGTATGGACTGTCCAACGCGCTGGAGCAGATGGTGCAGCCTGCAGGTCTGTACGCAGTAGATACCTGCACGCTTGAACAATATTTATGGTGGACAAAAGGACCAAGAACCTTTCTAGCTAACACTGACAATCGTCATAAATACACATGATATATTCAAGGTGTGACTCTGGGGCTAAAGCTGCATAATAATACCATTATTTCCTCTAAGGTATTTTTCCTTTTCGAGCCCATCTGGCTCGGGGATAGGTTATAATGCGTTGGATTCAACCCCACGGAGATTTATTATGGGAGCGGAGAGTTTGGCGTGTTCAAGATCAGAGCCTCTCAGATCATATCCTTCCTTCATCCCGCAAATTCATGGACCCAGCAGACTGGTCTGGTGCCGCGTTGGCTCAACAAGGTATCAGCAAGCCAATAATGGAGATGGAAAATGCTTAAACAAGGACTGTCCTGTCAGCTTGAACTAGTCGCTGGAAGGCTAGCCGGATCGCTGGCGATGCAGAAGCAGAGGCCGAAATTTAGCTTCCTTTTGCGTCAGTGGCCAAAAGAAGAGCGAGGCCACACCCGCAATCATCTCCGCTCCTCTAGCAACCGGCTCAAGCCACATCGGCCAGACGCTTCCCTCGATGTTAATCAGTCGCCATAAGTCTCCACACTGGCAATCCCCATGCCACCATGGTTTTTGGATCTTGTTTTAGCGTTTTACAGTGGTCCTGGAACGCACGAAGTAAATGAAGCTCTGAGAACGGCGGTTTCAAGTCGTTGCATCGTTTACAGCAAAATGGCTCGGAATCAAAGACAGACGAAGTTTGAGAGATCCTAACCAAGGGAACATGTTTCTTTTACTTTTACTTTTGCTTTTTTTTTTTTTTTTTTTTTTTTTTTTTGCAAACCGCGATATTCGCCTCGTTTGCTGCGTGATTGACGGGATCCTTGCTCGTTGAGCTATGTCAGATAGGGATGAAATCCCTCTGCCTCAAAGTTGACGAGATTCCGAGAACAAGCCGGTACCCAGACGGCTAATTCAAAAGTTATTTGGGTGCCGATGCAATGAGTGCTAGTAATTGGTTTGGTGGCAATGTGAGGAGGTAAAAGGTGAAATCCATGTTTTCATAGTACAGGACAGAGATATCACTGTGACCGTTTGAGACCTCGCCGACCCGTATGGGCTGTGCAGACTGACCAGTCAGATTGAACCTCCCAAGGTTCAGCCGTCTAGTTTATACAAGTGTGCTTGCCTCTCCTGTATTAGGGTCAGCATGGGTTAGACTCATCGACCACAGCCGACAGAAGGGAAGTGAAAATAAGCTCATCCGCCCCAGCCACCATACAGATACATCGCCGCCCAACCACAATGTCTCTTGCTGGATGTTACTTTTCTTATTGAGGGCTGACTGACTGGGCTGGCATTGTGAACTTGAACACTTTACAGTAATCCGCAGGCATCGTTGTTGCTGGAAAATAGTGTTCCGTACGTCAGTTTTGGTCAGAGGCAGAAAAAAGAAAGGAACAGGAGGCACATGTTTGAAACAGGCGGTCTGTTCAGACAGATCATTGATGTTCATTGAGTTGTTCCTTTGATTGCATATTTTTTCAGTGTGGACAGACTGAGTATGCACGGACGTAACAATCATGTGCAGTACAATACGGGTATGTGTAGTACAGGTACTGTACAATGCGAGTTTGTGACAGAAGTCCGTCACACTGATGACATCGCGTGGAATTCTTTGTTTCAGCACCATTTGGCGAAACTTTGATGGAAGGAATCCACTAAGTAGCGTTCAACCAGGGGGTGGTGTAAAAAGGAGAAAGTCATCAGGATAGTCATAAGGAAAGTCAATATCACATGTAAGGGTCAGACTACCATCGATGATCAATCAACAACCATGAAGTTCACCTCAAGATAGACGGCGAGCGAGGAAATGAGCCGGTACGGATTTCTAAGAATGTGAAAGTTGGGGTTCCGGGGGCCGAGCCCGGACCGGCGAGGAATTATCAATGACGCCGTAGCATACCACACTACACACCGAGAACTGAATGATTCCATCCGCTCAATGTGGGGCCTGAATTTGTTGGTTGTCCAAAGGGGGAAAAAATGATGGAAGACGTGGAAACCCAAGCTGACTTGAAGAGAAAGGAACTTGAACCTTTGCTTTGATAGGCTTCCTCCGCAGGAGAGTAACTTTGAGCTATCCACGGGCTTGGTATTATTCTTACGCACTCTGCTGGTTCATGGAAGAGACTGATCATTTCTGCCGTTAAAAATTAACCTTAATTATGGAACTCGTAGATCAAGAATAAGAAAGCCACATGTCTTGCTAAAGTATTCCGCATACAGAATACGGCCCACGTTAAATGCGTTGTGTGTGGTGCGGCTTCAGTAATTCTCTTCCCATGAGCAAGTGGACCGATGATTTCAGCGCTCTGGGTCCATTCTTAACAGCGCAACAGCGCATGGCAAACAAGGATTATCCTTAGTTTGTTTGGATTCGGAATGCTTTTCTTGGACTGAGAAACAGAGAGGAAGCAGACCAAGATGAGCGTATCGCCCTGCCGAGGTGCCCACTTAGTTTTAGCAATCTCCAATTGGCAGCTTGCGCAAAGAAAGCTGGATCCTGAGGGGCTCAACCTTAACCTACACTGTGTAGAGGAAGCATGCGAGTGGCATCAGGTGAGCGCCAACCCCAGTCTCGGTAACTAATCGCAGTCCAGGGGGGCATGCCGCGATTGCTATCAGACGTCCATGATAGTGCCCGAAACGCCAGTAAGAATCGTGGTTAAAAATACATTATTGGAGTTCATGTCTTGGGCGGCGGAAGGTGTGCTGATGGCGAGTTGAGTTTATCAATTTGCCAGACATCGTCAAGCCCTAACCGCAAGCCCTAACCCTAGCCATCCATGAACGGCGCAACTGCAGTCCTTGAGCCGCAACGACTTTGTTTCCACCCATCAAGCTCCCAAGCGGTCTGCATCGACGCACCAGCACAACCCTGTGCCGCTGTTATCATGAGTTTTGATGATTCCTCACATCTGGTGCTTGGCCGAGGAGGCTTGCGAGCAGCAGCTCTGATTCGTATTTGTTTTTGCGGTTGGTCCTCCGGTGATTAGCACAAACACTACCAAAGCTTAAATGCTCCAACGGGGTCGACTTGCTGCTGGTCCGCCTGTCACCCAGCACTATTCCCTCCATCAGGTCCACCCTGGAAGGGGAATGTCAAATTCCGCTAACAACATCCAGTACTAGTTCGGGTGATAGTTCAAAGCTATTGATATATCCTATCCTCTTTTGTACAAGGCCGAGGCCGTCTCCCTGGAAAGAGGATCGCGTCCTGGCCGCTTTTGACAGGCTGCTTGTGATAGGCTTTGTCACTGGCGAGAGCGGATAGGATGAATCCAAATAATAAATCATCAACGTCAAGGTTTTCGAACTTTGGACCATGCCCGGAACCCTTGGCATAAGCCTAATCGGACTTATTTCTGAACCCTGTCCACTGCACCTCCTCCCCCAGAATACGAGCATCCTCGAATGGACCAGGTGTTGTACCACTTCGAACTAGTTGCAGATTGCAGCCGCACCGTGCGCCAGTGACGAAAAATGGACCTCCCACTTCTCGAGGTTCCCCACCACTGGGCTCGTGTCAGAATTCGGGCCAACCAGAACGGAGTCTGATGCGTCAAAAATTATTTATTTTTTTCAACATATCTGGTTGCTGCTTTGGGGACTGTAAGCTACGGCCCCAATATTCTCCAATTCCACCATTTGGGAGGCTAGCCAAGGGACAAGACGCTTATCAAGGTTCATCGCGTGTTGGTCCGCTTTGCTGGTGCCTTCCCGGTGTCTTTCGATTTGGCGAAAGGCCCATCCAGCCTCTCCCGTGACCCCCAAAATCCCTCCATGACGGGTCATTTGGAGAGGGGTCGTTAGTGGGAAATATCGGGATGTTCTAAAAGATTTTTGCCCAAATGTCTGACCTCTGGATTGCTCTGGATCTGATCTCAGGAACTTGTTCCTCGAGCCGCCCCAATTATGATTGGAAAAACAGTGATTATGATCGAGAACCCTAGATCCAAAGCTTGACAAAGAAAAGATCGCCCAACTTTTTGCAAGTCGAGGTTCCAAGAATCATTCATCTGGCATCTTGTGAAGTTTAGTGATTTATTGCCTTTATTATTGTTATGGTTATTTACCGCTTAAGCTTTTATTTGTTTGATTACTCCATCCGTCCTCCAAAATATAATTACCCTCGCTTTCTTCCACTTGGGGTTCGGCTAGATTGTGCATTTCCCCGGAATTATTTGAAAAATTAGAAAACCACCCTACCTCCCCTTTCCCTTTCCTCTTTTCCCTTGTCCTTTTTTCCGTTTCTAATTTCACTGGGTATCCGCCTGTGTCACTCTATCTTTTTTCATTTCCCCCCTTTTCACATTCAACAAGAGACTCGACTTTCCTGACGCACGCGCCAGGCTTGTTCAACATATGCGACGCGAGCGCTCTACGGCGCGAAAAGAAAAGGGATAATAAATAATTCAAGTGGAAACAGACAATCTGGAGCAGTTGAACTCGCAACATCAGAGGGGAACCCAGACTTCTCTTTTGTGGCGGATATTTTTTTGATCTTTCTACTCATTGAGCTTATTCCTCCTTGCGCCGCCCCGACAGGGAAATACCTGCCCGAACTTCCAGGGGCCGCCCGAGCTACCCAAGTGATCGTCATTCCTCTGCTCCACATCCCTCTATCAAGATCACCAACACATCTATCTTCACATTTCCTAATTATTCTGGTGCCGATCCGGAGGGGATACTACTTCCGGTGTGAAAATCCCTACCTTCGTTGTCGATTGAACTCGGCTTGTTGTGACAAACGTCAAGGCATACCTTCCTGCTTGACTGTTCAATTGCATCGATATATCTGTATTAAGTGGCGACTGTTTCCTTCCGGCACGGCTCAAGCCTCCACGACCTCAATTTTTTGAGTAGGTACAGACTTGTCGCATTTTAACCTGCATCTAGCATTTATTTCGTGTTTTGAATGTCACCCCTTCTTTTTTTGAGGAAGGGGGAACACACTCACCCGAGTTTTCCTTTCATTTGTCCATTCCTTTCGGCGCAAGATTTGGCGTTTACTTGGAAACACCATGTTAATGATAACTTGTGATCAGGATGCGATCAAGTAAACCACTATTCGAATTCACAGCATCTCCCCGTTCAGCTGATTCTCAACCGCTGTCCTAATTGACAACACCTACGCTCAACCTCAACTTCAACCCTAACACCTCTGTTGGCCTTGAAATATTGCTCTTAATCGACTCAAGTCCTGTTGTGCATTTGGTACCTCAGTTGTATCGATATCAAATTGCACCAACTCGGGTTATTACTGAGAGTGGTGTCCAATCCATCTTCCAATACAATATCGCCTCCGATTCCTATCAGCCGCTGAGCAGTTGGCTGCCCCGCGTGGATAATTCTGGTATTTCTGGTGGTCGAAATTGGCCTGGAAGTGTTCATTCCATACTCCAAACGGGGCAAGTACCCCTCACCACTGCACCCCCAGCACCCGCCCCAGATTCCGAATCTTCAAGGCAGCCAGGCCCGTCGCGAAACCTTTCCGTCAACGTGGCGACCCTCGCAGTTCAGCCGCCCGGAATGGGGACGGCGCTTGATGCTCTGAATTCACATCAGTCACTGACATCTCGACGACTAGCTGCAAACAATTTGCCTGGCTTCGAACTTCTCCATCCTCAAGTTTCGCAACCGCAAAAATATTCCCACCCTTCAAACACTAACGCACAACAACCTTCGAGAGTCGGCGCCTTACTAACCCCGCCATCGAACTCCTCATCAGACGCCGGCTCTATTTCCGCGTACGTGAACAATAGTACCATTTCTACCAGTCCAGCACCGCCTTCGTATTCTCAGGGCTACTGGCCACCATCAAATAATTTTGGTACTGGTATGATCAACCAGCCCTGGCCCCAGTCCTTTCCTTCAAGGAGCGGGTTTTCACCACCCTCATCATATGCAGGTCGAAATAATTCGAACTCCCCTACTTCAACGGACTCTTTAACACCCACATACGATATAAACCATCGTGCGTATTTTCAAACTCCAATTCCCGGAGTTTCCACCTCGTCTGGCCCATCGCCTACGACACAACAATCCCAACCAGCAATGGCGCACGTTTTAATGAATGCGCAAGCCACTACTACTACGATGCCACCAACTCCTCCAGTGCAGAACAGTGTTGACGCCTATGGTCAGAAATTACCACCTACCCCATTATACAGTGGATCACAACAAGGTACCCCACAGCAAGCCACCTTCCCGCCATATCAGAGCAGTGGTGGCAGTTCAACAATGCACCACTCTAACGCGAACGGACCTTCATCGAGGATCTCGCCAATTCCAGTTCAGATGCACGGTGAAGGGCAACATCAGTTACCCAGTACAGCCATTAGCCCATAATCCATTTTTACTTCCTACCCGCAAGGAGCGGGGCCAAATTAGGACGACGTACATCATCCGAATTCCCACTAGCACTTGTGGGATCTATACAGCCAAACCTCCTACCAGCTTTCAACAGTGGCCATGCTGCTACTATGAGTAGTATGTACAATGGACACCCCAATCATATGCATGGACTTATGCAACATCCGCCACCCGATGATCGACCTTATCGATGCGACCAGTGTACGCAAAGTTTCAGGCGCAACCACGACTTGAAAAGGCATAAGCGCATTCATTTGGCAGTTAAGCCGTATCCCTGTGACCACTGTGCCAAAAGTTTTTCCCGGAAAGATGCACTAAAGGTAAAAATCTCTCTAATAATTATACATCATCTACGAACTTTCTTGCTAACTTTGATGTAGCGACATATCCTTGTTAAAGGCTGCGACAAGGACAAGGATTCCCAGTCTGATAAAAACAGCACAGCGGCTGGCTCCCCCATACTTACACGCACGGACACTGGCGGGGGTAACTCTGGGGGCGGCCGAACTCACAACATACAGGGAAATCATGCCTTAAAGTCGCATACATGAAATACATTTCTGTATTCTGTTATTTTATTTCGTTTGACATAATCCGGGCCAGACGGAAACTTATTATGTGTTATTCGAGTAGTTTATTTTCTATAACAGCTTTTCTAATTCCCAATTGAAAAACCAAACCCATTTCTTTCGTCCTCTTGGCCTTTTCATTTTTCTCCATTATTTGATTTGGGACAACGGCACATACTTCCTCATACTTGCTCTTCTCACGATGTTTTGGCATTTTCTTGGTATTTGGGAACTAGGGTAGAGTTGAGGTGTCCTTGGGGTCTAATTTTATCGGAAATAATCAACATCGCCGATTTCCGCGCTCTATGTGTGATGCTAGATGGCCTTTTCCTGTGTTCTTCTACGGAGGAGAATCGCTTATTTACCACAATGCTACTTCCTATCCATCCTTCAAGCGTTCGATCATCTTCGCTCACTTCTTGAGCGACAATTCTTTTAAACCTCTTTACCAGAAGCTGTTAATTTTTTTTTTTCCTGGTATTCCATTTAGCTTTGGTCATAACAGTTCTCATCCCCTTGTTTACCCTTGTCTACTCGGATTTCCTCGTTCCCTATTGGCTTGTTCGAGCAAGTTATCCATTTTGTGCCTACATTTCCCTCCATATTATGTTCGATATCTCCTTTGACATCGGTGTAGGATCGCTATTTGCTTTGCCTCTCTTCTTGACTCCCTTGTACTGTACATGTGTAAATACAGTGCACCATGTGAAGATTTCCTTGCTCAATCACGGTTAACCAAATCGGGGATATGAGGAATAGACACTCAGCCCCGAAAAGTTTATGAGATGGTTTCCAATACCTTAATTTTCTCCTTACTTTACGCTCTACGGGACTTCTCGCGAATATTACTCAAAAGACGACGAGAATATTTCAAGGAACAGTTATTCGGAAGCAGTGTCATTTTCAATCATGTGAATTTTACTACAAATGGCCCATAATTTTACTTCCCCAAGTGGCAAAACAACACGCCTTCTATCATCATGCATTAGCAGAAACCTTCCCGGGCCCAACCGGATTTATATGTACTCGAGGACCTTACTTGCTTATACCTCTACATTGGATCCCTACAGCACGCATACCCGACAAGAGAATATCCCAGCAGCCCAATACATGCACAAGCCCTTACCTCCATAAGGTGGTTTTATATTTGACAACGCAAACCCCTATAAACTTCCAGCCATGCATTGGTGGAAACTCAATATCAAAATAAAATCCTTGCACTTTCTTCGAAATAATTCCCCAGAAAACTATCGAAACTTTTTGGAAATGCTAGGATGGTCGGAACATTGTCCAGGCTTGTCTCTGAATTTGTAAACGTATTAGAGAATGAGGACCGGTGGGAGCTTATCTCATATCATTGCTATGGTCCGATAGATTTTGGGAAGCCCAATAGTAGATTTAGGTAGACGTAGCAGAAACGAATATTTCACGGCTTTGCCGGAATTATGCGAACTGCTGGTTCCACTTTTCTCCTTCTTGCGCCAGAAGCTGGAACTTCACAAATACTCTAGTAAGGCCGGAATGATGGCCTCGCGTAATGCAATGTCCACTTCCCTCCCCGGTCCATGGAGCCTGTCAGCAATTTGGTAAACACGTTCAGCCATATGCTTGATGGATTCAAGTGAGATATCATCGACAAAAAGGCAGAAGTTGTACCGGGTTTGTGCTGGAGATTTGTCTGCGAAGCGCTTCTTCCACTCCACGTTCACAGTCGGGTAGCTTGGGTAATATGTCCATTTCATTGGGTGCAAAACGGCAGAACTGGTCACGAACAATGCGAGGAACCCTCTAGTTGAGCTTTGTGTTCCATTTACGACCAGTTCATGGCGGTCCCAAATTCTTTGCCACCTCCCATCATAAGTAGCCCTTCATATGGCTACATGCCACGCATTTACATCAATGTACGTGCACCGACACACGACGAAACGCTAAGCTTGTCGTCCTTCAGAGACCCTTTAATTGTAAATATAGGATGCAATCCGTCGTCCCACATGGCTCCAAACCCACATTCAGGTTTGTCAGCGCATCTCACGTTGTGTCGTCGGTCTGATGATGTTTCCTAGCCGTCGAGAAACTTCCGAGAATGGGAGTACTGTAGTGTTTACTCCTGTTCTCCCGTTGTCTTCGGCGCTGTTGTTGTGCATTAAGTACTAGTATTAGTAGTATGAATGACTTTTTGATATAAGGGAGGCGCGACGAGAAACTCCTTATGTATGTGCCTGAGATTCCAGAAATCCAGTAAAGGATCTCAAATGCATGAGTGAACGGGAACTATTTTCTATCATGCAGTTTAGACATTGAAGTTCACTGACGACCCGCTTAGTCAGTAGTGGAAATAGTTAACTAACTATCTGTGGTCTGTATGACCACTCAGAGCATTCCATTTTTGTCGCTGTTTTAAGCTCATTCCTGGCCACGTGACGCGAGACCTACGTCACACTTATTTCAAGACCAGCTCGCTCTCGATCACCTTCGCTCACCCGGCATGCACCACTCGCCCGTGAGGTGCTAAGCAAGCCATGACGGACCCGCCGTGCGACCAGCCAGGCTTATCTTGCATGGATGGATCAACCCTTTCGGATTACCGTAGCCAGACTCCCTCGACGTGCATATCCGTTGCAGGCTCCTTTTTTTGGTTCCCCTTTCTGCCTCCAGAATGAGCGCCGCCGTCTTAGGATGTGTATAATAGGCACCATGCTTTCCCACCATCCTCATTCTTTCTGCTGCCAAACCATCGTAGGCTAGTTGACCCTTCCCTTTTGTTTCCCCTTTCAAGCTGTTACCATGTACACCCATCGAGCAAGTCGCCAACAGATGGCAGCTACCAAATCGCGAGCAGTGGAAGTGGCTGCCCGTCCTCCTACAGGTCGACTGCTCAGGCTGGCGCACAAGGAAACAAATTTCGTCCAAAGGGAGAGGCTAACCTTGGCAAGAACCTTCTTGGTCACAATTTGAGTTCTTAGTTGCTAATTTCTTGTAGGAACGCACTCTGTGCCGGAGTTCACTCCGCTTATTGAACAGCCCACTGATACACCACTTGGCCTGGTTCGGCATCTCTAGGGGAACTGCAAGTTGAGATGACCAAGATTCCTCCACCACGGCGTTGCTCTCACTCGGGTCCGTGAGTGAGCTCCGGAGGACAGCCCTGAAGAGATACTGACTTGTAGGGTCATACGTGGCTGGTTCTTTCATCAGTGTACTCTGCTGGACTCCAGTGGATTCTGCCGGCGTTGTTGCTTTCGCTATTGCTGGCTCGGGCTCAGGCTCCGGTTCCGCGAGGCTCACTCGGGGTACGGCCATCGGTGGCTCTGGAGCCGTCCTTGGTTCGGGTTCGATGGTTAAAGCGCCAATCGGTCGGCTTCTTCATTCCCTGGCACTCCTAGACATATGCCGGGATACATCGGAACTGCACCTCCCATTTGATGGCTGGGAGCCTATCGAGGGCCTGTACGGCCTCAATCAGGACATCCTGGGCTGATGAATGGTGGGGTTCTGGATCGCGCTGATGGCGGCTTGGTTATCGGTGACAATGGCGTACTTCCGGGTGGTTTTTCCGACCGTATGGGTGTCGAGCATAAGCCGCAGCGCCAGCACCAGGCCTTTGAGCTCCGCTGCGTACACCGTGGAGGTGCTAGACTGGCCCATGTACTGTGTTTGTTTCCTCCGGGCGCTGTGATTCTGGAGTGAAGGTGATGTTGCAGCTGCTCTGACATGATCATTGATGCTGCTCCCATCATTATAGATGCGTACTGTTTCTGGTTCTGTGATATCGTGTTCCTTGATTGCTTCTTTGGAGGACTTCTTGATACAGATGAACGGCGGGGTCACACGGCAGCACCACGTGTGGTTGGCGTTTCTCAAGTCAGACAGGTTGCAACTTAAACTTGTCTTCCAAGATTCCCGAGAATCGGTCGAGGGGAGTCAGTGCATCGCGTTTACGGGGTGGCCTTTCGTTATCCCCACTTATAACCGCCATGTCGTTGTGTGGCGGCGAAGTTCTCATGCGCATCATGGCTTCCAGTGTTGTTTGCTCCAGTTGCTGCTGTACCAGGAGCAGGTGTGCTTCTGCGTCAACAGCCATTCCGGCGGACTTAACACCTGTGGATAGCACTTTTTCCCAGCAGAAGAATGTTTGATGAACGCCAGGCACATATTGACAATGAATAGGAGAGGACTGTACGGCCCTCAACTTGAATCTTGTATATGACACTACGCGATGTAGGGTTCGCTCAAGATGTGTGCCTCTCAGTAAAATTGGTAAAATATAAATAATTGCATCGGCGCCTACAGGAATGCCTGACTGCTCAGCTCTTATCACAAAGGACAACAACTCTGTGGTTCTTCAACAAAGGCTTTCCAGGGCGAGTGAGGACGCTGGTTCGTGTGTCTGAACGCTATGATGAGATAAGAATGGGTTCTGGAATGGAAGACGGCAAGGATGACGCGCGCAATCGCCCGTTCTGGGTTTGGACGCTCACCAGAGAAAGTATTGGAACAACGCTCTCCCAACAGGATCCACATCGGCGGTTAAACAGTTCATGTATGCAGGTCGCGTATCAAGATATCATGAACAGGAGAAGATGACTGGATTCTGTTTCAAGAGAGATTTCATTGAATTCCGCAGGTGAGGTGTCTGAAGACATTATAGATAATGAGAGCTTGCGAGGATTCTATTTTCAAAAGCTCCTCTGATTCGGTTTACTCTGGCGCTTGAATAGCTCATGCATGTTGTCTCAGCAATTTCATACTCGTACAAGATGATAAACCAAGTTCTTTCTGTCCATATGTAGCAGGGGTTTAGCCAATCATTATTGATATTCTCGATATGAATGACTCCCAAGCGCTGACATTGAACCTGATGTTTGGTGGCAGTCTTTTGGATGCGGGAAAAATGCTGGCAACTCCATTCTTGTGGTGAGAACAGGCAGGCACCAGGAATGACTGGTCAATCTGAATGAAGAGAGAAAAAACATTAAATAGGATTCTCTGTCATATCTATTGGTAGCTCTTTGCCTGAGCCAAGACGTTTCGAAATGCGTCGATCCATAGGACCAAATCTGGCCTCATGGATTTGACCAAAGTTGGTGCTATACCATTCCACTGCCTGCTTATCTGAACAATGATCAAGAATATCATTATTGACCTCTAGGTATCCTGTCATCATGGATATCCAGCATCTCAATGACTCACCCCATGCAGAATGACCTGACTCTGTTTCTTCATCAATCACAGTCTTAACAAAACTCTCAATCAGTGCCTGTTCCAGTGGATAGCATAAATTTTTGTAGATGTCAAATTGTTTTGTGGTTGCAGGATATGCTATGTTGTTTGAAGAGTGGAGAATATCTTCTAGAGGAATATGTGCAAAGGAATTTGAAAATAGATACATCTGCAAACCCTTTTCTGCTGGATCATCTTGTGGATAATCAAATACTGCACAAGAACAATCAAGATGTTTGTAGTCAGCATTTATTTCCTCCAACATCTGTTGTGGATTTGAATGGTCTTGCATGACCTCCAGAGGAGGGGTGTGATTTGGAATGCTTCGGGTGAATCCTGCATTCTCAAACTGTTCAATGGCAACTGTATAGTCCTCATCCTGCACAACAACCATGGTGGCCTGTAGGGATAGGAAAATGGTTAGCAGGAACACAGGTGAGTCATTTACGAGTAAAGGTCCACGTTCTTACCCCACAAGCGATAGGGACGCCCAGATACCACATTGCGAGCGATCCCCAAGGAATTACAGTGAGAGGTTGAAGTATTGTGCTAAGTCTTGTTGTCTGTCTCGGGCGCCTAAACATGACTCCGATCCGGGTCTGTCTGGAGGGGTTGAACGTTTGTTGCGCAGCACGAAAAGGTCGACGATCAAGGGGTAAGAGGGACAGATTGTAGGGGCTTGCGCTGTCCCGCAAGTAAATGCACCGTTAACCTGCCGACCACAGCTGGGAACCGGAAGCTACTCGCAGTCGTTGCACCTTGACACTAACTACTCAAGTAGTAGTTAAGTAATAACCCCGCGAACCCGACCCGGGTTTTTAGGGGCGCTTATCGTGGGTGAAGTGCCTAAATTACTTAACTAAGTTTAGTTAAGCCTGTGCACGGGCCCCCTTAGCGCGGGCGTGTTATTTTCGCGGCTCGGGTCGGGTTCCAAGGTACTCCGTATACGGCGTAGGATCCAATGATCTCAAATACACGATCATTGTGTCAATGGAGGTATCCAGCTAGGTTCATCGGATATTATGGCACCTATTCGCTGAAGCTCGACATCTCGCTCAGGGACTTCATGTTCACAAACCCTATATTGGTGATAACTGTACAAAGCTGGTACTGTGTGCAGCCTGTTAGGGACATTGTGACATGTAGTGGATATCCCGTTGAAGCTCCTGTAGTCACTTTTACCCGACCTCCCGCAGAGTCATTTTATTCCAAGTCTAACCGAATTCCTGCCGCTAAAATTCACAGCTCCAGGAACAATTAAAAATTGATTCGTATATGAAGATGTCTTCGGCAAACATGCAGGGTTTGGTGCAACCTGAACCGGTGTTAAAACCGGGCGTGGGCTGCTCGTATGACAATCAATAACTTATGTCGTACTGGAATGGAACCCGAGCCCCTTCTGGCAGAACTGCTTCTTCCGGATTGAATATATTCAGCTCTGGGAGAAACGGCGTAAATAATCATTATCCCGGCTCAGATTTTTCTCTCATTGTTACACGAGAGGCTTCCTGACTTTCTTCTGTACTAGTAGCTGCCAAACTGCCAACTACGGGGTACAGTTAATTGTGATTACGGCAGCCTACAATGTGATGTCTAATTTCAAGTTGCTGATAGAGTTAAGAAAAGTGACGTCATTATGAATCATAAGTTAAGTTGAAGCTCAATGAATTTTGACTGGAAACAAACTCCAATTTCCTCAGCGCTTTTCAAGTGTTCCTTTTTTTTCTCCGATATGTTCGGTGTGTGGACACAGATACAATCACATCTCTTAACTCCTACATCGACTCAAACTGCGACACGGGCCTCTGGAGTCTACCCCCCAGATGGCTTCGTTCAACTCTGCGTTAGCAAAAACAGTCCGCCTTCCCTACCAGTTCGAGCGCTGATGACGAAAAACGCCCCGGCATACTTTATGATTGGACACTGAGAGGAAGGCAAATTTACCAGATCTTTGATTGGGTGGAGTCCTTATGAAGAAGTTTTGACAATGATGGCGATGATGTATAGTACTCGAAGTCCATTAATTGCTCAACAACAGACTCTCCCAGCATTCCAAAATCGAATGGATTTCAACAGAGTATGGCAATGATTCCAGTGGATATAATAAATTGTTAACTCTTGGGTTTCGCCGCTTGTGGAGAGAGCTATCTCTCGCAAACACATGGCTAAATGCGGCGTAGAGCTTATGGATTATGTGGCTATCATTTACCGGCGCGGCCGCATGACAATAAAGAACAACAAGCTGCAAAACACAAAAATACACCGCTTGTGTAAATTGAGGAGGAGGAGGGGAAACTTTCAGTACTCAGAGGAGAAAAAGCTAAACGAGTCCGGAGCATACAGCAAATTACGTCATATACAACTCATCTATATACGTTCTAAGCGTCTTCCCTGACAAAAGAAACATTATTTAAAGAAACTTGATTATCCGCATGTACATGTACACCTTGTAAGGAATTGTCTAATTTGCGGAATCACCAGTTGTTTGGCCTGATATTCAAACACGGACTTCATTCTTTGTTACATTGAGGAATCGCGGAGTGAAAACTACACCAAAATGACCCTTGCAGCACACGTAAGTGAGATTCCCTACAGAGTCGTTTTTGTTGAAGAAAACATACAAGTAGGGAGGCTCGCCGCTCTTCACGCAAACTGCTTTGCCCCACTTCATTGAAATGTTTTTACATTTTACGTCCTCCCAGGATATAATTTATCAATCCGTGTATGCTCGTTTGGGAACATTTTTCAAATGACTTCAGCTCACATCTACCGGCTTTCAACGAGGAGCATAGGTTGACGTTAACCAACTAATTGAGGATCTACGCAACGACCCCAAGCGTAGAAAAAGTGAACGCCTATGGACCGAGAATGTCTCCGGATCGATGACCCCGTACTCCACACGATATGCTAGTCATGAGGAAATTCCTAAATTCAAGTTGCCCGAGAAGGGTGCGCCGGCGGAGGCAGTGCGTAGGATGTTGAGGGATGATCTGGATTTGGATGGGATTCCAAATTTGAACCTGGCTAGGTCGGTGATATACTGTACATTGACCAAGACCACCTTTGCGATCCATCTGAGACAAATTTCTTGGTGATTCGGCAATATAATACTAACAAATATGTTAAATGTTTGTAGTTTCGTCGGCACTTACATGGAACGTGAAGCTGACGAGCTTCTGTTCGAGAATATCAGTAAAAATTTAGCTGATGCCGATGAATACCCGGCCTTGATGGAGATGCATGCTCATTGCGTCTCAATGATATCTAATCTCTGGCACGCGCAACCAGGAGAGCACGCGATTGGATCTGCAACGACTGGATCTTCGGAAGCTATCCTCCTTGGTGGGTTGGCAATGAAAAAACGCTGGCAGGAGACAAAGAAAGCGGCGGGAAAAGACACCTCGAAGCCGAACATCATCATGGGCGCGAACGCACAGGTTGCATTGCTTAAGTTCGCTAGGTACTTCGACGTTGAGGCCCGGATTTTAGACGTCTCTCAGAAAAGCGAGTATCGGCTTGATCCAGACCTTGTCAAGAAGAATTTAGACGAGAATACAATCGGTGTCTTCGTTATTATGGGCAGTACATACACTGGCCACTACGAACCAGTGGAAGAGATCTCAAACATTTTGGATGAATTCGAAGCGAAGACTGGTATAGATGTGCCTATTCACGTCGATGGTGCAAGCGGGGCCTTTGTTGCGCCATTCACTTACGCTCAGGCTGGAGGTCCTAAATGGTGATTATCTCTGGCAGCCAGCACAAAAACCGTCAGCTAATAAACTTATAGGGACTTTGCACTTCCTCGTGTGAAATCCATTAATACATCTGGTCATAAATTCGGCTTGGTATATGCGGGCCTTGGTTGGATCGTATGGCGGGATAGAACGTATCTGCCAAGCGACCTTATTTTTGAGCTCCATTATCTTGGTGGGACAGAAGAGACGTTTACCCTGAATTTCTCCCGGCCTGGAATGCAGGTGGTAGGACAGTATTATAATTTTATACGCCTTGGCTTCAACGGGTACCGAGAAATCATGGAGAATTGCCTAGCAAATGCTCGATTGTTAAGCACCGCGCTTGAGAACACGGGCTGGTTCCTATGCATCAGCGGCATCCATCGAAAAAATGGGAGCTCAAAGGTTGAGCAGACCAACGGGTTGCTGAAATATCAGGAAGGCGAAACATCGGCGGACTATAATGCAGGTTTGCCTGTAGTGTCTTTTAGGTTTTCTGATGAGGTTCAGCAAAAGTACCCGGATGTGAAGCAGGAGAGCGTCAGTTTATTGCTTCGTGCGAAGCAGTATATCATCCCAAGTATGTCACTGATACTGCCTCGTTCACGTGTCATTGTGAATTATGAACTGCAATGCATATTGGGGAGCGCAAAGCTGACAACGGTGACCACAACATAGATTACCCACTTCCGCCGGCGGAGGATAAGACTGAAACCCTGCGGATAGTTGTACGTGAAAGTATGTCTGCAGATCTCATCGACAGACTTGTAGCAGACATCGTGGCTGTTACCGAGAGGCTCATGGCCTCAGAGCCGGTGGATGTGGCAGCACTTCAAACAGGCCCAACCTCAATCGCGAGACGGCGTATGCTCTCGAGACATAGTCACGTAGGGAAAGAAAAGGGTTCAAAGGGAGGGAAAAAAACGCATCATTCGAAAGGAATCCACCGAGGCGTATGTTAGGAGAAAAAGCTAGTGATTTTCGCACCTTGGGGATAGGAACCAAATTGATAACAAACTCATCTGGTCATTTGGTTCATAGTATTTTCGACAATGACAGCCAATGGAAAATACATAAAAATGTGCCGGCAGATGTAATAGCCAGCTATGTTATTAGGTTCTGACTGGTACATTTGCAGTTGTATCGACGGTGTTGGAGAATAAAAGTGCCATTTCTTCTATCGGAATGATTTTTGCCTGGAACAGAGGAGGATGCCACTAAACCACTTTAATCCTAGCGTAATATCCGAAAATGTCATCGCTTTTTTGTCCCTCTGTTCGCTCTCCGCTCAACGTCAAGAAAAGGATACTCGTACTCTCGTACTCTCGTCGCAAAAGCTTGGTTCACTCCAAAAAGCTGAGATCCAGCCAGCGACTCAGTCATCATGTCAGCTGGTAAGGGGGTTCGGTGCCACTGCCGCTAAAGCAGCTAGCTACCCGACCTTGCTCAGTCTTTGAAGCCAGTTCATTCTCTTGGACCATTCACTCTTGATTCGACGAATACTCCGAGTGGCTCGCTCACGAACAGCAAGCACCGGTCAATTCACGGGATAGCAAATAATAGACAAATGGCGCTTCAAACTTGCAGGAATATTCATAGAGCACACGCCACAGGCTCAAAACAAGTCCCAGTAAAGCATGGCTACATGTGAGGATGTGAATTGTAACAGGGCCGACCTCAGAACAGCGTGACTGGATCTCGTGGCTATGATACAGGTACCGCTGCTCTGACAATACTGGCTTGGTGCTGATTCGTTCTCACAAAACTAATAAAGCTCCGTCTGGAATGTTGATCTGTGGTCGTACTAGATTGAACACTTCCAGTCCATGAAAACTCTAGACCCCAGAGACAACGAATCAAGACACCAGTCTAATAAATCTCCTCCTGTCCCCATTCGGCGGAGGAAGCTCTCCATCCCTTCGCACCAAGTTTGTTCAGGTTGTGGGAATCCGGCCTCGAACCCACTTGTGGGCTGGCCACATGACAGCTCTCGAAACGCACAATGATGTGTTCGCTGCGTTATCAGCCCTGTATGGTATTACCTGTTTCGCTGCATCATCTTCTCAGGGAAGATCGCCAGCATTTCCATATATTCTCCATTTTCTCTTATCTTCTCTTCATCAGTCACTGTCGTCCGTGTCATCACACTCTTACTCTCTGTTTCCACTTCCTTGTGTTAGCGTATATTATTTTTCCGGCTTCCTTTTGGAGTGGATTTGGCCTTGGAAACAAAAGTGCTCTTAGTGTTGCATTCCTGTTCTATTTCTATCTGTCCTGGCCCCGGTTTCCATCCCCGCATCACCTCCGCTTGCTTGTGTGCGAGAGCCCGGGCTGGTGTCAGCTTTGATTTTATCGCCTCCATCGGTCAATGTGCTGATATTTTTTTCGATCTTGTTCTCCCATAGAACTTTATACTTTTTCCAATCCTGATATCAACCTCAAAGTTGACTGCTTGATGTCAATTACTCGACCTTGTTCTACTAATTCATTATTCTTTCGTTGGGTTTCCATTCTATATATCGGCCGCATTTTTGTCCTGGTTGTCTAATATCTGTTTGGTCTTTTCTACTGCCGTGCTCTGCGTTTCATGAAAGGTGGAAATGTACTTGGAGAGGCCTATTTCCCCACTTCGGCATGGAAACTGACCGAATTCTGCTTGCCACATCTTCTATCGGATCTGTGCAACCGAAAAGGTGCATCCGTAATCAAGGGACGCTGAGTCCGCCAACGGCTTTATCTAAGGTGCAGCCTGCTTCTCATACCGGTATACAGTCTGCGCGCAAGTTACCTAGCCATACCGTGGGCGTGAATAAATCCAAACAGTCAAAGAGTCGAAACGGTATGGATTTTCATTCACTTAAACCCGTTCCTTGAAGAATCCTCAGCAAATTTCGGGGTGATTTTATGTGGCTCGACAGGAGCAGCTGACCCTTTTTTTGGTGATCGATCAGGGTGTGTGACGTGCAAAACCAAGAGGCTCAAATGTGACGAGACGAAGCCGACATGTCAACAATGCCATAAAAGAAATGTTGCCTGTGGAGGGTACAAAAAGGACTTCAAATGGAGGCAATTCGGGGAGTCCAGTTTTGCGAATAAATCTGCTGCTCCCAAAAGGAAAAAAGGTTATACAATTTACTGTAGATAGAACTGATTAGCCAAAATTTGTACTAACTTTGTGCATGGACAGCTCCTCTTCATGCACCACCGCCATCTCCCATAGTAGCCGGCCGTAAACCGATCCGCTCAGTACTGAGTCCTCTAATCCCTTATAATTCTAACTCGCCAGAGGAAGGTAGCCTGGGGGAGTATCAGCACTCATATCCTTCGCTTGAGAGTGTTTCGTCTCTTTCTACATATGATATTTACTCGCCTGATCTATTGTCATCTCTTTTAAGTCTACGGGATCACCATTCAGAAGATTATGATTGTGCGCAAATTATCGCCGATTCATCATATATCTCCTCCATTCAATCGCTCGAATTACATGAAAATGGCCTGGCGAACGATACATTCGACCTGCTGGAGCGTCCCTCTGAATGGCTACCATCCTATTTTCATTTCTCTCCAGCTCTTGCACATTTCGACAACGAAGACGTGGAAAATATAATTCGACAGTCCATCCCGGAAGTCAACTTTTCATCCTGTTGGGACGCTCCATCCTCATCAGTGGATTGCTTCAAGAATCTCTTGAAAATGTCCATATCTTATGAGCCATCTTTGCATCCAGAATCTCCAGCGATGCTCCTGTCTCGCTACGACCGACAGACCTGTGGGATTCTATCCGTGAAAGATGGGGTATCTGAAAACCCTTGGCGCACCTTAGTGTGGCCCCTTGCCGCAGATTGCCCTGCACTCTTCCATGCAATATGCTGCCTGTCCGCATTTCATTGTGTCAAAGAAAACCCTCGCTTGAGAGTTCATGGTATGGACCATATGCGGCAGAGCATCAGTATGCTAGCCAGTGAGATCGGAGCCATGAAAACGGATGAAGCATTAGCTACGACTCTTGTGCTCGTGTTTGCAGAATCCTGGGACCGACACATTTCCACAGGCATGCAGCATCTTCGAGGGGCACGGGTTCTATTGAACCAGGCGGTGGTGCGCCAACGCCAGCGTATTAATCCCTCAGAAAAAGAAATCGCATGCTTGCGGTTCTTGTACAATACTTGGCTTTACACAGATGTTGTTGCAAGACTCATCTCGCTCGAAGACGACGAATTTGATGAAGCTTCAATGCCTCAGGATTTTACTCTAAATCTCCCACATTCGTCCGTTCACGAGGTTGATCCTCTGATGGGATGTGCAACGACTCTGTTCCCACTAATAAGCCGAGTTGCCAATTTGGTCCAGAAAGTCCGCAGGTCCAAAAGTAACTCTATTCCCCTCATATCACAGGCAATGGAGCTTAAAACTCTCATCGAGCAATGGGAGACTCCAAAGTATTTCCAACCTCCAGAGGATCCAACTTCAAATGTCCAACACAACTTCCAAACAGCTCAAGCGTATCGCTGGGCAACTCTGTTGTATCTACATCAAGCAGTTCCCGAGATTCCATCTGAGTGCGGAGCTGAACTTGCCAAGCGCGTTCTTGTGCTATTGGCTACTGTCCCTCTGAGTTCGCGGGCAACAATTGTCCATATATATCCCCTATTTGTCGCGAGCTGCGAGGTGGAAAGCGAAGAGGATCGGAATTGGGTCAAAGAGCGGTGGGCGGCGATGCAGTCGAGATTAATGATTGGAAACATCGATCGATGCCTTGAGGTTGTTCGGGAGGTATGGCGACGCAGGGACGCGTTCAATCGGCAGAATATGAATTCGCTACGAGCATCCTTCGTGCAGCCTATCGATACAACCAAACGAAAAAGCATCTACGGAGTTGGCAAAGCTCCTGACGTGCATGATGGCGAGAAGATGGAGGAAAATTCCGCGACTTTCGAGCTTTCAGACCAGAGGCCCAACAACGCATGCACTTCAGTTATCGCGGTTGCGGGAAAAGGTAAAACATCTCGTTCGTTCTCATCGCCAATTAGTCCGATTAGACGAGGATCTTTTATTCCCGGATTGGATGATATGGAGATCGAGCGCACTGTGCGGGGGAGATTGCACTGGGTCGGGGTAATGAAGGATTGGGACTGGGAAGGTATTTATACCATTCCTCCACATTGACCATTCACAGACCTTACTATCGCCATTTCGTTTCTATGATACCGTATTGTCGAGAATATACATGCTGATTTTTGCATCACATAGTTCTTCTGGGATGATCCACCGACCAGCAGAAAGAAATAAAGAAAGCGGATGCGGTCACACTTCCATCGACGTTGCTTTGTTCGGTTTTATTTTCTGTCACATACCATATCGGCGGTTCAATATATAACCCTCCTTTTCTCGGAGTTCACGGATGCTTTTTCCATTCTTCGAACGTTTAGTCTTACGATTTTGTAACGATATTACGCTTTCGCTCTTTAATTTAGCTCGCCATTCTACGTTGCTCACTACAAACGGACTTCGAATATGGTTCCCCTAGACCGAACTTATCGACTCCCTAGAAGCACCAGTGGGCCATATATAACCTTATGTTTCATCACTCAACTCTCTTTTCCTCTAAATAACCTCCTTTCACCCCGTTATCATTATTAATTAATCATGAGAACCTAGTGACACTGACCATTTCGTCCGGGGCCCCAAATGCAAAACAACAAAATGCGATGAGGATTTCGCATATACATGGATATATTTTCGTTTAGAGCTCTCACGTAACTCACTCTAACCTCCACCTTCCTATTTTAATCTATAATTTTATTTACGATGGAATGAGTGGAAAATGGTTTTTTCTTCGGCTGTTCCATTTTTCCCCCGAATCGGAGTTTGATTGTCCGTCTTTATCTTTATGGTTTCAGATATATAATTTTGTTTCTCCCCACCTCCTCCTTGACATTCATTTTTGGTCCGGACAGCATACCGGATCGGATGCGGGCGTTAATAAACGGAAGGAAAGAATGTGATATTCCTAGGACTGCAGGGAAATTGATGTGCCAGATGTTCTCCGGTTTCCTTTTTAATATCGACTTTACGCCGCTCAATTACTACGATAATTTCCCTCTTCGTCATTGTCATTTCCATTCTTGATGAACAAAATTGGCATTTGCATATAATCTTCTGTTTGATTGCTTCACTATAGTCTCCTTCAGAAAAGTTTCTTGCAGATCCATGACTACTAGAAAAATCTCCTACACGATGCCGCGTACACTGGGACAGGATACCAAACTCATATCTCACCTGCCTGGCGGTTCTCAGGTGTCCGGCGGTGACATTGCCAGTGCACTCTCGACATTCGGGCATGCTCCTGGTCACCTTTCTGGACTGGTAGCTCACTTGATGCCGGTCAGGAAAGGTCCGGCGATATGACTGAACGCCCCGGGATCCATAGCTAACTATATATATTCTTAATTTTTTTCATTCAAACAAGAATTGAAGCATCCACCTTGCATTAACTCCATGTAAGTGCAGATGTTTGTCCACAGACACAAACTCGAGAAGGCACAATACATGTAACAAAATGAACGAAAGAGCAGTAGAGGTGGTGCTCCGCGAAAGTTTGATAGGCCTTACTTATTTGATTACATATGAAGGGGGGCTATCTTCACTTTTCCGAAGACACCCAGAGGAGTCTATACTCCCACAGTCCTCCATTGATTTCAGTAAAAACCTGTTCGCAGTTTATAGAGTCCTTCAATGAGCTGACATCAGCGTTCCTTCATGTTAACTACAGGAAGAATTCAATTCACAGTAATTGACACCGCCAGCTGGGCATACGCAGGCTAACAGCACCCGCCGAAAGAGGTGGATATTATTTATGGATTCCCTTCCATCTCATGTAACCCCATCACTAGGAAGAGTTGTCGGCGGAGGATAAAATTGGCCAGGCGGCGTGGATCTGCAATCTGCGCGAAATCCAATTCTTGCGGTCCTATTCGTTGCTGCAGCAACGGCGCCACTTTGCGCTGGCCGAAGCCTCAAACGAGCCCCGCTAACAAACAATATCGCAGACAACCGGCGCTGCAGCACAAGCCCAGAGCCAGAACAGCTTCTGCGTCCCTCACACTGCTGCTGCTGCTGCTGCAGACCCATTCCGTGCCCCAAGGACTTCACTACCGTCTGCTGTCAATATATCCTCCTCCCCTCGCTCCATACATCGTGGGCTTCTTCTGGCTGACGACGCGGTTGCTGAGCTCTGGTGGGGTAAATAGCACTCAAACGACGCCGCTATCATCAGCGCCCGATAACAAACATCAATTACACCCTCCACGGCCAACGCGCATATCAATTCACATTACAAACTGAGATGGCGGTTAATATCCCTTCATCTCCTGCTGGAAAGCAGGACCTCCGTGTCCCGCCTCTCCTGCACACTCGTTCTGGCAACGAGTTCTACGACCGCCCGCAGACGCCATCTCAAAGCGGTTTCACAAGCCCCTTCAGCACTCCTCAGGGCAGTCCAAGCAAGAATCGTCTTCCTCCCGGCGCAAGAGATCTCCCCAGCGTATTCGATCAAGCTATGAAACTCACGCCGCCCTCCCCGTCCAAGTCAGCGCTCAATGTGCCGTCGTTATCGCCTACAAAACCTGCGCCATCGGGTGTTCACGAGGATCTACCCTCCTTCAGCGAAAGTGTCATTCACAGCAAAGACAACACGAATCAAGCTCGGAAATTAAATAAGGAGAACACACCTACTAATAGTCTGCGATTTGGCAGAGACCCGGCTGTCAACACAAACCAGGCAGCGGTCTCACGCCAGGAGCCATATCAAACCAGGCCAGCAAGCAGAAGAGGCCAATCCCACCTTCGTGGTCTCACAACAGATGAACTAGAAAAGCTACAGCTCCCGAATGTGAAACGACTTGCGAACGTGACTCAACTTTGTCAGTTTATTCTTTGTTTTTCTCCTCCCTGCTTGTTGTGTGAGATGGTGACTTGATTTCTCACTATTCACTTGCTAATGTGTGGTAGACTTCCTGGATCATTACTTTGATCTATTGAGTTACGTGCATAATCGCCAGACGCGCCATGCTCAATTCAAAGCTGCTTACCCTCTCCCTCCGGAAACCCCAACCGAAGAATACGAAGCCGCTTTACAAAAATACCTTGGCCGCGAGCGCGCCAATCTGCGCAAGCGTCGGACCAAACTTCGACATAACGATTTCCAAATTCTTACTCAGGTTGGACAGGGCGGATATGGCCAGGTGTACCTTGCACAAAAGAAAGATACTCGTGAAGTGTGCGCTTTGAAGGTGATGAGCAAAAAGCTTCTATTTAAATTAGACGAGATCAGACACATCTTGACGGAAAGAGACATCCTCACAGCCGCCAAGAGTGAGTGGCTAGTGAAGCTCCTTTACGCTTTCCAAGACGATGAACAGATATATCTTGCCATGGAGTACGTTCCTGGAGGTGACTTCCGTACGCTGCTTAACAATACCGGTGTCCTTCACAATCGCCATGCCCGATTTTACATTGCTGAAATGATTTCATGCGTCGATGCCCTTCACGTCCTTGGTTACATTCATCGGGACCTCAAGCCAGAAAACTTCCTAATCGATTCAACTGGACATGTGAAATTGACCGATTTCGGATTAGCCGCCGGAATGCTTAATCCCGGCAAAATCGAATCAATGCGTGTCAAATTAGCAGAAGTCGGAAACACAAATGTTCCCTTTGGTAGGCCGATGGAGCAGCGTAGTGCGGCAGAAAGACGAGAGGGTTATCGTTCACTACGACAACGCGAAGTTAACTACGCGAAATCTATTGTCGGATCTCCCGATTACATGGCTCCTGAAGTCCTGAAGGGGGAGGAATATGATTTCACAGTTGACTACTGGAGCTTGGGCTGTATGTTATTCGAGGCTCTAGCTGGGTACCCTCCGTTTGCGGGAGCAACTGTCGACGAAACCTGGCAGAATCTCAAGCGGTGGCAGAAGGTCCTGCGGAAACCCCAGTACGAGGACCCGAACTACTTTTTGTCAAGGCGTACCTGGGACCTCATCGTTCGCCTGGTAGCTGCCAAGGAACAGCGATTTAAGAATATCAGGGAGATCCACGAGCACGAGTATTTCGCAGAGGTGGATTTCAGCACATTAAGAGAGCAGAAAGCTCCGTTTGTCCCTGAGTTGGACTCGGAAACTGACGCAGGCTACTTTGATGATTTTGGGAGTGAGGCGGATATGGCCAAGTATAAGGAAGTACATGATAAGCAGAAGGCTCTGGAGGAGATGGCAGATAGATCCGACCCAATGAGCAAGGGTCTATTTGTTGGCTTCACTTTCAAGTATGTTTCATTTTCAATCCTCCTATTTTGACAGCGTATTATTACCCGAGTCCTTAAATTCTAACACCTTTGTCACTTAGACATCGCAAACCTGCCATCGATGGCGATGGCCGAAGCACTCCTCGGAAACCCATCCTCACCGATGGAGGTTTTGGGACCATATTCTAAACGTATCTGAGTCACGCAATCTGAATGCTCCTGAAGCAAGGGACTTGCATTATACCCTTTTTTATATTCCCCATTGACAGATACCATAATGCACCTTGAGTTCGTTTCTTTGCCGATTGCAGAGCTGGCTCGTTTTTCATTCTCCGACTGTTTTTCAATCTCGAACACGTAGCAGAACCAGGCAATAACACATTTTTTCTCTTTGTCGATTTATTCCGTTGTGTTTTCCTTTTATCTTTCGCCCTTGCTTCTACCGAGTGCTGCAGTCCCGCGAATTATTCCGTTGTTTATTGTTATTGTAATGAGCCAGACGTTCTATATTCTAGGCTTCTTCAACCAAATATCTTGAGATGCTTTGCTTTCGCCCACCATTCATGTCTGCGTGGGATGTAACGGGGTGGAGGGCGACGAGCGGAAGGGATACCACGCGAAGTGGTCACAGTGCCTCCGCGCGATAAACGAACTTGTCTGCATATTCACTCCACCTCTGTTTTATTTTCTGTCATTAGTTTCCTGTTCTGCGTCGATGCCGTTTATGCCGCTAAGGATTCTCTTTCATCATCACTCTGTAGTTCATTTACATTATATTCTCCTTTTCCTTGTTTCCACCTTTTATCCTCGCATGTATGGGTCCTAGGTATCCCTTACCACAACTACTGAAAACTGTCCATAAGCAATATCTTGTTTTAGCTGCCTTCACGCTCCTTGTTGCTGCGTTTACAGCTGCTCCTTAAAGCTCCTCATCTCTGTCCATTATTTATTTTTCTTATCCTCGTCCAGCCAGCCAACCAGGTCTTCTTATCCCCCAAAAATGCTCACTTTATATTTATTTCCTCCTTCTCTCATCCTGTTATCATTCATGTCCTACATCATTTCTACTGTTTTCTGTCACGGCTCCCTTTGTCCTCTTCTTAAATATTCCACATTCTAATTTTTTTTTAATGCGTATCCGGTGCCCTTCGCCCGGTCATTTAGTTCTGGAACTTCGTGGACTTCCGTCGGCTTTTTTCATTCTCTCTCCGTTCCCTCCCCCCCTCCCCTTCTTTTCTCCGTTTGTCTGGTATTACCTCCGCTATCTATCTTCCTTTCATCGCCTACCGCCCTAGAATAAACCCCATACGCCCTATTTCTTTCTTTCTCTACTATATCACTCAAGAAATACGGCACGCGCAAAATGAGTCTTTAATGCATGGTTCCGCCCTAGTTAGCATTTCAATCCCCTCTCCTCCAAATTTTCCTCCGACTCAGGCTTGTAGATTAAATAGAAAAAGCACGTCTTTTATTTAGTCCTAAATGAATATGATATGGTATATCAAGAGATGAACTAGCAATAGCAAAATAAGATGCAGTGAAAATGTATGAAAATGTATGAGAATGGAATGTAACGGGGGAGGAGGTAGTTTGATGGACACAGAAATTGTACAGTTGACATTTCTATATAGACCTCAAAATAAGTTTTTATGCTACACAAGAAGTGTACGTATATTAGTATAGTTGATGGAGCACAGCTGACAGACATATTTCCAGCTCAGTCAAGTTTCAGAACAGCAACCCAGATTTAAGTAAACTATTCCAAATGACTAAACATCAATAATGTGACACAGAGATGCTGAGTCCCCATTTCATCCGCATTTCGATACATTCCGTGCGGTCAGCGTAGCTACTCCCTCGGATCCATTACAGGGGTATTCGCAAAAATAGACGCATGCCTTGCCTGATGGATAAAGATAGCCTTGCGATAATCACCAACACTCCGATTGTCCTTCTCCTTTTCCGTTGAGGCAATTTATGCTGTCGCCCAATAGTGTATGTATGTACTGTACAATATCCATGCAACATATCTGCTACCTTGGAAATAACTCTGCAGGCCTGACGGAGCATCCTCCTCGCCAGACTCTAATCCGTATTTCCTCTGCCAACTTCCCATCTAAACAGGCCATCTGGGTCCTGAAAGCGAACATCGAATAATAGAGTATTATGATATATGATATCAATAGTTACCGTGCCTACCTCAGTTTATTGCGGCGATGTATCGGGCGGAATTTCGCGGACAAGTTTTAGAATCTCAGATTCATCATCTCCAATCACAGCAGTGCCGTTATTCCAATCGACGACCTACATCATAAAGGAAATTGAAAAAACAGAAAAGCAAATGAGTTAGCCTTCATAGCCCTGAAACAGCAAAGTAGAAGTCCGCACCGCTCCTCAAGACAGGAACCAGTTTGAGAAAAAAAAAAAGGCAAATTAATATCTCAAACTTACCACAGGCCTAGTGAACCTGCTCCCATCCTCCTTCAACCTCCTCATGGCATCCAATCTATTCCGCGCCCCCTGTACAAGGTCACCAGGCATCGCCATCACCGCCCCGCCTCTCGCTTTCGCCACGTCCCCGCCCACACCAGCACCCACGTAGTCCAAAATACTTTTCAGTTGGTCAGGCGTAGGCGGCTCCTCTGTCACATTCAACTCGAACTCGGACCGGCGGCTTGCGAGAGCGCCGGAGTCTTCGTCACGGATTGCAGCGGTGGCGGCATCGGTATTGGCTTGTTTGAGGAGGGCGAGGACGCGGGTGGATGCTGGAAGGGAGGGTTTATGGAAAAGAGTTATTACGTCGAGGGTTTTGTGCTGATTTTTTTTTTTTTTTTTGTTAGTTGGTTGCAATTGGAATGGAGATCAAGGAGATAACGTTTGACGTACGAAGCGGAACATTTTGAGGACTCTTTTATTCTATGGTCTGTATGAGAGTATAAGAGAGTGTGTATGACATGTTTTTATTGTTGTGGTTGTAAAGCTATTGAGTTGATTTGGATTGGAATGACGATGGTGAGCTTCAACAGCTTGTTGGATCGGTTACGTCATTGCCACGGAAGATTGAGTTTCCCCATATCAAAACATGAGCAACGAACAATATATATCGAAACATAAACAAAGTAAACAGTAAATG
This sequence comes from Histoplasma mississippiense, assembly GCF_000149585.1. Lineage (NCBI taxonomy): Eukaryota > Fungi > Ascomycota > Eurotiomycetes > Onygenales > Ajellomycetaceae > Histoplasma > Histoplasma mississippiense. The sequence goes on from NW_001813978.1 coordinate 630,393, forward strand.
GGGCACTGTATATAACAATGGCCAACTCAATGGTTTTTGTGATATTCAAGAGAAGGGAGGTCAGATAAATGAATTCCATGGTTTTAAATGAAATCCGACTTAACACTCGGTGACACATGTGTGTATATATATCAATGACGGCTTTACTTTTGCCATATCTAATTCATGACTACATCCAGTTTTTATTTGTTAGCCGTTGATCGTGATATTCGCTTTGAAGCAATCAGCACGACTAGCATGACTAATAAGGCAAATATCGATGTCCTGAGACCCCATTGACTGCTGCTTGTTGGCGTATCTAGTCACGATTTGGAAGCGTCTTGCTTATCTCCCTCCGCTGGAATTATCCTCTCTAAGAATTTCTGTAAGTCTAGAATCTCCGTCGGGTCCGCTGAATGACCTAAACCACTGTAATTGGAGTTAGCGTCTTCGAGAGTCCAGGAAGCAGTATTCTGTGGCTAGAGCATAGGTGGCAGGAGAAGGAGCAAAAACATACGGATATTTATTAAACTCTACCGTCATTCCCAGTCCCTTTATATGATCTGCCGACCTCTGACCCCATTCATATAACACAGTAGGATCGGAATCGCCATGAGCCATGAAAACGGGAGTCTGTTTATTCGGAAATCCATCCGGCATGAACGTTGATAGCTTCTCACTTAATGGTAAATAGCAGGAGAGACCAAAGATGCCACCTAGCTTCTCCCTCTGCGTAATACCGGTGAAAAGCGACATGGCGCCACCCTGAGAGAAGCCTCCCAAAACGATACGCGAAGGGCTTATGCATTTATCGATTTCTTCTTTGATCAAGGTGTTGAAATAATCGCGTGATTTCAGGATTCCGCGTTCATCCTGGAGTCTGGAGAATTCCTCAATAGGAACCTATTGATGTTGTGATTTGAAAGTGACCAGTCCTTATTTAGCAATTATAATTCTGCGGCAGGATCATGACTTGGGGGTGGACTAAAACAAACATTCGCTCCCAATTTCACGATATCATACCAGCCTGGCATCGACATTCCGAAGTTCTATATCCAGCCATCACACCTGCACATTAGCGGACTTCTGTTCATAAATGATTCTAGCCAATCTATTTCTGAACCTCTTTTCCATCAGTAGGTATAATTTCCTTACAATAGTAATAGGAATAGATGGCGCATTCGGGAAAATAAATGCAACCTCATCGAATAAGCCCCGACGCCGCCAATTTTGCGCTAGCATGAGCCTTTACACTCCCAAATAATTGAGTTTCAGTTCGTCAGTTGGATAACCGAAATTCGTTGATACATTTGGCGCCGCAGCACGGTATTGCATTTATGGCCTGTGGGAGATTTATCCATACCAACCTGCACCACTATATATCGACAAGCGGACAAAATTGAAAGTCAGATAATTCAACTCTTATTCATTTCCCCCCAAAATTTTCTCACGTCCTCTAACTTCTGAAGACAAGTCACCAAACCCTTAGAGGGTTGCAAGGATTGGAGGACGAACCTATCACCCAATCCATGGGCCATGATAACAGTAGCAGTGTGCCTTGTCAGGGCGGGTACAACGAGCGGTGCTGCTGCAGCCATGATTGGTCCAGGAAGCTCTTGCAACGAAACTGAGAAGATATGATAGAATGAACAACTCGCAAGTTTACTTGAATAATTTGAGATAAATTGCACCTTGGACAGGGCTTTGTCTCAGCGATTCTCGCATATTCTGCCTTGGTTCGCCGCTTTGGTTCCTTCTACCAAACCTTAGCGGGCGCGTTCTTAACTAAGATAAAAAGCGTTGCTCCCTCTGTGCAGTCATTAAAAAGCACTGTTTCCATTATCACCCAAAACATAATCTACGTGAAAAACAATCCGCGAACAAGAAGAAAACTGCGACCAAATAAATGAACAAAATTTGCTGCACAAGTTTCTGAAATTACAGGAGCGCGCCCGCGGCCAAAACTACCACGCCCAAAACTCCCCAAGCAGCAGTTTGCAATGATGCTGCAGCACTCCCCGAGGGCTGCTTGCCACCTTGGTTGTTGTCGCCATTTCCACCTCCTGATCCACCTTGGCGCTCTCCATTAGCCGTGGATTCATTGGCATTGATACGCCCGACTGAGGTTGGGAAAGGACTGGCAGTAACACCTGTGCCATTCTTGCAAGAACCATCTGGGGAGTCGTCAGAAGCGCTAGCAGTGAACACGAGGTCTGCACACTGTTCGCAAGACAAGTAGAATAAAATCATCAGCCCATGCTCTTCAATCTTGAAAAATATATATATATGAATGCGAGAAAGGAGCAGCTCACGTTATACAATCCACCTGTGGGATCGCCATTGGTCACAACTTGCAGCGTTGCTTCCATGCCCTCCGTCAACCGTGTGCCAAGCTTCTCCTCGCTCAATTCCACATCGGGCAGACAGAAGTCACCCAGACCTATTTGTGCGAACGTCGGGACCAAAGTGATGTTGAAATTCGTGCCTGGGTCCGAGCCCAGGGCCAGCAGGACTTGGACGGCGCTGTGATCATGGCCCATTTTCAGCGCGATGTTGATCTCTGGGTCAGTGAGGGAGACTTGAGTGCGTTGGCTAGAGGGGGGCAGGCCACCACAGGGGAATTCTGCGAGTTTATCATGGTCGCTGCCGCGGGAACGTGGTTCAATAAGGTCGAAGTGGCCAGAGGCGAGGGTCAGAAGGAATGTTAGAGGGAGGAGGTGCATTTGGACGTGCATGTTTGCGGCTTCAGCAGCTTCCGCTGGTTCAATCGACTTCTCTAGGAGATTGGGACCTTTTCAATCTGTATCAGTTAACGAATATCGGTGAGAGAATGTGAGAATAGAAATTGACGAAGTAAACCTCAATTGGCCAAAGACACCATGAAATTGTTCAAGTTGCAACGCAAATCAAAAATGGAAGACTCAACACTTACAGGGAATGCAGGTGGAAAAACAAAACAGGTTGGTCAGCCACAGTAGCTAACTATCTGATGACACACTGAACGACAACAAAAATGGTATATGAACAGGAAACAAGGAATTATCATGCGCAATTTACAACTTCAAAAAATAAATATGGAGTAATGGAAACCCACGCACGAGCGCACAACGTGGTTATTTAAGAAAGCTGCAACAATCATCATCTCTAGCGACTTGTGGTATGGCGCATGGTAAGACCAAGGACCCTCCACCCTCCCCACACGTTAATATCTCTCTAGCACAGTGTGATCGCCCGGTATGTGATGAGAAACAATCGCAGGCTCCACTTAGATGGCCCAATGCTGAAACCCCATTTACAGTATTATTGGTATCGGTAATTCAAACTGCAAACTGCATACCACTCTCCCCCATAAACATACCATGTTCGTTGGTCATACGCAGTTTATGCCATGCTCTAGCGGGGCTTGAAGTGCGGAACAAGTGAATTTTGAATTCTCGAAGCATTGCAAATAGATAAATGCCATCGCCCTAGAGCACATTAATAATATTCTCCGTATCAGAGCAAAATTTTCTTCAAGGATATAAACTTCCTCGAAATGTATACGCTGTACGGTCGCAAACAAACTCCTGCCGCCAACAAAAGAATATTGCATGTAGGAAAGAATGAAATAGGAAAGGATCAGAGAAGAGAAAAACGAAGGGGATAATGAACAAAAATAATGATAATCTGCTCAATTCTTCTCACAGCATGGGAGGAGCCACCTACCCACAAGAGGTGTTCGAATGCGAATTTAGCTGGCCCCGCTCACTGGGCATCTCCACGCCGCATGGTAGCGCGGGGAGCTCTGACAAACTATGAACAAAGGAGAGCCGAACAAATAGTAGATATATAGTCGATTTGCCCTCGCGGCCACGGGTGATATCAACGGATGCGCACATCTGAATCATGACTGCCCAAGTAATCCATGAAGCTACTTGTCGCGGAGAACTATCCCGCCCTCTCCCACCAAAATGGTTTTAAACCGGAGAAATACTCTCCGTCATCCAGGTTATGTTACGCTTGAGCATAATAAAACTCAAGGCCCGTAATCCCTTGAGCCTGGCTCTGGCGGAGTCACTTTGATCAATTGTTGTACGAGGAAGAATCCTCCCCACGAATCTCAGCCTCGATGCACAATGACCCACCGATTCGGTAAGGGACCAAGACCCATAAGAGGTATGAAATAACCTACATTTTGAGCTAATCGGGTTGGAGATTGCGAGAGGACTAGATTGTGGGAAGCGGAACGAAATCGCTCTTGTACATAAGTATACTCTGGATATTATCCCATAAATAGCACATAGCCAGAAACTGATTCATGGCACGTTTTATGCCACCCTCGCCCAAGAAATAATATTTCAACCCTAAAGGTGGGGGCAAGGAGGGGCCAGAAGTATATCCTTAACACGCATGAAAATTCAACCCGCAAGATCTATTCCATTCTACTACATCTAGTGGAAGAGAAAAGAAAAACAGGCGAGGGCAAGAACTATATACAGGATGAATGGAAGACTAAAACTCCTGGAATCATTAGGTATATCTCTTGTAGATGAGAAATATGTCATACAGCATTCGTAACCCAAAAAGAAAGGAACGCGCATATTGTCATTTCAATGGGTTTCTGAACTGCCGAATCGGCCAACAGCAAGGTCACCAACGAATACACCAGCAAGAATAGACATGAAATAGCCAATATTCATCGTCATTACAGCCAACATGCTATAAAATACCCCATTAGTTTTAGTTCTGCCATAGTCTGCCTGCACTAAACAATGAAACAAATGGGAATGGGAAAAGGATGGGAAAAAAGGATGAAAAAAACCTTACAGCAAATATCCTACACCAGCAATAACCATCACCAAAGCAGCCCGTGGTAAATCATCACTGAACCTGAAGGGCGGTGTACGGTTCAGCGGCCGTCTGATAACCTTCACTTTCTCCTCGACACCATTAGACGTAACCAGATTGGCCGTGGACGCGTTGGGGTCGTTTTGTATACGTTCTGCTTCCGGGGTTTGGCCGGCAACAACGACATATCGACGAGAATATGCCACGGCGGCCCATCGGCGGTCTAGTTGGATTTTGGCCGCAATCAGCGCGCGGAACAGCACAGCGAGGAGGAGGAGGAAGATGCAAGTGCCTGCGTAGGCACCGGCGGACCGCGGGGTCCAGGCATTGCTAAAGAGAGGGGTTGCTTGGATGTTTTGGAAGACCATCACCATGGCGAGTCCGGGATCGGAGGATGATGGCATGGCTCCGCCGTGGCCACCATCACCATGAGGGGACGGCGACATTTTGTGGGATTGGCCTTATATGAAAATTTTTTTGGGTGGAATTGTTTGCCAGATATTCGCTGATAGGTACTATTTGCGAAGATATATCTTTTTCGTTGGAGAATGTAATGGTATATTATGCTCTATCTTTCCTTGGAGATTCAGGTATTCTCGCGAATGAAATGAGTAAGATTGTCTACCCGCCTGATAACTCTCGGAACGGCAGTTTAGCAGCAGAGACACTGGAAAAAACAGGAGTAGCTCTGTTTCAACGAGGCTCTACCGATTCAACATGTGGTAGAATTAACCAAAAATGTAGCGGATGCGACGCTTCGAACGCGAGACATAAATATCTAGCCTGGCAAGTCTGATGGACTTAAGTAGAGAGGTCACGACGACAGCGGATGAGAAGATATAGCAGCAAAGCAAAGACTGCCAGTGGTCGTCGCGGATTGAGGAGATCCTAGGATCCCAGGAGGAAACTGAGTGCTTTGGGAGCGATTTTGAGCATATATCGGAGGAAACCAGCAACCATGTCATGCCGTTCGATCTCCGCCGGCTGCAGATAATGCTTCCACGAGATTTCTTCAAAAGATTTCCCACACCCCCGCCCGAAGTCCAGGCCTCGTTGGTGTCAACGAGGGGGCTCCTTGTTGTCAAAGCCACCCGTAGCAAGCGCACGAGGTATCAAAATCGACCGCCAGACCCGATTTCTGCAGATGTCGCCTCTCTTTTTGGTCAACAAACAGCAGGCCAGCTTTGAGCTATCCAGTTTAGCCGAGGCGGCGGAGGCGCGCTTGAGCAGATTATGTTGGTTTCAGTGCTGCCGCTAAGGGAAAAAAAAAAAAAAACAAAAACCCCCTTCAGAGATCAGTGGAACCTGTTCCGGTAATATTACCAGCAAGATCACCAGGGCATGGCGTAATATTATGCTCATTTTGTCTCTATTTCTGACTGTTGAAAATTACGGCCGTCATTGTCGCTGCCGACACAGGAAGAGCGGCTGTTGCATGATTTGATACAATTTTCATCCCAACACCCGCCCTCAAGCGCCCAGCGGAACACTCTGGGTTGCCTGTCGTTTCTCATGATATCTACTATCCCATGGCGGATGTTTTTATGTCCTAGCCCGTAGTCCGCGATGGGAGAATCATAAAGAAAGTATTGTTGGGCTATGAGAGCGTCTCTCGATATCATATCCCAACAATTGAAGATATATAAATCCATACATATCAAATCAAGTTTTAATTCTATACTCATATATCGGACACTGTTCCCCCGCAGAACTCACGCTTCGGGGTAAACAACTGATAAAATGAACATGAACCATGCCGGCCATGGAGGAGGAGGTGCTCCGAGCACTGGAGACGCTCCCAGCTACTTCTTCATGCAAAAGATGTATTGGGCAGTGGTGGGGAGCACCATCGCGGTAGCTACTGTGGGCAATGTCCTGAACAAGTTAATAGCAGCTCAGAGGTGAGTTATGTCCGTTTCGTACATCCTCAAAACTGGAAACTTCAATGCTAACAGAAAGAGTTGACAGACTGGCTGATTCAGGCCCAACTCCGTCGAAACCAAAATCTCTCTTCTTTACCAGCTATGCCACCATCACTGCCATGACGAGAGAGATTTCCAATTATCCCCTTGGCCCCGTCATTGTAGGCGGTACCAAACTGCATTTGCCCCCTCTGGGGCCGGTAATGCTAATGCTCGCTAATCTAATCGTCGTGCTGGTCCTCTGCTCCTACAAATTAAACTTGATGGACCAATGGAGCTGGGAGAATGTGGGCTATCGCACTGGATTTGTCACAATTTCACAGCTACCCCTAGTTATCCTGCTCTCCAACAAAACCAATATCATCGGCTTCCTCATCGGATCGAGCTATGAGAGACTAAATTGGCTTCATCGGTGGGTTGCAAGGACAATGTGGCTCACCGCAACTATCCATATGGGATTCTGGTTCCGCTCATGGGGCAGATATGATTACATTCTAGTAAAGTTGACTACGGATCCAATCACCCAGCGGGGTTTCGCGTCATGGTGTATCTTGACCTTCATAGTCTTGGTCTCCGTGGCACCCGTGCGGAAACTCAGTTACGAGATCTTTGTATTGGTGCATCTTCTAACCTTTGCCGGCTTCCTTGCAGCTGTGTGGTATCATGCGCAGGATGAGGTGAAGGAATGGGTGTGGATATCTATTGGACTCGTCGTCTTTGGTCGACTCGCCAGACTTAGCGTGGTATTATATTCTAACTTATCAATTTTCCATGGGCTTCGAGGTGCAAAAACCTCGCGGCCCCTTTGGGCTAACAAGACCACTTTCACACCCTTGCCTGGAAATGTTACGCGAATTGTGGTGCCAAACCCACTGATATCCTGGAAACCTGGACAACATATGTTCCTATCATGTCATGGACTGGTTCCGCTCCAAAGCCATCCCTTTAGCATTGCTTCGATCCCCGCGGATGAGAAACTAGAATTCCTTGTGCGCGCTCAAAATGGGGCCACCAAGAACTTTTTCAAGCATGCTTCAAAGAATCTTGACCTATTGAGTGGAGGAGGGACTAGCCTCCAGAATGCTAAGCTGGTGGGAGTTGAAGGCCCGTACGGAACGATACGGTCGCTGCGACAGTTCGACAGCCTCGTGCTCTTTGCCGGGGGAATAGGAGCCACGTTCACGATGCCTCTGATGCGTGACGTTTTAGAGGGCTGGAAAAGGGAATGGTTCGGGAACATACCACAGCGGGGATCGTTTTTCCCATCTCCCAACCGCGCAGTTACGAACCGGATCCGCTTTATCTGGGTAATTAGATCCCGATCACTGCTCAGCTGGTTCTCCGAGCAATTAGAAGCTGCGCTACAGGATATAGATGCATGCCGTCAGAGTAATGCAGCTTTTAAAGGGGAGCTTGAGTTTAGCGTCTATGTTACGTGCGATGAGGAGATGTCTTCAACGACAACATCCCAACCGCAGCTGCTACAGCCAGCGCAACAACAACTTACCAACCGCACTCCTCAGGTAAATGAAGGGGTCAAAGAAGAAATCGAAGAGAAAACCATTGAAACCCTTTCCATCAACTCCACCTCGACAGCTGAAGAATCTAGTCCACCAAAAAGCCCGACCACCTGCCAGCCAGATGGCGGATGTTGTTGCACACGTAAGGTCACTGACGAAAATTCCTCCCTCACTCCCTGTAACTGCTCAGGCCCATCTTCACCTCCAGCTCCTTTAACAGCATCCGAAGAACCAAGTATCCAAGAAAAGCCAACCCCTGCACCAGTTCCAGCTCTATCAAATAAACCTCCAACCACCACTTCCATCACCACGCAACGACCCAACGCCTACCCACACCCCAAATCAGATGTCGACCCACGTATCCGAATCCTTTCTGGTCGACCAGACTCGCGGGGCATAATCCGCAAAGTTCTCGAGTTGGCAGAAGGCGAGAGCGCTGTCGTGGTTTGCGGTCCACGCGGGCTTAATGCTGATGTCCGCAGGAGTGTCGTGTCGCTAAGTGATGAGAGAGCGGTCCACAAGGGCACAGGCGCTCAGGGGATATATTTACACGTAGAAAGTTTTGAGTTCTAGTTCCTCCGTTTTCCTTTTTGGATTTATATTATATATATATTTTGTGTTGAACCTTGGGATGGCGCTGGCATTTTGTTCCTCGAGATTTGGTGGGTACACAGTAGTTCCGGATATTTTCTGCTAATGTAAATACGATTTTGCTCTCCTTCTTCTTTTTGTCCTCATAGACACCAATATCCATCTTTAGACTATCTGCCATCGACCAGCTTCTTGAAAATGCCGGGCACCTAGGTAACCTTGAGACTAGATAAAAACGTGACTTTCGGCAATGCTGGAAACAGCCGAGGTTGGGTGGCCCGTGCACGCCACGTCTATCAGCCACAGATCAATATGGAGCAGGGATTCCCAGAGCGCACCAAAGACAGGATGGAAAAATCGATATCGACGGCTTCCATCCTCCATTCGTTAACGATGACCAGGACAAAAACATCTTGCTTGTTCAGCTTGCCTTTCCCAGTCTCTTCGAGTACCTGAGAAATGTCCCAAAGCTCCTCTCCGTCCATTGTTTAATCTTTGTTGCTTTCATCCGCCTCCGGGTCTTCGTTCTTGGTACATCTATTGCACATATACATGGGCAATCTCCCTTTCTATCTCCCGGTTTCGCGGAAGAAAAAGAAAAGAGGAAACAAGCGTATATTTGCTGCCCTCGGCGTAAATAGGACCGGATTATATCCCAAGCAAAGGATACGGAAGCTAAAACTCCAAGTCAAACTGAAAATATTGAAGTACAGAGCCATCAAGAAGATCAAGAATATTGTTTCCATCAGCTGAATTTTGTGTGTGGGTATTTGCAGCAACAGGTCTGAGCCCCTTCGATGGTTGACGACAGTGTACAGAATATCGAAGAAGCAGAATGGTTCAGGAGAACGGCGCTTCCACACCTTCTCTCCTTGCATCTAGGAGCAGAAATAAAGAAACCGATGGCATCGACGATAACAATGGAGTAACAGAGTGTCAAAGAACTGCTACGAATCTGTCTCCTTCGGTGGCTCGCGCACCGGCTTGTGCAGATAAGAATACTCCCAGTGTGTGGCAAGAGATTGTATCCACAGCCCGGTTCATAACTGGCGGATTGCATTACCCAGTAGAGAATCTGATGTACGTCATATCGACAGTGAGCCAGATTAGTTCAAAACTGTTGGGTAGAAGGGTCTTTACGCCGGAGAGTGATATCGGGGATTTGAGCGGCAAAGTTATACTTGTTACAGGAGGTATGTTCAGCACAATTTTCTCTACCCTGAACATCGCGTAATAGAACTTATATGTTCTCGTCGACAAGTAGAACTTCGTTGAGCTCCTAATGTGTCTAACGACATCACTAGGAAATTCTGGACTCGGCAAGCAAACCGCCCTCCAGCTCGCAAAGCACTACCCATCACGTATCTACCTGGGAGCGCGCACCGAATCCAAAGCACTCACCGCAATAGAAGATATAAAGTCCTCCCTCACCACCGAGCAAATCTCAACCACTGATATCCGCTATCTCCCCCTAGACCTCTCGTCATTTCAGTCTATCCGCAATGCCGCGTCCATCTTCAGATCTGAAAATAACAGACTCGATATCCTAATGCTCAACGCTGGTGTAATGGCCGTGCCTCCGGGCACTACAGAGGACGGCTACGAGATCCAATTCGGCACAAACTTCCTCGGCCACTTCCTCCTCACCAAACTCCTCTTACCAATCCTCATCCAAACAGCAAAAGCCCCTGGTACTCCTCAACAGCCGACAGCAGACGTACGCGTGATCTCAGTCTCATCGCTAGCCTGGCAACTGGCCCCTGCCCACAATCCTTTGGAGGTCATGACATCCACAAGGAAGCTGTTATCCGAGAACACCTGGACGCGCTACGGCTGCTCCAAAGCCGGCAACGTCGTTCTCGCAGCGCAATTAGCCCACCTCTACCCGCAAATCACCTCTGTATCTCTGCATCCAGGTCTAATCATGACCAACTTGTACTCGGCAACCAAGTCCTCTAATCCTCTTGTTAAGTATGCAACTGCCCTGGCGAGTCCTTTGTTAGCGAGTGAGGAGGAAGGGGCGCTTAACCATTTGTGGGCGATTGGAGTGGAAAAAGAGATGCTGGTTAATGGGGCTTATTATGAACCCGTTGGAGTTTGGGCAAGGAATTGGTTTGCGGAGGACGAGACACTCGGTGAGGAGCTGTGGAGGTACGCGGAGCGGGAGGTTAGAGATTGGATTTGAATTAGTCAGAGCGGTTCGAAGAGTGGGTGCAAGAAAATGAAAAGAGATATATCGTCTTTGGCCCAGTGCATGCCAACCCTCTGTCGCTGTGGTCGAGGTCTTCCTATTGTTAATTGTCTTTCATCGCACATTTGTCGGATGGCTTGCTTGATCTGTTTTAACATGGCATCTTTTTTATTAATTGCGTATCTTCCACTATAGATAGATTCAGAAGGATGCTGCTCTCCTTATCGTTAATACACTCTCACATCTTTTATTTCCTTTATAGATCCATCGCTTTATGTTTCCTTCCATGGTAAAGCACGGTTTAAGTGTAATAGGGCCCACGATGTTAACGTTTGCTGGGCATGACATTGTCATTCCGACTGGCGAAGCAAAGAGACAAACAGAGGTGACTTGTTACATACAAAGCTTGGAGAACGAAGATTAAAGTGGCCAACTTCATCTTTACAAGAAACGACATTACTAGGACATTCAAAAGGATGTAAAACGCCGAAATCGGGAGAAATCCTTGTGGGAGCAGGACGTACGGTGACCTTAGAACTATATGTGGATGTACCGTTGCCTCAAACAAAATAATAAAATCTCGTTGAAATATTCTCATATAATATATAATTAGCCGTTTACTGACTTGTATTCAGGAAATTTCCATGCATCAGTATCGGATATTTACCGTCCTCTTCATTGTCCCGTCTGCCCAACAAAAGGAAGACCACAGCGTCACATCTATAAAATGAGGCAAAGCCGGATGTTTCCACCACACTCATTAATATCTCTTGTTTCCGAGAGCCTATCGTCCCGTTAGCTCGCTGGAGGAACGGTTAATCTCACGAACACGGCTACAAAAGCGGAGTGCTGGGGTTGGACGGCTTGAAAATTATGTCTACGTTTGTTTTCACGCTTGTTATGAGTTGTAGCATCGAATGACATGTATCCTATCCTGTTGACTTGACGGACACATTTTCTGTATGCTTAGTTTTATGTTGGAATTCACATTTAAGTTCTCATGTCCACAAGTGCAGGTCGGGAAGCGGGCTTGTTCGAAAGTGACCTCGTTTGCTAAACCTCTTCACATTTGCACGCAGTCGATTCTGCTTCCTACTCCTCCCCACCCTCTTTCTCCCTCGTTTCATCACTTTCCTCCTTCTCATATTTTCCCTCGTTGACTTCTTTTGGACCTCAATGGTTATTTCTTGCATTCGAATTCTTCCACTTCTTTACAACTTCCACCTCGTACATCTTGGTTATATTAAACACACAAACACCAAACCTATAATATCATACCATTCCGCGGGCATTCAATGGATATTGACACCCTATACAAGAGAGCAATGCTCGCTATCTACCCCTTGCTGAAACCGCCGACCTGGTGTAACTGGCGATGGAATGGAACGGGCTGGCAAGAGAAAGACGACAGGAGTAAGTCGGTTATGGGGGATAAGCCATGACAGAAATAAATCAGAGACGCTTCGGAATGATTAGTTCTAATCATACATATGTCCAGCCTCTGGGGAGGGAAAGATCTCATCAGCGGAGGCAAAGACACAGACTCCAACGCCAGCGACTTCTCTCCAATCGGCACAGGATGTCGGCCGTCCAGCTGCGCAAATACCATCTTGTTGGATGTCTGACATTCGCGAGCTGTCCACGTTTGTTACGCCCGCTGGTGATTCCTGCACCGACGAAGAAAGGTTCACCGATTGGGGATCTTCAAACAGCAACGGAAAACCCGCATCTGGCTCTGACAGTACTGACGGTACTGACGATGACTCCATTTCCGAAGAAGAAGAGTTCACCGCCCAAACGCCTAGAGAGAGTGAAACAAGGCCTATTGTCATAGTTGACTCTGAACAAAAGGTGCAAGATAGGCATCCTATGCAGAATCCAGAGTCGTTTCACTTCCTCGAAGACGTTGAGATGGCGGACTGCGAATGGGTGGAAAATTTTGCGGAGGAGAAAATGGACTGGGAGTGGTCAGAAGCTTCAGGAAAACATCCGCTGAACAAGTCACCTCCGGAGCCATCTCTCGAAATCGAATCTCGGTATCACCCAACTTGGCTTCCCCATAGGACTATAATCCCGCCTTCTGTAGGGAGGACGAATGAACAGGAGGTTGAGGCTGTTGACTTCCTCCTCGACCTCTCACGAGACCATCCACTACAGTGGGAGATACTAGTGGGTATGTATTTCAGCGAGGGTAGACACCCGCAAGCGTACCTCGGACGTGATGGAAAATCCAAGGAAGTACTCAGGGGAGAATATTGGGAGTGGAGCTGGGCTCTACAGGATATTCGTGAACAGTGTCCACGTACGGCGCCCGCTCCGTACACGATGCCCGCAGGGCAGGAAGGAAAATTCCTAGAGTCTATTACCGAATCAATCCTAGATGGTAACGAGGACTTGTTCCTCCGGGCTATCAAGATATGGCAATTGGAAAGGATGTCGTACGACAAATGCGCCCTGGAAAACATTATGAAGCGGGCAGGCTGGTGCTATGATGTATCATCGACGCGGGAATGGCAGCTTATGGCAGAGCTAAAGAAATTGCCTGCAGGGTCAGATAAGGCCGAAATTTTAGAGCAGGCAATCCGGGAACTGCCCCGGTTCGCATGGAGGTGTATCCACGACCCGAACTGCATGTTAGTTATATTTCCAGAGCACTTCTTTTTTGTTGTTGTTGTCGTCGTCGTCGTCGCCGTAGCCTTTTCATATATTGAATCCACGTGACTAACTAGTTTACACGTGATATTTATTTTGCTTTTAGTTGAAGCTTCATGCGCCCAACTTTTGCACAAACACCACCCTGATCGCGCTCAGCTCTACGGGCTGTTAATCACCAAAATACTGTCACTCCTGTTTTCCCGCCTACGTCTGAAATCTTTCTGCTTCTATGGAGTATCACGCTGTTCCTCCGGAGGAACGCGCAAGAGATGAGAAAGGAAATGTCCTGCCATGGGGTTATGTTTACAAGGAGTATGTTATTCTCTCAAGTCCGTCATTTTTATGCTCTATCCGTGCTATGTTATGTATATATATTTCTTTCATTTTAGCCACATTCTCTCGGTGTTTTGCGCAGTCATTGTCATTGTTTACTCCCTCATTTGGAACAGCTAACAAAGCTAAATTGCATGATAGTGAATCACGAAATCCACGAAGGCCCCCAGAAGAGAGCGGTCCTTTTGGGAAAAGAAGGAATGCGCGTTATAACTCTACTCGATCTGGAACTCGAACGGGAACTCCCGCCAGAAAAGAAAACCCAAACGTAGCGGATTCAGCAAGCTTTTCGCGCAGCAACAAGAGCAAGAACAGAGCCAATTAAAGCACCCACCCCCGTCCATAGCCAATCATTCTAGTGATTCACCTCCGAAAGCCTGTTGAAAAAGTTGCTACGGGAGTGCATCCTTTATGGCTACAAGAACCAAGAATGTGAGTGGAAAAGTCATTGACAAGTTCGAGCGAATATCACAAGGCATGATATCCGAGGATTATTCCAGAAACGGTCCCGATTTGGCACAAAAACATCCACAGCTGTTGAGCGGCCGTGACGTTGTTATCCACCCAAATTTATCTGCCGATGCCAACAAGAAAGCGAAACGATATGCTGGAGGATATCACTGGATAAAAGTCACATTTGACTCTGCTGTTGCTGCTGATCGTGCCTGCTTCTTCTCCCCGCAAGACATAGATGGCTTCATGGTGTTTTGTGAACTATACCATGGTCAGGGCCCACAAAATGATGCTCCGATTCCTAAAGAGTCTGTCGAGTCAGTTCGGCCGCGATTGAAGTCACATACTTTAGCTTCCTCTCAATCCAGCATATTCGTTCAACAACGCTATGATCTTGACCGATCGACTCTCCCTCGCTCTTTCACTGCAAATACAATATCGACGGACGGAACTATAGATGACTCTGCTACTTCTCAAACACCAACCGTAACCGCCAGCTCTGCCACAGCCACCGATCAAGGATCAACCAGCACCCTGCGCCAACGACGAACATTACCTCAGCTCCAATCCCAACCTGAACCTCATCAAAAACCGGAATCTGATTTTATGACCCACATTCCAACAGTCCGTCGTGCTGTTTTGCGACCAATTTCTGAAGCACTTCCTCCCCAACCATCTGTTGTTGAACGAATCCTTCGGTCTATTCCAATATTGAGCTGGTTTACTGGGGACATCGTCGGTGATGGACCTGTCCTTCGCGAAGACGGATCGCTCGATTATGACAAGTCAAACGCTTACTGGCGCTTCTGGTACATGATCGATAAGCTTCTTGGAACCGACTTGTGCGGTCTCAAGGATGAGTCCTGATCCTCCAGAAATGCCATCTCAGTCAGTAGCTTCATACATTTAGAAATTGCCATTAATTACGCGTTTATTTCATCTCTATCACAATAATATCCGACTAAAATTTGCCCCGCCTCTGCCTTCGTTGGCAATTACGTCTATTTCCAAGTGATAACGTTGAAATCTATCATCTGCGAATTTAGTGGTGTGGCTCAGCAAGGTTCGTGGAAATTTTGTTGATCACTCGCACTATTGATTATAAACTTACCATTACGCCTGCAATGCATTGTATTTATTCACTCTAGAACGACGAACACACTTCATACGTGAGCATTATTAACGACTGACCTTACCATATGAAATGCCGGGATAAATAAGACTTGAATATTCGCTATTTCCATCATTCCCTTTGCCATCGTCTCGTCGAGGGAGCCATTTATCCGCTCTATCCTATATTCCCCCTTACCCGTCCAATAGGGTATGTCCTAATACCATATACTTAATTCCACTGACGTTGGAAAGGTCATCAGTTTTGTGTATTTGTCACAGGAACCATCAAATGGCGTTCTAGATCCGCAAATGCTCTATCCCATCACCTGACATGTTTTCACTTTCCAGCTTCCTCGCCCCTTTCAAGGGTGAAGAGCAGATGTTCCATTTTCTTTAAACATGCTCCAACGGATGCGATGTGGCCACGACATAATGCGTTATATTTACTTATTCATTTTATTCCACTTTCCCATACACCATAGACCCGCCTTAAAACCAAACCATTTCAAGGTGTAATTTAGACTTATATTCATAGAGAGAACAAAGTACCTCGAGCCGAGTGCCCAAATTCAGATTCCCCCAAGAATTCCACCTAACTCTTCTCCTGGTCTTTGCCAATTGCAGCTCCAACCAAGGTCCTTCATTTAGGCAAGCAAGGGCCAGAAAGGAGCCGGGCAGGAAATCGATGCAACAATCCGAAGAATCATTGGAAACGGTATATAAAGCAGCATTAAACCTGTGAATGGTATTCATGGAGTTCCAACTCTTATATACATCCATAAACCAAAAAAGTTTTTCGTACCAAAGATGCCAATGCAGCTAAACTGTTGTCATCCTAAGCCACCCTCTCCCTGTGGGACGTCTTAAGTGGTTGTATTAGCATGTCGGCCTAGTAGCATAGAATTCATCCAACTTTGTTCTAACAAATTCCTGTTGCCAATCCCCCAATCCCAGTATAAAGAGGTCATGGTAGGTACTCTCAGCCCACTTTTCACCCAGAGATACAAGTTTTGTCTTCAGTTTCTGGAAGGTTGCAAGAGGGGTGTGGAAATCGTCATTCCTCAGGCGTAGATCCCTGATCTTCTTGATGGTAAAGAGGCGTTCCTCTGCATGAGATATTGCACATCGTCGGGCAAGGTTCTTCCATATGATGGCAGCAAGATAGTGTCATCTAGGGGTCCTAGGGAATCGCGTACAGTAGCATTCAAAGATTGAAAGATTCTTGTGTAAAGAAGCTCATTTTTCTTGTTCCAAAGCTCCATATCCAGAGGCACTGTGGTAGGAGGCACTGTTTCTTCCTTGATGAGAACATCTTTCGCCTGAATAAGATGAGCATCTGCTAGAATAGAGCTCTTCTATTCCAGATAGTTGTTAGATCCAGTGAGAACAACTGCATGCCTCCCCTCCAACTTGGCTTTGGCATCCTTGCGAAATTCATCAATCTCATTCTTGATAGGGTCCCCAGCAGTAGGTGATAGAGATAGCTTCTGCATAATCATCTCCATCTGTTCATCATGCCTTGCTATCTGCTCACTCTGTCTTCTCAATTATTCCATCATCATCTGTATCAAGGTATCGGTTGTAGAGCCCGGTGGCCCAGGGGTAGTGGTAGGTTCGTATTCATCATTGCTAGCTGGGGTATCCATCCCCATGGTCCATCCCCATGGTAGCTCGAGTTCTAGGAGGCATTCTCCCCCTTATATCAATCAATTTTTAATCTTTTCCCGCGATCAAAGCACTTCTAGCCTTCGTCAGGATCCCTTCTGCTGATCAGCGTAGCAGCTCACGAGACGTTAGATGCCTCAGATAGGCAGTGGAAGGTTCTTAATATATTTATAAAAAAAAACAAGCAATCCGGGCTATAATCTGTGGGACGTCTAAGTGGTTGTATTAGCATGTCGGCAGCTGAAGCATATATGTGCGCTAGCGTGATGACAACCTAGGGCCAACACTCCCTCCCTTTCGCAACGATGCTCCCTTTCCACACTTACAATAAGCATGCAGATAGAAAATCAGGATAAAATGGGGGAATGCAAAATTCGTCACAAACCAGCCGAACTAAGGTTTTACAATGTTTTAATTTAAGAAGAAACTGGGGAAAAAAAAAAAAAAGGTGATCGGAATTTGCACGCTGGGGAGATAACGAACCGTGGTGGGGGTAAAAGCTGGAACTGACGTCACGGCTTAAAATCGATGGGATGGTTGGGCCATACGAGATACGGATCAGAACGGACAGCACACACTACTCTGCGTTGGATGCTGTATGTAGATAGCAAGTGATTATAGATACGCGTAAGCCCAGAGAATAAAGGACCTATCAAGTTGAAGAATCAAGGCAATAAGAGTTAAAAGAAAGAAAAGAAATCAACCTGATAATCAAACTCACCAGTTACTAATGTGCATATTTCATGAATTTTGCATTCCGCTGCTTTGCTTTCGGCTCATGGACTTGGTAATATGAAGTAACTTCAATTTTTCCGTTTTCCCCTGCTGGTCTTTCTGACCACGGCTGGGAAATAGAACAAGGGAATGAAACTAGAAATAAAAAAAAAGGGAAGAAAAGCATAATAGTTTGCTGAAATTTGCTAAAATGGATTCCCTGGAGTGGTATTTATGATAGGTTGTCATTTTTTGTTCTTTGGTTTATTAAGTCCATTCCCTTGATCATTCAACCTTGCTCTCGAAGTTCTCTCCTTCAACTAGATCTGGAATCTCGTCATCGTCGTCATCATCATCCTTCTTGGCATCCTCTCCACCTTCCCCCTTCTGCATGCTCTGATAGCTCTCTGCCAATTTGCGGAGAGAAGCCAAGGAGTCAGGTCCCAGTTGGTTGAGGATTCCAGGTACAAGCTCGGTGAGCTCTTTATCTTCGCCATTGCCGTAGATGGCGAAGGTGTTGCTGGGCACGGAGGCGTGGACTGTGTTGTGAATATCGGAAAAGAGAGGAGCAGCGTCAGAATTGTAAATTCTAATGTCGACGACATCAACATAACGGATGGTTACAACGCACCTTTAGGGGCAGCAAAGTGGATGACATTTCCGTCTTCCTTGAACATGTTGACCTCCTCAATGGCCTGAATGGGCTGCACATTCAGCTTCTTCAGCGACGTTTGCAGCTTCTTGTCATCGGTTCCTGATGATTTGTGAACCTTCTTCGTCTTGCGTCGTGGGGTGCCTTTGCCTCTACAGAAAACAGAAACATAAAATCATTAGCCACCACCATGATATCAATTCAATTCGAACCGGCGTTTCTCCATTTCTACAAACAATAATCAAACAGTCACTGTACTCCTACTGCTTGACAATGACAAGATCGTGGAATAATATATTTGGATACTTACCCTAAATAACACCGCAACTGTTAGCTATCATCCAACCTATCAAAAAAATGGGAGTAGTATTGCCCGGAAAAATCATTAAAAGAGACGGGGGATTGGTCTTTGCAACACTTACCAATCCGCACACTCTGCTGGAGTCTAGCCAATTTTGCCTGATCCATGATGGCCAATTGAATGTAATGGAGAGAAAAGAGAATTCAAGGATCCGCAGGAACGAACGAGGACGAAAGAAAAGGTAAATCCGTTCAAGCTATCTGTTGTCAAGCAAAATAAGGCGCGAAAATTTGGCGAAATTAATTAGCCCGTCCGTACAACTGAGCGAAGTGCGCACACGATTGGGGATGACCGATTTGTGGGAACAAACATATAACGTACGCGGGGTCGCAACGTAGTTGCTTTGCGTATGAGTCGACAGAGAAGTAGGGGCACGTACCAAGAAAATAGCTTTGAGAAGATATATTCAAGAAGATAAGCTGAATGGCTGCTGGTTTCTTCGTGCTATCGAGTAATTTTTTGCTCGTCGATGCGGCTCTCTCAGCCGATGGCGAGATTAGTCAGCTATAGTGCCGGATATATTATTATCCGAGAAGCTGAGCCCTGAGCTTAATTTAACCTCACCGTTGTTCCTCTATCGCATACGGTCAGCACGTCGTCGAGCACAAGACTGCGTTAATCATTAATACCGTGGACGCGAAACGGAACGAAGAACATGATAATGAGAATAATAATAAACGAACAAATAAATTAGAATAAAATGAAAAGTTGCAGGGTAGGATAGAGAAGAACATTTACACAGGAGATACAATCCATATACAACCTGCACTTCAACACACAGATCCGTACTGGAATACAGAAACCAAATGCAACTCGCTAAAAACAACAAATTGGTCGCATCGGAATACATTTTGCAGATTAATAGAGAAAGACGCCATGTAGATGATACTGAAAATGTCATAAAGGGAATGAAAACAAACTAATCAAAGTCGTCCGCTATTAGGGCCTTCAGTTGGCTTAGCTTGTCCTCGCAATTGATATCCATTTTCATCAGAATATCCACGCTAGCACTCTTGCTAATGAGCAACTGAGATACGAGCCAGAAATTGTAGGCTCCTCTAAAGAACCCCACCCCTTCCCACTCATCGCCATGAAGCTCCGTGCGAAGGGAGATCCACAACGACCGCCAGTGTTCAAGAGCGACCTTTATGCCACTAACAGTGGTCAACTCTTGTTGATTTGCGTTTCCGTTTCCAAATCGCGGCATCGACAGGTTTATAACCAGATGGATGTGAGCGAATATCACTGCGAATATGAGCTTTGGTTCCCCTGAGGAATTGACATACGCATGCTGTGATAAACTTACGGTGGATGAGGTGGAACATGTCCATTATCCCTAAGTGTAATTTGTTTGTGCAGTGGTCAACGAAAAGGGGCCGGACAGGCCCATTTTCCACGAACAGATTTTGAAAAGCCTGGTACACGGTCATCTCGCGGCTGAGTCGGAAGTTTGGCTCCAGGAATGGGTGTCTAGCCACAAATAGAGATTTTTGACAAGGTAAGTCGCATTGAAGTTCACAGTTCGTCAATCTCGAAGGAAAGTTCTGATAGAATGGCATTGCGCAGTCGATCATTGATAACAGCGCCATCGTTCTCGATAATGTCAGCTGGAGAACAGCAAGCAACATTGTAGAAGTGCTACAACAGCAACTGACCTTATCCGACACTCTTTCTGGAGCCAAAGACACTCATCCATTTGCTCTTCGAGGCCATGTCTACATTTCGTCAATCGCATTTGACGTGCAACCTATCCTACGGGTCAGATGGCTGATTACTGTAAATGACATTCAACATGTTCATCGGGCAGGACTAACCTTGACTATCTCCCCCAACCTAACCTCTACCATTCGATTCATCGCAGTCCTAGTTCCTCCCCAGTATTGTACCAAAAACATCAAATATCCCGCTTGGAAATTTTCAAAGCTCCTCCAGTCCGTCTTTACATCGACTTGACATTGGGTGGTCTTATATGATTGAGCAATATCAAAGTCTTGGGAATATACGTCGGTGGAGAAAACGTAAGCCTCTATTAGATCGAACATCTTTTTCGCAGTAAGTTTTTCGGTCGCATTCTCTGAATACGTAGCTCCCATAAGGACCATGGCAGCAAGAAGCGGAGATGCTGTTGCTTCGGGATTGAATGTCGGCTGATGTATCATTGGACAGTTACTTTGCCAGTGATCAAAGTAGAGGGAGATAAATTTTTGGATTCTTTGGGTCATTAACAAGGATCGTAGCTCTTGCGCAATCCCCATTGACGTCATATCATCAAATCCCAACTCCCATGATTTTGACAGGATCGACTGTATCAAGTTCGTCGAGTAATGACTTTCTGGCTCAAAATATGGGTCAGTGGAAGATGTTAGGGTAAAATCCTGAATGGAAGTCGCGGATGGTTGAGTGAATGAAGTGGAGGTTTCGTCCGGATGAAATCGAGTACTGTTGTTGCATTGGTTAAAAAACTGAAGAAAACCGTCATTGTAAAATGCGACATCCACAGGCTGGCTCTCGATACCCGACTCAGGATGATTGGTATGATCGCTATTTGGCAAATTGGCAGCATTCCGCGTACTCATGGCTTGGTTCACGTTTCCCACATTATGGCTATGGCCACTCCCAGCCCAGGAAAGAGGTTGGGCTTTGTCATGGCGGGAGGGGAGATGGAAGCCTTTTATAAAGCTATCAGTGCCTCCATTGAGTAAAAACTTAACTGAGCCTCGCTCATAAGTCTGATCAAAGTCGTCAGATTTCGTTGAGTCTGTTGTCAGTTAAGAATATTATCATATAATATTGGGAATTAGCGCATATAACCATTCACAAGTTAATCACGCAAGAATTAGGGGCATGATATACCAGTTCTCGTCTCACTATCGTCACATGGATTCGACATTTGACGAGTACATGGAATGTTTCTCTTTAAGCATGAGCTACAGGGACACGCTCCATCACAACGTAACTTCATAGAAGTACACTGTAAGTGAAAAACGTTACTAAATCTGGGAGATCGTGAGGGGGGGAAAGAGGGAACTTTCAGATTCACAAGCATGACGTCTCCTGCCTCTTTGGCTAGTCTCCGGAATAAGACGATCCCCACGCTGAGGACAATCATTATAATGATCACGCAAGTTATCGCTTCAGATAAAATCAGAAACTGCAGAAAGCATTGGCATACGATGGATCTCACCAACGAGCGAACGCAGTGCCGCAAAATATACAGGAATACGGCCTTATTCCAGTATCTATGTTACACCTGAGCATAGCCCACCGGAGTCACAGCATAAAAACGCAATTGAAAGAGAAAGGGGGAGAATAGGGAGAGGCGTAGAGCACGTACGGCGGAGCTGGTGACGTTTCAGGTGGTCAATACGAGTAAACAAGCGGTCACAAACAGCACATTTGAATTGCTTCTCGGGAGTCTGCCTCATAATTCTGTTGAGGGACATGGGTATGGTATGCCTGAATTGCGCACGCAGATGCATCCAGTGCATCAAGCGGCATATGACTATGTACGAGACACGAGAATAGGAAGAGATAATAGGTAGGGCTGAACAAAGTGGTATCTGGATCAGTTAGCTCAACGTTGGTCCCCAGGCGCTGGGCACGTGGACTGATTTCAGCCCCTGAAGAGCTAAACTAGAACAGGCGAGCCACCGACGCTACCACTTTTGTTGAGTCGCCGTGATGCCAGCGATTCACAGCAATGAAGAAGTTGAGGCTGGGTCTCCACGGGATTCGGGTGCCGTCACCACTGTCAGGTTGCAATCTGTTGCCCATCGTGCCTCGCAAAACCGATCTTATATGTTCCTTCAGCCCCTAAAACGAGAATCCCCAGCTGCTGCGGTATTGATCACATCTCAAGGCTTATTTATCGAGAGCGAGCATTTGTGGAAGCGAAATGTCCAGCACATTCGCAGACCTGCTTCCATTCCATTTACATATCCGCCCATTACTTCTTTCTTTGCCTAAAAATGATTGTCAGTCTTCCTTGCCGGTAGGTGTCTATATCCCTTGCCAGTGTTTAAACAGAACTGGCCTATCACCGACTCGGATTCGAAGTACACAGAGACGCAGCTCAAAACCCCTTTCCAATTTTGCTTGATTGTTCGGCTGAGATGGATGATGTTAACCATTCCCACTCCTCTTCCAATCATTTGAACTGGGAGGCAACGGGTAACCACTTTCGTCCTTAGGGATAAAACCTGGACAACGGACGACAATGCGACCTAAACTGGAGCTGTCTCTGGCGTGTGCAAGGCCAGTCACCAGATGTGTATATTGAAGCTTTATCGCCTCAGCGTATTCCGTAATATGCGCAGATATGGACTGCTCAACAGTAATGATCAAAATCAATAATGAATTGTCCCGAAATACGTCTAACTTGCTTAGTTATAACTGGCATGATTAGAAGTGAAGAATTCCCAGAACACCTTACCAAATGAGAATGGCGTCGAGCCTTGCAAATAAGTGTGTTGCAAATGACATACATTTATCCATCGCTTCTCAGTGCTGCTAATTGGGCATCTAGATCAAGATCCCTAACACTAATCCATCAAGTCCTGACGAGCTTTGGCTATCTCGAGGAATGTTACTCCATGGATTCAACGATATCAGTTCGAGTGTCTGAAGTACTCTCGCCTCGGCATGATATAAGACTCCGAACAGCAATGGAGTAGCTCCACTGATTGATTCGGTGTCGATGCCCGTTCCTTTTTGGATCAAAATTCCAACTACTTCATATCGAACGCCAATGCCACATAGGCACTGAATTTTGTAATGATGTGGATTCGGTACTGGCCCACAGTTGCTGGCTTTGGTATTCGTCGAGACCCTCTAGTCGGGTTACACGTTGGCTGAGTAACCGGCGGGGTCAGCCGACGTGTAGTCTCAGAGCTGGTTAACCAATCTTCCTCTGGCAGCTCCATGAAAAAGGGTACATACACCCTACGACATTCTTCAAGTGAACATTTGTTCCCTTGACAAGAAGAAAGCGGATAACCTCCTCGTTGTAACCAGTCGCGGCTACATGCAGAATTATGTTGCCGGCATCATTAGCAAAATGGACGTCAGCCCCATTGGCTATCAAGCGTTGAGAAAGGTGTGTATTTGGCTGGTTCACTGCAACCCACAACGGGGTTGCGCCAGTGGCGAAGGTACTGTCGATGCCAGCGCCATGTTCGAGTAGGAGCAAGAACAGAGAATCGTTTTCCTCGCGGAACGGAGTGTGCACCCGCAAGATATATTCCCTCCAATACTCATCGGGTTGAAAGAGCGTGGTTGACCGCCTTTTGACCTTATATCGGGAGCACAAAATTTCTTGGAATACATTAAAATGGGCACATCCCCACGCCCTAGAGTTGATTCTGTCTTCAATCTCTAGAATCCGTAACAGAACTTAGTGTGACTTGCTAGCTCGTTGGGATTCCGTCCACTTTCCTCATTTCTATTTTACTCTTAGGTGATGACACTTCTGCATATATGTAAAAATATGCTCGTTTTCATTCATTCTTTCTTTCTTTCTTCTAATCTGAAAACACCAGTGCGGTATCCCGAATACCCCGCGGCTGAACAGCCGAGAGAAATAAGAGGAATCCTGTCTCCTATTACGGTAATCGCATACCTTTCTTGTATACAAAAGTCTTCGGAGATTGTCTGGCAAATTCTCAAATAGCTGCATCTCGTTTCAACGCTCACCATACAAATATGGACAATGCGCTAGCGTTTTAACTTGCAAGGTAGCAGATTCATTGAGAATGGGAATCTGATGAGTACGTGCAATTTCTGCCTCGATTACCAACAGCATTACCGTTGGACGTCTCGTTGCTTGCCCAAACCAGCATTCAGATGCTCTCCGTTCTTTTGGCAACTTTTCGCTTACATTCCTAGAGATACATTACACAGATACCACTCCTCCTTGGACACTTTTATACTCATTCAGCTTCCATCTTCGTGTCATTTTCTATCCTTCATGATATACATGTTTTACTGGTGCCCTGGTCAAGTGAATACTACAGTCATTTTCTGATTAATTTTACCTGACTCTCCGGGACGCTTTACAATGAAAAGACTCAAAACTCGACAAATCATATTATTCGAGCCGCAATAGCAGATACCAACTGTGCCGGTGCATCAGTTTCTGGGTTTTTCAATGAAATCTCTGGTGTTGGATTCGACGTCTTCCAAGGTATATCCCAAAACGCGCCCATAGAAATCAGTTGTCTTACTAAACAGGATATCTCGAATCTGTTGGCAAAACACGAAATTTCCTCACTCGGCTACAGGCCATACATCGCATGGAACGGCTCTTAATCCTGACCCCCCTTCTTCTGGAATCAAGGTGAGTTCGTGGGCACCATAGCGAGTGGAAAATATCGGCATCAGATGCCTTCGTGATAGGTTTCTCCTTTTACAAATTCTGGTGTTTGCTGTGGCAACAGTACAACTATCACGCACCATTATTGGCGTTATTTACTACAAGTTGAAAGGCTCTCCTATTTTTAGAAAGCGTTGGCCTACCTTTCGCGTGTCCCAAAGCCTGTGGACAACTACCTCGGTGCTTTATGGTAATGTCGACTTTCCTTCAGATAGCCGTTGGAATACTCTCCATTTGTATTCTCATATTCTGTACTGGAATGTAGATAATAACGGAATATGCCTTAGTTTACCACACATTAAAAATGCAGACATGCTCGACTCAGACCGGTTACTTGCTGGACGGACTAATAAAGTCTGGTAAATGGCGACAGCTCAAAAATATTAATATCTTTTCCCCGACGAAAGATGTACGAATAATCGAAATCACCATGTTGTACAGTACATATCTCAACATCCCCCAATTCAACATTTCTCGGGGTATTTGGCCGGCTGGCTGCTCTTTTTGCGCATCTCATTTACGGTTTCCCGTCCCATGGATGGGTTACGGATTTATCCGTGCCGTCTTTGTGGGGGCGGGTTCAAACACATCAATTACTCGGCTCAAGTATCAGCCTCACTGCAGTTGTGTATTGCTCTGATCTGTATTATTTCACAAACCATTTGCATCTACCAGAAAGTGCTTTGGTGATCCACCTATGCCGATTTATTAGGGTATCTATAATTGTGTTGTTCCTTTTTTTTTTTTTTTGACACCAATTCAACTTGTCATCATTGTTGGATTTATCTTTATAATATTCCAATGAATTCTAACAATATGTTTGCTCGGCTTCATTGCCTTTTGAGCACTATTAAGCCATTATCCTCCATGATATCACACAATCGAGCAGCGATGTTCCTAATGTTGTCTCATTGTCCAGATACACAAGCTATTCTTTACCTATATTGACAGAGCTTTCAAGGAGAATATCTGAACCATGCATGGCCTCCAAAATCTTTCTGGGCCAACAGAATAAAACCAGCACATTAGAGTTAGAGTTGGAAGTCCTATTCCCAGCCTCCTTAAATGTTTTGTTGCAATATATGTTTATTGAATATATCCCACTCCGAGCTGGGCTATAACAGTCGATTCCAAGTCGAGGATGTGGGAGGCCCTAAGCCAATATATGTATGTAATGGGCTTCTAAAAATGAATATCAGCTGAGGCAAAGGTTGCTCCTTTTACTCTATTCGTTTCCCACCTACGCCGCTCGCCTACTACGTTCACATATTTTTATTGCTTTTTACTTTTGTTCTAAGATGAATTACCTCTTACCCCTAGAACCATTTGGGGAAGCGAAATGGACGGATAATAGTAATGAACGACAAATATATATTGGTATGAGGTGTATGTAGTGCACTGTCCTACTAAACATAATCCTTGATATGCAAATTTTAGTCTATAAAGCTGAGGCAATTTCTTCCTTCCCCAAGTGAAGAGAAAAGCAGAGCGGCAGGCGAAAAATAGAGTAAAATGTATAGAGTGCTATTTATTTTATTGTACGAGGCAAATGAGTGTTGCCAGTTGTGGGATAGTTTTATCCAGAGAATGCATCAATACAGTCAATCGCAGCTGGGACGTAGACTGTCCGTCGCCTCATTAGTGCAAAAAGAAGCAAAAGAGATGTAAAATGAACACTGAGATGAAATAAACTCAGTCAAGGCACCATCCATGGCAATGAGTTATCATTTCGCGTAGGAAGAAGACTGGGATTGGAGTGCCACCTAAAACAAGTTGATAATGGTTGGTATTTAGGGATTTCATGAATAGAAATTGATGGGTTGTTAGCATTCGATATTCCCGTGGAGGGTATTCCAACCAAGGAAGTCGTAGCAATCTAAGCCAGTGGCCGCCAAAACAAGGGCGGAAAGCTAGTATCATTGAGGACGAGAAGAATTTTCTTTTTCTTGCCAGAGCCTTTCAGTAGCATGAGGCAGCGTGTCATCAAATATTCTTCACAGAACATTCGAATCATCGATTGGTTATAGATGCCTACAACTCTACTGACAATATATCCAACACTTGCGGGATCAACTGATCCCCCGGAACACGTCGCACCACTCAATGTGATGATCGACCCGACTTCACAAGCAACATGTCATAGGATCAACTACCAAAACGCCCATATGTACAAAACATGTACGAACCTTGCAAATGGAGTAGGATAATAGTCGCTTTTCGAAGAGCCAATGAAACCGAACTTGCAACTTTTCAACGACATTGCCACCAGGAAGCTGAAACTCCACTTTTGCCCGGTGTAAATCTATCTCGAAGAGCGTATCGACTCACTTGCGCAAGTATAAGCAAGGCCATGCATCGACTTGCCAACCTGGCAATGCCAGTAGTTCTGCTTCGGAAACGGTGACATCAGCAGGGATCATAAGGAAGAAAGTGATCAAAATATATCCTTCCTTGTCGAAGAAGAGAGAAATATAGTAAGATATCATAATTCGAGATAGGGAAAATAGATCTAGACCAAGAGGCTATGTAACGGCATATCCCTTCTGTCTTGAAGGGATAACATGAGCAAGATAAAAGTAAATTAAAAAAAAAATCCATGACGTTACAAAACATATGCATGAAGAGGTGGGAGGTAGCGGCTAAGAAGCCGGTGCCAGACCAGCAAATGTTGATACATGTTCACCGGAGGTACACACGCCATGAGAAGTGACTCGCATCCATGAAGTGAGTCACTTGCGTAAACAGGATCTCTTCGAGAGATAGTTGAGAAGCCACGCTGCTGCTCAATAGGCTGGCCTAAATATCGATCTATTCCTAGATTTGCGTGTGGGAAAAGAGGCGGTGAAATCTTCATTTTGACATGCTTGTGAACATTGGATCCCGGGGAGACGTAAGAATCGCCACCTTAAACGATGTGCGAACCTGATCCAAAGGCTCCATTCGCTCGGCCGAGGATTGAATGCACTTTGGACAAGGGTTGAGATAGTGTCCTTCTGCCTCACCTTGCGCTGCGTATGCAGGAGACCCTAAGGGTTCACCCAGGTTCGTAAAAATGCGGGTGTCCCGCGCACGATTGCCTCCATACATATTGCGTAAATACGAAGAAATCGAAACATCTACCCTCAAAGACAAAGTCTTAAGTTCGAGATCAGAGATGATAGATTTTATAAACAAGAGAAGTAAAGTGACCACTGAAAGTGGGAATGAAAGAGGGCTTGAAAAAGTTCATGGTGAACGACCTATCAACGAATGGCATGCCAGCAATAACCTGATGCTACTGACCAGGGATGATGAAATGGATTATCATCGGAAGAGGTTGAGAAACGACTTCGGTCATAGAACATGTTCTTCCTTCTACCGAGCGAAATAGCCCATCGAAAGTGTCGAAGGCTCGGAGAAAATTCCAATGACGCCAAGCTTTGCTCGACGGCTCGGACGATCAAAGTCAATCATTCCTCATAGCAAGACACTCAAATAAGAAGCCCCATGAATTAGCTGCGAAGATGATTCTGCCCAGGCATCCTAAGTTGGTTCACCCTGATGGCGAAGATCCTGTGTGTGGAATGACAAAAATGGCTGTTCTGATGCCCCAATTCCGTGGACCAAAGGGAGAATGGATGGCCGCAGGCCCAGTCAGCCCTCTTTAGTTGATTCCTTGGCAATGCCTGCCAAGGTGCTTGAGGATGAAGCCATGGCATGGGGCCTCCCCCTTGGTTTGGTTGTTCCTCTCGAAGCTCTCGGGGACTTTTCATTTGTTCTGGGGGCCTAAAGCATCAGCCATAAGACGGGCAGACCAAAAGTCGGATCTGAGACAGGGTCTAATAGCTTGGCGCATCTCGCTTGGAAGTCTGGTCAGGGTGAAAGCTTGCCAGGCATTCGGGACTTTCTTCTCCGACGCGGCTTCATCGAAGTGCGAGGGGAAGAGAGGTCAAAGCGGTGATTGGCATTGATACGCGCACCCGTCATGAAAAGCGCTAGTAGACGGGGCAAGTAGACGGGGCACAAATCCCGATGGATCATGCTTCCTGCTGACGACCTGAACATTTTGAGATAGGCATGATACTGCGTGTGGAGGAAATTCGACGTTCCAAGGTTGTATTCCACAACACGTGATTTCTAGCTTGCTCGAGTGCCAATGCTCCGGCATTTCAAGACCTCAAACTGCGCCACCAGGAAGGTTGCTTGGGGAAGACAGAGCCGAATTCAAAGATATATATATATATATATATTAAATGGGTTTCTGGGTGCCAGAAAATGGAAAACCTTAATCCAGATTCCAAAGGGTTTTTTTTTTTTTTTTTTTTTTTTTTGAAGAATCCTAGAATGAAGGCTTGGGAGGCTCACATCATACATAAGCTAATTAATGAATTTATGATATTGAATACAAGGAGGATATTTCCGGTATGGCCTTCCCTTGCTGCGCCCACAGCATGCTTTCTTAGTTATCAGCATCCAGAACACCTGGGAAAAACCGCTAGACTCCACTCTCTCCATGATTCGGCGGTTGATTTACCCCTTCCACGTGAGGCGGGCGTTCACAGTTCAGAGATGGTCGGCTTGCCATAAAATAGAATGTATGGCTGGTTTTTGCTTGCTCCATGCAAGTTGCAGATCCCCCAATCCCTGTGAATTTCGTGTAAAATACAGTGGTTGGTTTGGAAACAAACCAATATGTCTGCTCAGGAGTGAATCAAGTGCCGACAGACTACAGATGTATTGTTACTACCAAATGATTCTCAATAATTATCAGCATCTCTCCAATACCACATTGTGCCGTCGTGGCTTAAGAGTCAGGCATGGGATCCCGCAAATTACGCACTTTGTGCGAACAAAATCCCATTTTCAGAGCATGTTCCACTCTCCCAAGAATTTGGGGATTTGGGGTTCAATTTAGAGAATTGAGACAAATTGAGCATATGAGAAACATACACTTTGTGGGGGGGGGGAGACGAGTTGAGGTTTGAAGCAACAGCGACGCCAGCAGAAATCTCTAATCATCTACAAATAAATCGAAGTGAAATCGATGATCACTTTTGGGTCGACAAGGATGAACTCCCCGCCGTGAAAGGGTTTTCCTGGACCTTCTGGAACTCCTCCAGAATTCAAAGGCAATTTCGGAGCCCCTCACTCAAAATCGTTTAAAAATCTTGGATGCCAAGTCCGGGTCCACCCAGCTTTTCAACTACACGAGTTAGCAATTTGTTATGCGGTCTAGGTGAACATATTTCGCAGACCTCATAAAGTGGAAACGAAGGAATACAGGTCCAGGGATGTCCATTCTAAGCACGGATATCTCTTCAAAACCCCTCGCCAAGCCGGGGTGGGAATGTATTCGCAATTCAAACAGAGGAAATTGGATTTAATTCCACAATGTGTATTCTGTACTCCGTACGGAGTAGCTTGGCTGCGATGGTCCAGTGAGGCGCAAGTGTGAAACATTATCATCGGCATCTATTACGCAACAATATACCAGTCCAGAAAGCATTGCATCTCAGAAATCAGGTCCAAATACCGAACAATGCTAAGGAATATTCATCGCTTGAGAAATGTCATTTTCCACAGGTTTGACGCTGGGTTGATCTCAAAATCCCAATGAGACAAGTCGACAATGCAATTGACACCACCTGTGTGACGGCTCGGACAACAAATTCCTGAATTGAAAATGGGCCAGCCCCTTCGGCTCGGAAATTTGAAAGAGTTTGATAGCGCTCGTGTTAATAACCATGGCGCAATGTCGTGCCATGGGCTTGGATTTTTTGTTGGGAATGGATCAGGTACTGTGTACATGTTGAGGAGTGTCCAAAAAGTCATCGTACTAGTGGCCAAGCGCTGTCAACCCCGCTTTATACCCCTCTTCTTCCTTGATTTCCCTATTATCCGACATCCATTCGATGGGCCAAAATATGTGTCCCAAGCCTCAAACATTGAGAGGGCACTCTGCAGTTATTATGAGTACAGTTTTACATCTTCAGAAGCAGAAGCATTCTTTTCTGTATCTAAAGTTTTAAAGCTGCATCACGCAATCATTTCCTCTATGGTATACTGTGAGGAAGGTCGGAATCATAAAAGAAGATCTTCAAAATGTACTGGAAGACTCTCTAAGCGAGCTCTCTGCTCACAATCAACAGCATCTAATTCTCTATGTAGAGAAGCATTCATTCCACCCATTATCCATCTTTCTTATCCCTTCATACCGCTACGCTGATTAAAGAGCAGATGAAATGGCCTGCACAAAGTCCTGATTTAAACTCTATTGAGGATCTATGAGCAATCATGAAGCTCCTCATATCAAAGATAAGACATCAAATACAATCCAAAGCAGAGACGAGAAGGGAATTACAATTGATACGGGATTCGATTACACAGAAGGAGATACAGGCTCTAATAGACATCTCTCCTCAAAAGGATGAATGCTGTTATTAAGGCTAAGGGTGGATCAACCAAATATTGAACAAGAAATTATGTTTGGGTATTTCCTATTGATCTTAGCTATCTGCGTCATATAAATATCAACATATTCAGTACTTGGTTGATGTTTGATTTGATATAAAGAGATGATGGGGAGAGTCAATATTCTCCGCGCCGAGCCACTACTTACAATGACCACTGCTGTCAGTTCTCTCCGTAGTCAGGCTGGCGGCGCTGACGGGCGAGCGGGTGCAACCTCCTCCTGTGTCCACTGTCCAGGCTTCAAGTGACAGGGCACGCATAGCAGCCTTCACAGGTGGAGCACGCTTCCAGGACACGTGGGATGATCGTCCCATGCGCCAGTGGTGCCGCAAAGGCCCATTTTTTCGGGTTGGTTTTGGGCCGGACTGCCACTAAGTCATCACTGGTGCCACATTTACGGGCTGACGAAGTAAGCAGGGAATCGCCTTGCTGCAACATCTTGCTTCCGCGAAGATATTATGTCATATCGCTTGCTAGTTAGTTAGTTCGATAGGCAGTTAAGTATGGCTTTTAGTTGTCAGTACGGAGTACTCTGCTGCAAATTGCTTTGATGATGTGATGAAGTGCTGGAAATTCGTTTGGCGATTGGTGCAAAACCTGAGCCAACACCCATGCAGCCCTGTAACCCCCCACCCCCCAAGAAAAAAATAAAATAAAATATAACCCGCCCTTGGAAAGACACTTGCCAAGAAAATGGGAAGTGATCAAACATAAAAACACGAACGCTGAAACATCAGAGCGTCTGCTCTTGGGCCTGCGCTAACTGCTGATGATCGTCTTTACGCCTCTGGGCCATGATGGCGCAGGGATCGCCGTGGCAGGATGTGCCTTTTCATCAATCAGAAGATGGCCAAGTGGAGATCACCTTATGCATCATCTAACCCCAAATAGGAACACATAAACGACAAAACGCTCATCGTTGAAGAATTCTCATCAAAAGGATAGCCTCAGAATAAGCAATGACCTTCAGCCACTGCATTTTAGCTAAAATTACCTCCCCTTAGCTTGATTCCAGGATGCTGATCTCGGGCTATGATCTCAATCCCGCCGGTCTGGCAAGAATTGTCTTGGAAAATGGGGGACGGATTTGAGGTTTTGCGTGAACACCATATCTCCCACCATATTCCCGATGCATTATCAGTTTGCAATTCTCCGCATCTGCCATGTCAAACGGGGATTCAATCGGAAGCCATCCGCTCTTGCATGCTCAAGTAGTCATGCCTCATGTTCATGCATTGGCAACTACAATTCATCCCGACAACGACCACCATCATCACCATCACCATCACCACCCCCACCCACAGCGCCAGCACCAGCACCAGCACTGTCATATTGAAATTATTAGTTAGAGAACACGAGAAAGACGTTCTGATGATTAAAACCAGGCTATCCTGACGCAGATAAGAAAGGCGGGAGTCAAATACGGGAACTGGAACAAGCTTTCTCATTGGCCTCACTTATCGGAGAAATTCCACCCCTCAAAAGCCCCCCAACCTGTATCAGAAATGTGATGGAAGTTCCCGCAATCATGCTGGTGCCGAGATTGGACCCCGTTTCTAAAATCAGTCACCCGCAGAGTTAGATAATAATCACAATATTAGTTAGTTAGGACCAAGCAAATTGTTGAAGGTGGAGAAAAGCGAACACAGGTTCAGGCAGTGATTTTCTCCATAACAAGCAACCAAGACACCCAGCAGCAAATCCCTAACATGGTTCTCCGGCTTGTTACTGGCTACCGAAAAGAAAAGAAGAAAAAAAGTTTCTCCTTGATAAAGTTGTACTCAAGTTTCTTTCGAGGAGTTATTATCCGCCCAGTTGTGGGAGTAAATTTTCCTGACATCATGAAAAGAAGAGAACTTGAGAATCATGCACGGGACAAGCTCTGAAAGATACCCATACCCCGGAAGTCATGTCCATCGTGCAATCTCTGCTGTAACTCGTTATCAAGATCAATATTATTCATCTTCGTAGAATCTTCCCTACTTAGCATAGCGTGAAGAAACAAAAGCTTCGCCAACACATGGGTTCCCATGCATGCATGTACTGCGTCTCTGGTGTAACAAAGCCCAGCGTGAACAAACATACAGTGTAGGCCCGTGTAAAATACATTCGTTTTTTGAGTTTTGTGGGAAGTTCCTGCTGGGAAATGAGGCCATCATCGATCAGGTTGGCGTTTCTCTGGGAAAAGTGAACAAACGCCTCAATCCCCCTATCCTGCCGGCAAAATTATGTCTGAACCGCCCATGTGGCTGTTGAGTGCGTCAACCACATAATTCATGTTTTGCGGGATTTCGGTGATCGAAGAGCGTTGGGGATGTTGCATTATTATTATATTTTTAACCCTTGCAGAGGCTGAGTTAGCCCTTAGATAGATGGGCTGAAAGCCACGGGTCCTGGGAGCCTGTCTTCTCGTAGCTTTTAAATATCATGATATGGAGTGAATGCTGGTCTATTGTCTATTGGCTGAGACGACGGTTAGACTTTGATATCAAGGAACTGCGTAAAGTTCCGATATGGATTATTATTGGCGTAAATCTCGCCTAAGAGGGGAAAAAAAATTAATTTCCTAGCATCCTTCCCAACCTCATCAATCATCAATCATTGTCAGAGATGGAGTTAAGCTTCATGGCCCCATGTCACCATCCTCCTTTCTTGCGGGATCCCTTGAATGCCGCGGCGATCATAATTGCGGATAGAGCTAGCGCAGAATCATATCACCTCAGCCCGCCTTGAGAAGTAAAGAAGCCAACATTCTTCTCAACCCATATGATCCCCTGTTGGTGATCGTACGGGATCTAGCAATCATCCAGTAAAAGGGAGAATGATGTTCGACACATTTTTAAGTCTTCAAGGGCAGGAAGGTTAGGGAGATCTGATAGATCTCTTGTCATTGGCCTGTCGCCTGCTGATAGTGCCGCCAATCTGCATATCTGCATACTGCGGCTGTATTGGAGATAAATTATGTTTGCCTGCAGGCGAGGAGAAGCTCAGAATGCTATGAAAAGCGCTTGGTTACACGAGAATTCGTGGCGTATGCTTTTGGGAGTAAATGAGGTTGCCACATGGTCATCGAGGAAGTTGGTGCTGTAGTTTCCGGCGACAATCTGGATATTGGTTTCACGAAATATTGGATGGTTGGTGCACGGGCTGTATTTCTTTGTCCTCTTGGACGACAACTGCTCAAGGCAGACAAACCCGGCAGATCTCCTTACCTCGCTGATCTGTTTTCGATTGCCCAAGTGGGAAATAAAAATAATATATGTCAATCACCTTCACATTTACTTGGGATGATGGATCGTCGAAGAGCCCGATCAATAATCATAATCTTGGAGAAGTATCGGCAAACTAATCCCAACCAAAGCATCTGAAACAGGACAAAGCACTTGTGAAGTTTTATTTGCAGAGTGGAGCATTTCAATGTCGGTCTCCTCCAGCCGGTTGTTCCTCACTCTGACTACAAAATGGCAGAACCTGGCGGGAAAAGCGTTGGAATGATTTGTTCTGGAAAACGGACAAGGTCTGCTAAAAATCCAGCCCTGAACAACCAATAGTAGAAACCCATTTACTAGATTAGCCTGAACGGGGTGGGGGAGGAACAGGATGGCAAAACACGAGCAGCGCCATTATTGTTGTCCGGAGGATCGTCGTCCAGATACAACAGAGCGTTTGCATAAATTTCACTTTCTGCACATAAGAATCGAAGCATGAAATTTGTCAGCAAGGTTCGTTAGCAACAGGCCTAAGCACCGTAATAATTTGGTGAGGAAGCCACCAGCAAAGATCGAGCTTATTTGTTCGAACGACCGTGCGCAAGATGAAAATCCGAAACGCTGGCAGCAGTGAACCGTTTCTTATCTCTCGACACCGCTTTCCTTTTCTCTGCCGTGCCGGCGGGAAGAGAAGTCCGCTTGCCCGTGTATTATCGTGCGCCAATTCCGTACAGTGAACAACGAAAGCTAGTGTCTGGCCTAACGACGATCCCTTTGCCGTTCGAAACCCTGACTATGAAGCATGACATTGACTGCAGAGCATTAACTATGCCAAGGTGTAATTCAAAAACGCCTTCGATGAGCTGCTGAAGGGTGATTCGACCGGGGAAAACTCCAGAGAAACGTGCCACTTCCCTTGTGCGTCAGTTGCTCATGGTAGCAAAAGCATGGTGATGTGATATCGGTGCATCAGGCCTCGAGGATGTTCGGATGCATGCTTGCGGCCCTCCAGTGGAACAATAATTCAACCCGTATGGCGGCATGGGCGCTCAGCCAGCCCACTATTGGCTGTTGCGGAGTTCATCGAACAAAGGCTATTCCTGTATTATTTTTGGAGCTGCAGTGTCTAAGGATTCCTGCAGCCCACAGATTGTTGGACCGCCTCCTCTCTGCCAAGAATGACCGTGGGCAAAAAGTGGCACCGCTGTCGACTGTGGGCACTTTGTCCAAGGAGGCACGTTTTTGACTGGATAATAGCCGACTGAATCTAGAGTGATCTGTATGGCCTGTTCGATCGAATCGAGCCACGGAAATGATTTCTCGGGAGATGCGTGAGGATATTGGCTCCCCTGTGTGCTCATTCTTTCAATTAGGACAATCAGCTCCCTTCGACCTCAGACAAGTCAGCAAACAAGGAGGATCGTACGCAGGGATCAGAAGTGGGCCAGGCGAAGCAGGTCATTGATTGTTTTAATCATAATTT
The DNA here is from genome assembly GCF_000149585.1 of Histoplasma mississippiense. NCBI lineage: Eukaryota > Fungi > Ascomycota > Eurotiomycetes > Onygenales > Ajellomycetaceae > Histoplasma > Histoplasma mississippiense. The sequence goes on from NW_001813978.1 coordinate 666,881, forward strand.
CGCCAACCCCTAGTTACCCCTGGTTTGGGGAAATTCAGCGTAATTCCGCTTGTGAACAGCAGGGTATGAGAGGTCACGAAGGTATCCTCAACCCCCGGTTTTCAAACAAACCTATTACATTCAACGCTGAAAAGAAAAGAAAATCAGACATTGAGATTGATAAAGTAAATGGATCAGGACACGAGCGGATTGGACCTTGATTTGTGGTATAGGGCGTAAACATAATGCCTTTTTTTCTGTGGCTTTGTTTTTTCACACAAAAACTAATTTCACGTTCAGTCGGTTACCCAACAGGGAAATTTGTAAACTTCGAAAACCAACGAGTATTTCAAGGTTTGACTATGTCATCGAGAACAACTCTGTCTCATCCTTCGCGCCTTAAGAAACAACCCGATCAGGATACTATCCTTTGACGGCCCTGTTGCATCCCTACCTCCCTCAGTCCGTGGTGGGTATTTTCAAAAAAAAAAAAAAAAAAAAAGAGAGAGGGGGGGGGGGGGCCGCTGGTGCGTGTTTCGCAAATCCCACCACCGCGTACTCCTGCTGCTCGCTTGGGGCCAGATTCGATGTGCAAAGATTGGCCGTGTATTATTATTATTGACGCCAGGAGTGAATTACAGGGATGATCTCCAGCAGCCGCAAAATAATCAGACCAGCCACTACGATGTATTTCCCCCCGAATCGCAACAGCAGCCACCATTTCATAGTACCATCGATTGAGCATGTCTTATCTTCCCGTAAGAACTCCCCAAGCTCTCCCCGGAGAACGCCAATCGTCTAGAGTGTGTTTCGGCGCTGACGGGTTTATAGGCTGAGGCGATGGTGGGCCAATGCTGCTGCATAACGCAAAGAGGAAAAAAAAAACTTACATTGTCAATTATTATTTATGCTTCACTCCGAGCCCGTTCGGTTTGGGTATCCTCACTTCTATGGCAAGATGTGTCCAATGGTATGCTCATGGGTTCGTAAACTGCTGCGAGCAAATCCACTCAGCTAGCGGTTCCCAGGAAAATCGAGCATCGCCGTCGGCGTCCCGTCCATGTTGGTCTCCTGATCTGCGCTAAGGAGTAGCTTGAGGGGAGAGACGGATCGCCACGGCTGGTGAGAATACTGTTTCTCCTTTTTTCCATTTGTTTGGTTTTTCGTTTTTTTCTTTTTCACTTCTTATACGCTGTCATCCCGTTGGGGCCACTCGCTAACCGAGCCACTCAATTCACCTAGATAAAAATGGGCCCGAGAACAGAGTTCGGCCAATGCATCGTTAGCCTGCTGCTTCTCTGAATTGCTGGGAAGCAGCCCTCGCTTGTTTTGTTTTCTCCCGTTGTTGGCTACTGGCGGAGATCGACCATGGTCCTCGATGCATGGATTCGGCCAGTAGCAACAGGCGCTCCAAGCCCCACGAGTCATGTGGAGAGCCAGCTGCACCAGTGACGGAAACAGCCACGAGGTAGCTAAAAGCTTCTGAGGTCGGAACCGAACCGTACATCGTCCTGTGCACGCATCGCGAAACCAGGGGGCGTCATGGTCACCGAACAACGGCTGGCATACCGCTGGTTCGATGGGGATTTGTCTCAACAGCAACAATGGATTTCCGATTTCCTGTCCATACCTCCTCCAGGCAGCAGTGGCCCCCTGTTTGCTATCACCGCTTCACCCAAAATCTAACCGCTTTGTTGCTGGGTGGAGGATCGGACAAGAAGCACGATACGGAGTACTGTCATCTTGTTTGTTTGTTTGTTTTCTTTTTCTTTTCCTTTTTGTTTTTTATAACCAGCGTTCACTATTTTACACATTACAAGCCATGTATGTGTTGACGCCCGTTCCATTGTTGAGGAATCTTCAAATAAAATGGCGGCCTCGATTTAGTTTCCTGTTATTGATTGGATAATAATACCGGATCATGCCCTGCTGAAGTCCGATGGTACGCAGTGGAGGTGGGTGGATACAAATAGTTATCTCATTCCCACACAAAGTTTGGGGTCGATGCTCTGCGTTACAACAGCTTACATAGTTCCGAGCCATTATCATTTCACCACGCCTTCTTCCCCTGCTACTGCCGAGGCCGCCAGAGGGGAGCAGAAAAAGCATCATCCCCACTAGTCTTTCGACCGCCCCTTTCCCCCCCGCTGGGTTCTGGAAGATCTTTGGACCTAGCGTTCGTCGACCCATGTCAGGCTAAAAACTTTCCTCATAATCCACCCGTCGCGGCCTGCACAAGCCTGACTAGGGATCCCATATCAACCTGCTCGGAGCCCTTGTCCTGGATTTCTGACCCTGTTCAACTCACACTTCTTCTCCTACCCTTTGACCACCCGTCCGCCACTACACATACAATACCGGATTTGATATACGATATATCCATAATAACAACAACTTATCGACAACTTTGGTCAACGTTTGTCACCGACGTCTTGGGCACAAAAATGAATTTATCCCACTTGGTGACCAGCTATCATAGCCCTCCTTCGACGTATCCACACTCAGGCACTTCGCAAAAGCGCCAGTCCTTGCAGAGCGAATCTTCATTATCTGTATCGAACGGATACTACGATCGCAATGCTTCAAATCTTGCATATGCCCGCTCTCCTCAACCACCCTTATCCCCACCTGTCGAAGAGCAGTCCAGATTCTCTCTTCCTTCAATATCGAGTTTATTGCAAGGAGCTGACCAACTCTCTCCTGTTCATGTAGCTAGTACGAATTCCGCTGCAGTATTCATCTTGATATACCTACTAAATTCCATGATCAGAAAAACATCGTCCCAATCCACTCTCAACTGGAGAAGTTGATTTGAAATCACAGGGCCAAGGAGCCAGCCAAAAGCCCATACACAGGCCGAGAATGATTTTACCACCGACCCCTCCCATGCGCCCAGGCTCCGGATTAGATGGAAGAAATCACTCTCCTTCCGGATCGTCGCCATCGTCTGCACACTCTCCCATTTCAGTAGCCAATCTCACAAGTTCGTCATCGGCGGACCCTTCCTACCAGCATCGGATGCCCCAAGGTCCGTTACCCCCGCAGTCAACCAGATCGTCCGTATCTCAAAATTCTACTGTCTCCCTTCCCGAAAAGCATTACGCTCCATCCTCCAATTTACCCACCAGCTCGACTCCATTCGCTTCCCCAGTTGAACCCCTAGCGAATTCTACGGAATATTATCACAGCCCATCACATCCCCCTTCTTTCTCGCCATCTATTCCTCTGGCAGCCCCGCCAGCGCAACAGCACCATCACCATTCTATGATCTCAACCTGGCAACACCACCACTATTTTCCACCGTCAAATACGGCTCCCTACCCACAAAATCATGACAGGTATATCTGTCGAATATGTCACAAGGCGTTTTCTCGGCCTTCTAGTCTACGGATTCACTCGCACAGCCATACCGGCGAAAAGCCATTCAAATGCCCGCATGTCAACTGTGGCAAGTCATTTAGTGTCAGGAGTAACATGAAGCGACATGAACGGGGTTGTCATACAGGCAGACCTACGCAAGCAGCTTTGGTGAATTAAGGGAGCCTGAAGAACACTAACAAGTTCGCTCTCTGGCTTACAACTCAACATGACGAGCTCGAATATTGGATATGATCCTGGGAGGACCAGCAGTCCCATTATTGTTCCTGGAACGGCAAGATACCAATTATCTTTAGAATTATCTATTTCTCTACTGTTTTTTTTATCTTTGGTCTTGAATTTGAAACCCGATCCGGAAATTCTGTTCCCAATAATGTGAAAATGAAACCTCCTTCCGCGAAATTAGAATCCAGACAGGCTCTAGCTGTCCGAACCCAACCCTCCAGCCTTCGAGACCCTCCATAACCGGGGGTAAGGGCGAGAGGACCAAGGAGCCAAACTTTCGACGAAATGATGCAGAACCCTCTGGATCTCACAATGATATAGCCCAGCTGCTGTTGTGAGAATCAACAACGATCTATATACTCGGCGTCGACACATAGATGGCACTTGTCTTGCACAGGATCCAAATATCTCCAAAAGAATATAAATTGTACGAGCTCAATTTCACTACTAGCACGTTCCGTCCAACGTCTAAACCGACAAAGGACGGAAATCCCCGGGACAATTAACGTCTTGATGCTTGCTAGAAGAGAGAGTTGTTGCACTGAAACGAAAGAAGCAAAATACAAAGAGAGGGAGAAACAAAAGTGGATCTGGGGATTTGCATAGATACATGGAGCCCCGATAAAGGAGAAATAGAAAGCGGAAGAGGCATACGCTATCTCATGTGGTTACTCTTCTGGGCTAAGTTATGGAAAACAAATTCTGTCATGCCCATTTTCACGCATCAAATGTATTATTATTATTATTATCTTTCACCCTTCTCCGCTGTGTTTATCTATCTTCTTATTTTTCCAACAGAAACATCTCTCTTCCCTTTGTTCATTTTCCACTTCTATTATGTATTTTTGTTATGTATATATTCATCCAATTTTAGACACGCGAATTATTTCCTACCTATTCTGAGTCACAATTTTTAACATCTCATTTCCATTGTCTTTGGAATAAACTGTCGACAAGTAGTTATGCCAGCGCCGTCTTTCAAAACCCGCTCTCTCAAGTTTCCAGTCGACTGAACGTTGGCAGCCTCCGTAGGGAAATGAGATGGATCACCTGCTGCTTGCTCGCAGGAGGCGAGCTAATGACGTCGGCACTGCACACACAAGCATGCAACATGCGATGCATGTCCACGTAGACTAGTATTCGAGCCAAATTGAGGATCAGCGACAGAAGAGCGAAAACAAGCTTCGTACGTGGAAGAGAACTAGAGAGGGTAAAATAAGAGCCCGGGTGTATATACTACCTATACCTCTATATTTGAGTACGGGCTCCTATAGCAGCTGCTAGCTACGATAGCGTGTGACTTTTTTCTATCAAGTTGTTGTTAAAGGGCCTTACCGCGCCCAGCACGCACTACATTTGTTGTTCTGCCATCGATCGTCCATGTACTCATTAGATTCTATCTACTCCGTAGTCAGCTTCCTCATTGATTAAGCTGATCGTCAAGCCTGTCAACCTTTACCGATCCTCGCATAAAACCTTATGTGACGTCTCAGAGGATCTTCTCGCTGCAGTCATACGTGTAGGCATCTCGATTATCAGTATAGCAGCAGGTGCTTAGAAGATAGATATTACAGAAGATTAAGTTTCAATTGTACTGCACAAAAACTTGGACAAAAAAAAAAAGGCTTCTTAAGCTAGTGTAGAATTTCATTGGTAATAGCATATTTAACTAGTAATTAACCGTCTAAGTACGGAGTATATTCAACACGAATTGCTTCAACGAACAGTGACATCTCTCCAGCTTTGTAACTGAAAAGGACAAAAATGATGACCCTGTCTAATTTATGTATAATGCCGCTAATAAATGCCCCAAAGCCGACCGACCTATGCCTCCAAACCAAGCTTCTCCAAGAGACGATCCAGTTTATCCAGTAAAATCTGATAGTCCGCAGCGTCCCTTGCGAACTCGTCTCCTGCAACATGACCGTCCAGAGTTCTGAAGGGATGGCTCAGATCGTCAGAAGCCAAACCAGTTCCTGGTTGAAGTTTGCGATCGCTGGCATTGATGGCTTCACCTTCTCGCATTTTCGAAGCTCCCGGTCCTGGATGGGGAGTATCAGTTTCACCATCATTGTTAGAAGGGTTATTCGCTTCGACTACGTTGCCATCCTCAGCGCCATCGCCCTCTGCCACCTTGCGGGTTTCGTCCATGATCTGGTCCAGACCAGCATCTTCGAACCGCAACCTGAATCTCTCGCTGAGATAGAATCGAATATCGTCTACGAGTTCGATGGAATCAGTTTCCTGCCGCTCTTTGATACGGGCTGCTGACTCGGCAACCAGTTTCGCAAACTCCGGCAAATCGATGTGCGACTCAAGGCGGTAAGCAAGATATCGAGCGGCGAATTCCTCCAGGCGCTGAACGCGGAACGTCCATCCTGCTCGAATGAGTTCGTAAATATCTACGTCTTCATCATCTACATCCTGCTGATTTCCTTTTTGAGCGGCATCTGCCTGTTTGGTAGCTTTTTCGTCCTCGTTCTGTGCCTGTTTCGGTTTCATGTTGCCATTTCCAAGGGAGCTAATCAACACCGCTGCTTTGGACTTCAGCCTTTCAATACAAAGCATATCTGCCGCATAAAGAACTTCAACAGCTAACGATAATGGGAATTCGACTCTGTCTGTGTATAAATAGATGAGGACGACTTCCAACGCCTCAGGAGAACAGTCGATGCGTATTATTTGTAAGTTCTCCGTTACTTGGGCTTCCCTAAAAGTGGAAGAAAACATCACACTGAAGAAATCGGAGCGGAGAAGCATCGCTTTATGGGCGGGGAAAATAGATGACTTGCGAGGCTTTTGTGGCGGCAGTGACGCGGCAGGCGACGGCAGCCGTGGTGTTGGGCCCACTGGAATTTGGTCGTCGGTTGCGGAGTCATGGTCATCTAGTTTTTGCATGTTTTCGGTCTGTCGCAGCTCCTCGACCACAGGTTCATCTGCACGAAGTAATATATCAGCAAATATCCTGTTGTCCCTTTTCACTTTCAACTTATTGACCTTGTCAGTTTCAATGACAAGTTTACACTTGAGAACATTTTCTCGAAACCACGATTCCATCTGGTCACGTCCCTTTGAAGTTGCCTCTGCTCGTCGCTGTCTGACCAGCCTTCTATCTCCCCTGTCGAGAATGGACTCGACGAGACCAATAAGTTCCAGATGTTTGGCAACTCTTTCAACGCTACCCAAAATTTCTGCTTCGGTGAAACCAGTTCCCGGTCCAGATCTCAACTACGGTGGCGCTTCATCCAGGTACAGATACCTTACACCTATGTCAAACGCTTCTGGGGGGATTGTAGGTGGAAGTTCCCACGATTTGGCCGCAGGGGCACTTAATAGCTTCTTTGCAAAGGACGGCGAGCGCGCAGATAATACAAATTTATGTAAGTGAAATGGTTTATCCAATGCTGTGACTACAATATCTGAAGTTGAAGGGCGATCTTGTGATAACAACGTGGCCAGATGAGCGGCAAACGGCTGTAAGGGATCCGTGGATTTCGAATAATCATATTGAAGGAGTAAATTTCGTATTCTATCGTTCAGCGCATTGTATAGACATCTAATAATAGCAATAAGGATTACCAGGAAATCCCAACAGATTGGCCAATGGAATTGAGATGAGGAAGCACCTTTCGCCCTGAAAAGTATCACGCTCACACAATGCACCGGATTCAAGGAGAAGCCGTACCACTTCATAGTGACCGCAAAGGCTAGCCTATTTACATACAGTCAATCCCAAAAATCATCACGACCGCTTAGGGAAAGCCATGTCGCATATCAATCATCGGAATTAAAACCGAAGATAATAAAGCAACTGGTGGTGCAGCGGAAATCATGAAGAAAAACCACTACTTACAAGGATCAGCGGCGTGCAATCAAACAAATCTCTCGCATTAATATTAACGCCCTCTGTAATCTTCTCTTGACAGGTTTTCATGTCACCTCTTCGACATGCTTCGCAAAGTTCCGTAAAGGACTGGCTTAGGTCAAGGGGGTTGTCCTCCTTGAGCCTCCCATCTTTGATCATGTAGAGTGGTTTATAGCTCGTGTTTGCGCAGTGTAGTATTTCTGGCATATCTGAAGCGGTCAAAAGCGCTAATATCGAGTGCAGCGCATCACACAAGACTATACGGAGTAAGGGACTGTGAGTTCGAGGGTTGAGGCTGGAGAAAAAAACTATTTAGTCAGCAATGCCAAGGCGGGTTGTCACTTGTACAGTACCACTTAAAACGTTATCTTATCAATCTCAAATCTTGTGATTTCCCCACAAAACTTAAATAAGCCGGTTTGTAACGACTGTCTGGGCTAAATGGACTTGACGATATTCAAACAGTAAATACCATAATAAAATAAACTTTGTCCTTAAGGATATAGTTATAATGTAATTGAGCTCGATCTTTAAGTATTATTATGTATGTCGACCTTTTCGCATTTTGTATGTAATTGTCAGTGTGGTTTTTTTTGGCAGTATGTACACCGCTTTCCTGGAACGGCTAATTATGTACTCCGGCACTGGTTGCTTAGCAACGCAGCCAAAACGGGGAGGCCAAGCTGTGTGATTTGATATTGATCACTGAATTTTTCACTTCCTTCTGCAAACATCACCGCTCGTCGTTGTGCGGAATATACTAACGTTGCAGCTCATTGGGGTCTACGAGTTTGTTCATGTATTGACTTTTATTGCTTCCTTTTTTCTTTATTACAAGCTCTTCGCTATTCCTAGCGAACCATGGCTATTGCACTGGCTGAAGTTGACAAGTATGATGTGTTGGAACGGATAGGTAAAAGCGCCATTTTCTCTCTCGGAAACCTCCAATAGTATATTGCTAATGCCTGATAGGATGTGGTTCATTTGGGGTCATTCGCAAAGTTAGACGCAAGTCTGATGGCTATGTACGGAAGCCGCAGTATCCCTTTCAATTAAAGTAGCTAACAGATGATTCCAGATCCTTTGTCGCAAAGAAATCAACTATGTCAAAATGTCGCAAAAGGAGCGCGAACAGCTCACGACGGAGTTCAATATCCTCAGTTCTCTTCGACACCCCAACATCGTCGCATACTACCACAGAGAGCACCTGAAAGCTTCCCAGGATCTTTATCTCTACATGGAGTACTGTGGTGGTGGAGATCTTGGAATGGTGATCAAGAACTTGAAGGCGACGGGTAAATATGCAGAAGAGGAGTTTGTTTGGCGGATACTTTCTCAGCTCGTTACTGCGTTGTATAGGTGTCACTACGGCGTGGACCCACCAGAAGCAGGATCCAATGTTCTGGGGCCACCACCCAATAATAAGCCTTCGGGATTGAAAGGAAAACAGGCCCAAATGATGATTCTACATCGTGATCTAAAACCGGAAAATAGTACGTGCAATAAAACTCTATTTCTTGGATTGGGCTGACCATCAATCGTGTCAGTTTTCCTCGGGGAGGATCAGTCTGTCAAGTTGGGTGATTTTGGGCTATCGAAGCAGATGGGATCTCACGATTTCGCTTCAACCTACGTTGGAACTCCCTTTTACATGTCTCCAGAGATCTGTGCCGCGGAAAAGTATACGCTCTACTCTGATATCTGGGCGGTCGGCTGCATCATGTATGAACTGTGCCAGAAAGAGCCTCCTTTCAACGCCCGGACTCATATCCAACTTATCCAAAAAATTCGCGAGGGAAAATATGCTCCTTTACCAAACATGTATTCTTCTGAGCTCAAAAGTGTGATTGCGAGTTGCCTAAGAGTTAACCCAGACAACCGGCCTGACACTGCTTCATTGCTGAACATGCCAGTTATTCGCCTCATGCGGAAGGAGAAAGAAGTCGTGGACTTGGGTATTTCATTGCGCAAGCGGGAGGAAGCCGTGTCGCAGCGGTTGAAGGAGCTCGAACTCAGCTACGCACGTCTCGAGAAGGAGAAAGCAGCTATGAAAATTGACATCGAGAGCAAGGTTCGCCGCGAGTGGGAAGTGAAGGCAAGGCTCGAGATTGATCGGCAGGTTCACATGGAGCTCGAGAGGCTTCGGAAGCGATTTGATACGGAAGTCCAAGAAAGAATTGCTACAGAGATGCAGAAACGCAGAAAGAGTGCATCACCGTCGACCATTGATGAAGGCGAAACTACTTCGTCAGCGGAGCACTCTTGCCAGTCATCTATTGGAACCGGGACTGCAGACGACGATTTCCCTTCCTCCACTGATCTGAGTGAAATCTCTCTTGAATCCCCAACACCTGAAAGTAGTAAACCGTTAAGGAAAGCCACTCGTACACCATTCAGCCGCTCGAAAACCACTTTTGAATCTCCCAATGATATCCAAATGGCCGAACCATCTCCTATGTCAATTGCTTCCTTATCCCTTTCCCCACGCCGCACTGCTGGAAATGGCTACTCCAAAAATATTTTTGCCGAGGGCGCAAGGTCCAATCCCAAATGGGATCCAAGCCTAGCATATAACTCGGATGACGAAGATGATATTCCCGATGTGCCTTCTCCCACACGACCCAGAGTTAGGCCTGATCCTATAAAGGCCCCTGTGAGACCCTTGCTCCGGCAAAATACAACTGCCATGATGCAAAAATTAAGCACGCAACCTAGCCTATTTCCCTCCAGGGGTTCAGGCCTGCCCCATCTCGCGGCTGCAGCATCACACAATGATCTTAGAAATGCAGCTTCGGAGGCAAAAGTAAAATCACCCCGTCGCCTCATGAAGATCTCATCTTCCGCAAATCTCGCTGGAGAGGGAGGATCTCCCCGCAGGGCAGGGACCAAACCACCCACCTTCAAAGGAAACGCAGGCGGTGAGGAAATGTTCAAAGCTGTTCTGCAGCGGAACATGGGTGGTCGGACACTTGTCGAGCTTGCTCAAGCCAGGGCAGGTGGCAGGCCAGTCGAAGACACGGAGCGGAATCCTGGAGAGTCCAGGATTCCGACAACGGGGCTTTCTCCCCATACACGTGTCGTTGACAGCATGAGAACAGTCGAAAGAGAGCCCCCAGCAACCTGGGATCCGGAACGAGACGAGATGCCCAGTCCATTTTTGGCCAGGGGAACCAAGGTCATTCGAAACCTTAGATAGAAATCCCGTGCTTACGTATTTGGACATCGACGCAATTAGCATTTGTCGTTGAAAATCCGGGGTCAGGTCCCGTGCAGGCTCATTGGGCCATTTTTGCCTATCTCACAACCAGTGTGTTCGGTTATTTTTGGAAAGACACATCTCACCGTCCAGTCGAGGCTTTTCGAATTCTTCGTCATATTTTTCCGTATGTTCGGTGTTTAGGCTCCTGGCGCTTACTCGGTTGGATATCCTTTTTCTGTCACTTCTACCTCATACTCCCGAGACGGCGCAAAGAGTTGATCAGAGAGCTGCATTCCACGGCGTTGCATGTGCCTCAATTAGCCACTGCTGTTAGGTCGCTTACCACGATTGTCAGGCGAAGCAACTTATAATAGGACAGGATAGGCCCTCGAAACGGGCTTTACCCCCCATAACTGATGCCATTGCATGTTCTTTGAATGGGCATCTCTTGTTGTACCCAAGACCGTTGGAAATAAATCTTGTTGTTATTTTTCGTTCCTCTCCTATTCCTATTATTTCATTCCATATTATGCGCGTTACTGGCATGGCGAGGCCGTTTGTTACATTGTTTTTTGCTTTTTGTTTTCTTTCTATTTTTCCTTTTCAGGTGCAAAATCTTTTGAAAGTACAAGGTTTTTCGCCAGGGAGTCGTGATATCCATCCTTTAAATCTATGCACTCTCTTTGCCTTTCTTTTCCGTTCATTTCTCGTCATATCTTCTTTCTCCGACGGTTGCGCGCTGGCTTCCCATGTCCCATCGTACCAGGCCTTGCTTTCCATTCCTGTTAATATATCCCCGTCCCACTCATTGTTTTGTCTCGCGGACTTCCTGATACTTTTCCTCCTCCTCTCCTTTGTTGGAATACCTTTGTCTTCTCCCTTCTACATCTCCTTAACGTTAACGGGGTCTATTTGGAGGAATTTATTTTTAAATGTTAAATAGTCTATACTCTGTCGACGGCTACGAATCAATCCGTCCAAGGCAGCAGTGGGAGGCTTTATCTGATTTTATGTCGTTAGATTTCCATTTATCTGTTTTAGGTTCAATTTTCGTTCTTTTCACCCATTTTGATAATACGTACAGGTGATGCACTGTGCAAAAAATGACCCTGAAAAATGCACTCACCTCACATACTTCCTGACGTTGTTCTGTACATGCTGCAGTATCTTCACGAACACCCAACAAGGTTGCAAGGTCTCAAATATCTCATCTGACGACTCTGTTCGCTTCCCGTACTACCCCTCCTAAACTAACACACAAACACGGAGAAAATTCTGGGTCGTGGATGTTGGGCACGAGACTCGGGCTGGGAGGTGAAACTATCTCACTCACGCGATTTGTAGATGGTTATAAGAATGACAATTTGTGGTTAGGTATTAATAGTAATGTACAGTACATACAGTACACGCATAACTGAAAATGCTACCTATCCCGTATATATAAATTGCGTATATGCAATTTTTCTCAAGGCCACAGCGCCCAGAGCAGTGCCAAATAACGCCCATCCAACCAAAGTGCTCCAAATAAAACATAATGCTGTTGCTTCGTAAAAGAACACTGTACGCTGATAATGCTTCCTGCATATAACCCAAACCCCATGCATCCACTTGAACACATATCTTTCCAAATGGGTCTCCTCCTGCCCTCAATCGTCCCCACTTAGGCCACCTTTGACCGTTCTGTCCCCACTCAATCACTGCTAACTTGCTTATGCCGCAACCGCAACCGCCATCGCCCATGATGTGAGCTCCGCTGTACATTTCTGGGTGAGGAAGAAATGCCGTTACCCCGTTTCCCCTTGCATATATTTGAGCTCTGAATTATGTGTAACTAGGGAGGGGTAAGTTGGTTTGCGGAGTGAGAGGCAGGTTGGCCAGGATAAGGGACGAAGGATGAGGAATACGGATAGGGACGCCAGGGAAATGTCGGTGATTTCGATTGAAATAATGTTATGGGTAAATATAGGATCATCGTGGCTGAAGGTGATCGGGTTCGGGTTTATTTTGGGGTGTGTAGGCAGGCGTTTTGTGACAGTATTTGCTTTTAATCACTATTTCTGTAATAAATAGATGATTGATGGGGACTACTAAAATGTGCCTCCGTTTTTTGTGGATACCAAAACCCGAAAATTCCCTTGTATGCGGCGCCAGAAACCCTTGGGTATTTTGTGCAAGATCGACAGGCGCCGCAATCCGATTAAGGATATACAAAGGATATGGGAAAGAGTAAAAAGAACAGGTTCAGTCAAGGTAGAGTTTTTGTTAGATATCCTCATCCTCAACGTCCTCTATTTGCACTGTTCTTGTCTTTGAAGCATCAGGGTCTGTAATGAGTGTAGCGTCTTTTGCTGGATAGCCAGTTCCAATTCCAGCAGTTCTGGCTTCAACAAACGATCCAGGTTGGCCAGCTTGCGTAGCACCCGGTAAATAACCTGCTCGCTCAAGTTGATCCATCTCCTCAGGCTCTAATAATTTGCCGGGTTGGCCCTTGACGGCATCCTGTTTCATCCGCACGACAGTCGGGACAAACTTACGCACGGCTTCCTTCCGTAGGTCCCTGATGACTGGCGCCGCTTCGTAAACCGTTTTCGCCTCAGGTTTAGGTTGTATAGAAGCGATAGAAGCAGGGACAGTAGCATGCGTCTCCCCTCGACCTCTACCCTCACCAAGGGGCTCCATATTTGCATTGGTTGCGCGGCGGGGTGCATGATACTGGCGAGGGATGGGCGGTGGAGTGTCTTTCGGCATGGGAATCCGTCGAACGCTCTCGTCCGTGTCGCTGCTGTCATCGCTATCACCGTTATAACGTTGCCGCCACCGGCCGCTATCCTGGCCATCCCGCCTTCTCTTCCCCAGAACCCCGCCGCGATCACCACCACCACGGCCTCCCCGATCAGAATGGGGATGAGTCCCCGGTCCAGCTTCGCTTCCACCAAATTTCGGGGCCTTCTCACCAAGCGCCTCTCTGGCCTTCTTGACTGCGCGGAGATCCCTCTCGAGTTCTTCAAGGTGTTGTTTCTCGGACGGTCTCAGTGGTTGGCCCGACTCCTCTATGGCTTTGAGATTGTCGATTTGGCGCTGGATCCGGTCCGGGTTGCGACGCGCGAGCTTTTCGTTCCGGCGAGCTTGGACCTCAGCTTTACCTTTTTTGAGGGCCTTCGCCTTCTCCAGCCGTCGTTGGGCTTGGGCGGGGTTGATGGAGCGTTCCTTGTCCTTTGCCATTGACAAAGTGACTAGAAACACAAAATTGAATTGTCAGGGCGCGGAGGGAGAGAAAGAAAACGAGCAAACGATCAAATAGCCCTGTGGAAAAAGGGAATTAGCAGAGGGTGACTGGAGAAAAGCGTTGCAGTAGTGGGTAGAGGCGACGACGGTGTTTGTTTGGCTGGTGATTTCTGCAGGTTGGAGGTTATTTAAATAATAAATTATAAATTTTCCCTCCCGCACCACCCAAAGAGTGGGGAGAAGTTTGGGGAGCTTACAGCCAGTCAACGGTTCCGGCCCAACAACATATTACAGAAGAACATTACTTCTATGCAGGCATGCATAAACGAGCAACTGAAGTTAATTCTTTTTCTGGGGAAAGTTGGTTTAGGGCCAATTGAATGCGCCGTGGAAGACTCTCCCGCCTGAGCCTCACAGGTTGGGCAGCCGAAAGCCCTACGATGCACCCTGCAGAGCTATGCGATGCCGCCAGATGCGCGGAGCAGCCTGGCAAGGGGAACAGAGAGACAAGATGCCATGACCGCCAACGATTGCTCAGTATTTTACAGCCGATGAGATCACCTTTGGAATCCATTTCTTTCCTGGTTTCTGATTCTGATGTTTTACGACGCGGGAAACAGGATATCCGAGAATGGCCAAAGGCGCAGTGAAGCCCACCCGTCAGATGGACAAGGACGTTCTTGATTGAGGCCTGGCCGCCGTCTGTTCCCGGCAACGGTTGACGGTGACGGCGTAGGCCGCTGTAACCCTTGGAAGAGCGACGTGCGCGTGTGACTTGCAGAGGCAGCAGGGCTAGACCGCGACGAGGGACGACTCGGACGAGGATGCGCAGGAGATGCGAGCCTTGCCTGATCAGTGATGCCGAACAAACTTGGTAGTGTAGGATATGGCTGGCTGCCAATTGACAGGCTGATAACGGCGGCGCCGGAGAGGGGATTGATTCATTCATGGATATTAAATCTGGGGCACAGGAAAGATTATACATACATAGCTTCAGCAGTTTTCTGACGCCCCTCATTTTTCTGGCAGGATGAAAATCGGAATAGATATTTCTTCCTTCTAACCCCATCCAATCCAGATGGGCATTTGACTTCTTTGTTTCATCTACTTAAGGCCGACGATGGGGGATTACCTTTTGACTCTTCTTTGGCGCTTTGGCTTGTATTTTTATTTTTATTCTTATTTTTACTTTTACTTTTATTTCTATTTCTCGTGAAGGACCCGATATCGCATCTGAGCGAGTTTAAAAAATAGATATATGTATTTACCAGGGACAGAGCCCACCATGTTTTCTGTTCTATATGCAGACACAGATATTGTAATTACAACTTTAACTAACTATAACTATTAAATGACAAAAAGTAAGCAGAAATAACA
Organism: Histoplasma mississippiense; assembly: GCF_000149585.1. Classification (NCBI taxonomy): domain Eukaryota; kingdom Fungi; phylum Ascomycota; class Eurotiomycetes; order Onygenales; family Ajellomycetaceae; genus Histoplasma; species Histoplasma mississippiense. The sequence goes on from NW_001813978.1 coordinate 682,129, forward strand.
AGGAGTTCATAGAATCCGGCGTGAAGGCTGCGGTGTGTCTTCCCCTTGCTGGAGGTCACCAGCTCAACCTCCGCAATCTCAGACCTGCCGCATCTTCACCAGATCCTCCAGATCCTCCAGATCCTCTACTTCATCATTCCTATTGTCAATATATCTCTCTCTATCTCCCCTCTCTTCGCCAATCTTGCTGTTCTCTCTCTCCCCCCCCCCCTGTCATATCTCTCCTCCTGTGTCTTTGCCACTGCTTCAGCCTCCACCGAGCTAAAAGCCTGGCGTGGCTGCCATTCTGCTCGTCATCTTCAAAGCTACCCGCGTTGTGACCTCTCTCGGATTGAACCAGATGCCACTATTGGTCCTTAGTGCAGAATAAGGCCTGTCTGGGAGAATCGACAAGATCTATAATACAACAAGAGCCGTTTCCCCTTCCATCTTCCGCATTCCCCGTCCAAAAAGTCCATTCTTTCGCATTTGTTCTTCAACATGAACTACTGCCAATCTGCCCGCGCTGCCTCGTCCTGTGTGTCTGGCGACTTTCTGTTTTAAGAGCATGTCTTCTTTGCGCGCACACCAGCCAAATACCAGATGTCCGCGTCAACGTCCATTCCTGATGCCCGGTTCGGCCTCACGTCCGCCGAGATGCAGATGGCTGTGCACCAGCAACAGATCGCCCTCCAGGGCAGCCATGCTGGTAGCCTTGTGTCCCGGGGGAGAGGCATGGGGAGAAATAGCAATTCAAGCTCGCGAGCTACCAGTGCCGCCAGCGCTGCGAGTAGTCACGGCAGACTACTTCTTGATCCCGATAGCTTGCAAGCGCTCTATTATCAACTTGAGAATCTGTTGAGAGATATTAGGCGTAGAATAGATTATGTAGGTGCATCCCGTGGTTGGTTTGTTCCAATTCTATCTAAATTCTAGGCTACCTTTGTCGCTTTATACCTTTTGATACCAATACGTTCACACGCCCATTCCTTGACAGATTATTCATATCTTGAGGAGCCAGCGCTAATATTACCATCCCTTAAATAGTTGACTGAACAATCCGAAATCTCAATCCAAAATACCTATGACCAAGCAGGCAATGTTGTTGCGAATGCAGATGTCGAAATCGCACGAATGCGCCAAATATTAGAGAATATTAGTGAATTGGAAACCGAATTCGATAAGATCCGGCGCATCAGGGACATCGTCAAACAATACAGATCTAGAGTGGAGAGTCTAGACCATCGATTGGACCAGGCCGCCCGCAGAAGACGTTGATATGACATTTTACCTTGTTTATCTCCATCCACCTGCTCATATTGGTTTTCACGTGGTTTTGGGGGGCGGGGGGAGGAAAAAGGGGGGGGGGGTGGGTGTCCGAAAATCAATCCCGTAATGAAAGCTCAGTCAAACGGAATGAGCCCACTTTTACGATGCTACGACGGAATGCCTTTCAGAGCTTTTTCCGTTCCGCTTTATATGCTGCGATATTTCCCAGTTACGAAAAACGCGATACACTCTCCGATTACCGGATGGTCCTGATCTCTGACGCAACCGCTATTGCTACCACTACCCGGATAAATCGAATGGAAGCCATCGTCCGTGCTCAACGCCATAACAGAATCAAGATATCTGATATACATCACCGATCTTAGTCCTCGCGGACAGCAATCTTTCCTACGTGTTGTCTACAATGCGCGGGCATCAGTGCAGGAATTAAAGAGTACTGCATTGGTGTAAAGAATATCGCCCGCCCAGAATATTGTTTGTGGAATTTGGGAGGGGGAGGGGGGATTCGATCTATAAACCTATTCCTCTAATTTTCTATTTTCTACTTTCTATTTCTATCTTGGATACAAAATCTTCGAAGAATGGTTACATGCCTCACGGCCGAAACTTTTTTTTATTATTATTTTGATGATTACTTATGCATACCTACCTGCCTAGGTGAATGCTGGAAGAGAGGAAGCTTAGTTAGTGGGTGGAAAAACTAAAGGTGTGCTGGACTTGAATCTGATGCTGGTTTCCACCCCTTCGCCCATTTTACTCTTCGCCTACTCCGCTCTCTCTATCCTACTTAATCCAGCTTCGTCAGCGGCTGTTGGCGTTTTATGACCGTTTGAACGTCTCCCTTGCTCTCTCAATTCTAATGTCAAAACCCTCTCCGACTAGAACATACTTCCCTTTTACCTACCTCCCTATTATTATATACTGATATATGTGTCTGTATGAACTATTTCCCCTTCTTTGTTGTTTCATTCGATGTCTAGCTTCGAAGCGGTACCGAATTCTTAGTCCATATCTTTGTCTCTTTACCAGCGACCAGTTTTATTCAAGATTCTCTGTCAATATCCGATAAGCCAGCTATTTGTGCTTCAGGCCTTTTTAATATATCGATTACAACCCATATCATAACTCTTCCTTTCTAAAATTGCTCCTCGCCTCCCTTGCTTTCTCCTTTCGGCCTATATGGGCACAGAGCGATTTCGTACGCTGGACATTTTCCTATGTGTGGCCCCACGCCTCCCCCACTAATTCTCTCCCATTCTCTGCTTCGTATTATTGGCTTCCATGCCTATTACTCCTAATCTAAGTATAGAAAAGGGGAGGGGCCTCAGAGGCCTCTCTCCCTCTGTCGGGTCTTACGTATTCACTTGATCGCCGTCACGGGAGACAGAAGCACAAAAGATGATCAGTGAGAAAACGTCATGAGGGTTACGTCCAGGGTTATTGCCAACGCATTTAGATTAACCAATACCCTATTTCTCTCAGTTGTCCTACCCTCTGTTCCTGTCTCGTAAACCAACCCTCGCATCCATCGTATTCACGTCTCTGTATAAGTGCATCGCAGACATATGATTAAATCAGGACGTGGGCGGGCTACGATGTAATGATTCCCGCAAGGATAAATTCCACAGTATCCAGCCCTCAGATTCAGATTCCCCTATCTCATCGCGCTTCTTCCTGCCGCATGTCTCCCATTTTTCTCTCACGAACAATTAGCGTTTGCTGGTATACGTAGAGGACAGCAAATACTTCAGCTGGGACGGCTCAATGGATATCTGCATGGTTATTCGCGATGCGCTGTCCTAAACGCCTACCTTTGCATAACGAAGTTCCCGGCTCCTCCGCACGCTGTCTCCTGTGACTTCAAGAATAATGCCGCTATCCCTAGGATCCGGATGTCAACCAGATATGTTGCAGGTAGTCAAGTGAAACTTAGCCATATCGACACGGGAATTTAGTGAGTCCAGTAAGTTATCTATATTCCATTCATCGAGACATGTTCTTTTCGAGTCACGAAGGCATCCAGAGGAAATACAACGGAAAACATCGACAGCAGGTAGCTGCGCCGCGGACGGGTTCGACCTCTTGGTCCGGTCATCCTGCCCCGGCCTTCAACCGCTTCTTGGGCTCCGCAAGCTTTTTGCTTCTTGTTTTTTTAGTCTGTGGGAACCGTTTTATAGCGCCGCAGCTATTGCAGCTAACCACGCGAACGTCAGCCCATGGCTTCTTCTTCGACCCTCCACGGCTGGCATTCTCCACCGTTTCCACACAGGTCGCGTTGGGAATCAGCAGCGAGTCGCATACTTTGCAGATCGATCTCTTGATGTCGTGAGGTAGTCGCAGTTGCGACTTGAGAGATACTCCGCGCATCTGGGAAGCTAAATTGCGAGAGAGCTTTGAGACCGGAACATGATGTGTCGGTTGTTGTTCCCGCAAGTGGTTTGGAGAGAAGAATGCGTTGTCAGTCGTTGAGTTTTTGCTATCACTGGCAACCTTGTTACCACACAGTGGTTGCGAAGTTGGCTCTTCATCGTGTTCTTGTAATAGGGCATGAGCTCCATGGCCCCCAGCATGATTAGGCTTCTTGTCTGCAGAAGTTTTCGATAGAGACGCAGATTGAAGATAAGTCGACGCTTTGTATAAGAATGCAATCCGGGCTCGAAGGTGGCTCTGACCGGTTTTCCCAGGCCGTTTTTGGGCCTTGACTTTTGCCATTTTAAGCTCCCTGACTCCTGGATATTCCTCGGGTAATGTCTCGAGAGCCCAGAGTCATTGCTGGCAGGCTTTTTTCTCAGACACAGCGCAAAGTTACCAGCAGCGCTATCGAATGGACCAATCGAATCCCATAACCAATTTTTTCCTCACGTGGTGACATCATGCTTAAAAAGGCTAGCGCGGCTGGGGCTCTTCACTTTCTTTGACAACAGGCTTCAACTTCAACTTCACCCGTCCATTTCCATTTCCTTCTCCTCTATTCCCCCGAGTCTTTTCCATCCCTTTATCCCTCATCGCTCGTTGTATCTCGTGTTGCAGTATTTCCCCACCTTGATTCCGCTCCTGCGACATTGACGTTGGGCTTATCACCGGATCTCCACGCGTTTGACCTCTCGGCCTTCAGCCTACCTTGAACTCCAAATTTCCACCATGTCTCACGAGGAAGATCTCATCGATTACTCGGATGAGGAGCTTCAGGCAACTGATGCTGCCGCTGGCACTGCTGCCGCTGGAGCTAACGGCGCTGCTCCTAAAAAAGAAGGCGACTTGACAGTCTCTGGCGCGCGTGCGGATAAAAAAGGCAGCTATGTTGGTATTCACTCGACTGGTTTCCGCGATTTCCTCCTGAAGGGGGAGCTTTTGCGTGCGATCACCGATTGCGGTTTCGAGCATCCATCGGAGGGTTAGTTTCATTGAACAAAATATCACATTTCTCCCAAGTCTCCCTCCACTTGCTCCATCTTGCAACGTCCGTCCATCTCCTCGAAGTTTTTCTGATGTACGCCGGAATCCACACGCGTCTTGTTGCGGGACTGCAGGCGGCACGAGGATGTCTCTTCGAATTTAGCTATGGTGTAATCAAGGGTTTTTCATGTCAGTCAGCGCACTCGGGACTGCTGCTCGTCGCAAGCGGGGCTATTCAATCAACGGTTGGCAATATTCTGCCGCGTGGCATAACTATCTGTCAATCTCGGTCATTTTCGGTAAAGGAAATGTACCAGAACCCACAATTCTAGATGCCAGAGACTCTTTAGCTATACGCCTTCGAAAGAGAAATAGTCATCCTCGTGTCGACCTACATAGCCGCGTATCCATCATCTTCAATCACCCTCGTTCTTTCATCTTCTACTCCGGGTTTATGTTACAACTCTCTTGGCTGTCATTTCATATCTGGGGCCAGTCTTCTTCATGCTTGCGTATTCTTGTCAGAATTATGTGATGGACGGACGTTTTCGCAATGCGGCTATACATTCCATCAAAGCTTTAAAATGGGTCGAATCAATCTAACTTTTTTCCGTCGCTCCTCTTTACAGTCCAGCAAGTTTGCATCCCGACTGCCATTCTGAATGTCGATGTCCTCTGCCAGGCCAAATCCGGTCTTGGAAAAACCGCTGTCTTTGTCCTGACGACTCTCCACCAGCTGGAGCCAGTTCCTGGCGAATGCTCGATACTTGTTATGTGCCACACCAGAGAGCTGGCATATCAGATCAAGAACGAATATGCCCGATTTAGCAAATATCTTCCAGATGTTAAGACTGCCGTTTTCTATGGTGGAACTCCAATGCAAAAAGATATCGAGCTGCTGTCGTCGAAAGACACATATCCTAGCATCGTTGTTGGCACCCCTGGTCGATTGAATGCTCTCGTTCGCGATAAGAAACTGTCTCTCCGAAACATCAAAGCGTTTGTTCTCGACGAGTGTGATAAGATGTTGGATCAGATCGGTCAGTATTTTAGGATCCGGGAATCCCCTTATCCATAAAGGGAGCAATTCTGATTATATTCATTTAGATATGCGACGCGACGTCCAGGAGATCTTCCGTGCGACTCCCGCCGACAAACAAGTCATGATGTTCAGCGCCACTCTCTCCCAGGAAGTCCGGCCGATCTGCAAGAAGTTCATGCGCAATCCCTTGGAAGTGTATGTTGATGATGACACGAAGCTGACTCTTCACGGCCTCCTCCAATACTACATTAAGCTTGGCGAATCGGAGAAAAATCGAAAGTTGAATGAACTGTTAGACAGCCTAGAATTTAACCAAGTTATCATCTTCGTTAAGAGCACTCAGCGTGCTAGCGAGTTAGACAAGCTCCTCCGTGAATGCAACTTTCCCAGTATCGCAGTCCACTCCGGAGTTTCGCAGGAAGAGCGGTAAGTTTTATTAACCCTCACCATCCTTCGGGCTATGACAACTAATCTTGCCCCTTTGTTAAGTATCAAACGATACAAGGAATTCAAGGAATTCAACAAGCGAATTTGCGTAGCAACCGACGTTTTTGGCCGCGGCATTGATATTGAACGAATCAACCTAGCCATCAACTATGACTTGCCTGCGGACGCTGATTCCTACCTTCACCGTGTCGGTCGGGCGGGTCGCTTCGGTACCAAGGGTCTCGCGATCTCTTTTGTCAGCAGCGAACAAGACCAAGAGGTTCTCAAGGACATCGAGAAGCGATTCGAAGTTGCTCTTCCGTAAGTAACAGTCCTCCCGAGGCAAACTTTGTTATAACTCACAGCACGCTTACAATCCTGGCAGTGAATACCCCCAGGGAGGTGTCGACTCCAGCGCCTACATGGCATAAGGCATGTCGTTTTTAAATTGGGGGCTGAGGAAGACCTATATATCACCGCCATATATCACGGTGTATGGATATACAAGGCGTCGTTCCCCCAATCTACGACCGTCTTAGCTTGAAAAGAGTTTTGTTTCCTTATACAAATTGGCGTGTGTCGTTTAACGGGCTGTTGCTTCAAATTATTGGTGATTGTTGTTGGTTGTTTGAGTGTTTCGCCGTTCCGCTCTCTTCTTTCTTTTTTTACCGCTCTCGTTTGATCAAAACCTGTGGTTGTACTCTTACTGTGGTTTGTTTATTTTTCCCCTAGAATTATTTCACAACCTCTCTAATGCCAACAAAATCTACAAAGCTCTCAAACGCCACTACTCTCATGCCTTGATCAGTAGTTAAGGCGGACGAAAAACACAACGGGCTTTCCCGAAATGGCAAGACTGAGAGTGGGAGAATATGTGATAGGTGTTGCTATGCGTGATGCTTTCTCTCTCTTTCATTCATTCTTTTTTATTCTTTACTTGCCATCCGGGAAAGTAAAAGGAATCTTCAGCGTGTGTTAACGTTTGTTTTAGTTCGGTATCAAAGGTCACAATGGTGGAGAATATTCGGAAGGCAGGAAAATGGAGTGCTAGATTCAAAAGGGGCAAGGGTAAAGAAGAAGAGGGGAAAAACTTTTACATTACTCGTTTAGTTAGTTAGTTAAAAAAAAAAAAAAAAAAAAAAAAAGTGGGCTTATTGATGATATCCTTCTACATAATCTGTACAATGTTCAGTAGAGGATCTTGAAAAGGGATTATGGACCTGTTACTCCGTACTGCTAGCTGTTTTGTGTTTCCATCAACCCGCTTGGGCAGTTGTATGTAACGGGCAAAATCGAGCTCCGCAAAAACGAGCTCCATGTCACGGATCTGTGTGGGTTAACAGGTTTGGTCTCCCCAACTCAAGTGCAGCAAGCTTACCTCGGGTACCGATTTGAAAGCGGGGCGCTGGCTAAGGAAAGGTTTTATGTTGGTTTTGGCTATGGCAAAAGATAAAAGAAAGAAACATTACACGAGGAACGAGTCTATGGCCCGCGATCACCCGCTATCGCGAACCATAAGCGGGTTTCGTCGTTGCTTCCAAGCACCGATGAGGTGCGACTATCCAGCATTGATAAAGCCAGGAACCGAAAAAAAAGGGGGGCCCAGCGCTGGATGGTTGACCCCGCACGACGCATGTGCTGTGGACCGTGAATAATACACCAGGGCAGAACATCCCAACGTCCCTGGGCACCAAGGGTACAAGGACGCATTATCTGGAGTCTGTGAGACATTGGTATATCTGGGGGCGCGAGAGGCTGAATAACTCATCGCTGGTCGGATTGCCATGCCTCCAGTTCAGCGAGCGGCCCGATTGAACGATTCTGTGAGCCATGAAATGGGAGAGATCGGAGCGATGGTTAATCGTCCGAATATTGTCCCAATTACTGAATATCAATATAAATGAATGAATTAGATTCAACTGACTTATCTATCTACAACTTGATAATTACAGAGAAAAGTAGACAATATTTATAAGCAAAGGAATGCTCGGTTATATGAGCAGACATTCCAGAAAGCTTTAAACTTCATAAAGAATGACTCATAATAAAGGTTATCTTCTGACAAAAGGGCACTGACAAGGGCTGTTTCCAACCATCCATGGACCCCCTATTTTGTCAAACGAGGATAGCTCGGGCATGGCTTCAAAGTCAGCCTCGGTTCTGCTTTTCAAACAAAGCAAAAGACTTTCACATACAGGAAAGGGGTCCGAGATATGTAACATATGTATGTGAAAAAGGGAAAAAGCCGAGCGGATTACCGTCAGGATCTCAATTCGGTCCGGTAGTCGATGGGAGGGAACCCCATATAAGAACATCCACTATTCGGTCCCGTTGGAACACTTCGCCTTGAAATAAACCACTCTTCAAATATCCGGAAAGATTTATACTGACGCTCCTAGTTTGATATCATCCCCCCTCACTAATAGCTATTCGATTCTCGACTAGTTACTATATTATACACAAGACAGGATGTACACAGAGGGAAAGGCAGAAAGATCAAATAGTAACGACTAAAAATCATCCTCATCTGTTCAAGAACCCCATACCGTCTCTGCTTTTCATGAACCCCTCCATAGCTGCGTCTCCTGCCTGTATTGAAAGCCAGCAGAGCGAAGATAGGAAAGCTCTCATCCTCGATTTGACCCAGGAATGTGTTTCATCAAAAAGAACATCATGGAAAGGAAAGTTCGCGCGGCTTCCAACATCACAGGGCGCGGGGAAGCACAGCCCATCAACCGGTAATCGGCAACCCGCCATCTATAGCCATCGACTGTGCACCTGCGCATGACTGGCATGATTTTGGAGTCCTTGCGTTCTTTTGATCCATTATTCGGTTAATTTCCATTGGGTTCTGCCTTGTTCTGGTTCCTGTTCTGAGCGGCGATGGTGGATAATTGAATGTCATACACATCTGACGTGCCCTCTTTGGGGAAAAGAAAAAAAAGCCCCCCAGAAGTCATGTATGAACGTCTGCTGCTGCAAAAGGTGCCTCATTCCCGACAGGCGATCTTTAGTTCAAGTCCTTGGCCCTGCGTTCCGAAGAAACGTTAATTTCTATCCAGTTAAGAAGCTGAAGCGGAAGTCATTGCGGTAACGAGGATGTCAGTGTTTCTCTATCAGTTTTACTGCAAGGGGCGGGGGAAAAATGACGAATTGGCTTGTCTTTGAAACAGGGTTTAAGAGGAACTAACAAGCATCTAAAAATAAGCCAGGGATATATACGCAGCGTATTCAGATTTTTTTGAGAAATCCTATGAGAAGACTGCGTGCAGCGGCAGGGGATAAAATGAAGGTATGTACGCAATTTTTCCTCTCTTTTCTTTTTCCCTTCAACGTCCATGCTGCCAAAAGACGGCCATGTGTCGCCGTGCCATCTACCGCAATCTGCAGAGGTACAGTACAAGTCAACCAAACCGAAACATGTTTAACAGAGTTGGACGAGAACGCATCTCCAGCTTTCATTCCACTCAGCGCGTCATCATCAACCCTGCCATTTACTGCCAATGGTGATGGGCGTTTCGCTACATGGGCGGCGTCATCAAATCCGAGACATTCGAGCTGATTTTTCCCTCGCCCAAGGATGAACCATGCGGCCGCGGGCGCCATTTTCGGTCTGTCCGCTAAGCGTTTCAGAAAATCCGTCCCATGGGCTTTATTGTGGAAAATGCATAGTTAACTAACTAAACCGATCGCGTACCTAAGGACTCGGCGGAAGTTGATACATACATAGCTCATGCATGATGAGGTTTCGCAAGCAAAAGCAGGTACATAGGTGTACCTGCGCTGAGCGCTTTGTGCCTTCGCCCGGCGATCTGGTAGCAGGCGTAGTTACAATAACCTAGTTATTGCATCTAAATATTTTGCCTACATAGCACTGCTCAGCGTTTGTATTTCTTCTCTAGAACTTCCATTATCGCCAGTCCCGCGAGCCCGGCAATAGAGCAAAGATGACCTGGGAAACAAATTTCATCCTGATGTAGTGGGTAGTCGTAGTCGTAGTTACACACCAGGGCCTGGTGAGTCCAAAAGATAAAAATGTAAATCTCGATATCAGAGCTCCAAAAAAAAAAAAAAAAAAAAAAAAAAAAAAAAAAACCGGCGCCCAAGCACAGGTTCGCGTGGGGGTTGGTACCGAATTTGATAGCTAAGTTTTACGCATCAAGTCCCTGAACAACGCCTGAATCTCTCGGGGGTCTGTAATTGACTGTGTATGTACTCCGTATATACAGGGTTAATTAAATATCTAGCATCCGTATGGGCATTTTGTTCCATGCTCTCTCTCTGTTCTTTCACAATAAAACCCGACGATATATATGATATCTCCTCAATCTAGTTAAAGAAAAAGGGATTTGTGCTGCGTGGAGTTGCTTTTTGAAAAATGAAAAAGAATGAAACAGGGCCAAAGTTCCACCTGGTGCCAGCGCCGCATTTCCCCACCATGCCTCAAGCGGCCGCCACAGCGCAGCGCCACTTCCATCACCATCCGAGAAAAAGAAAAATAGAAAAAAAAAAAAAAAAAAAGGAAAAGCAAAAAGTAAATGGCGATAGCGCTTCATAGTGTGAGAGAGAGGTTGTTGCTGGGGAGCCAGTCCGATCCACCATCCACCCCAGGGAGGTATGCTATCCAACGGAAGATCGACACGACGCCATTGCAATGGGTTTAGCGGCCTGGGGCACGACGGGCACGGGGGAGCAGAGATAGGGGAGGAAAGAAAGTGTGACCCCAAAAAAAAAAAAAAAAAAAAAAAAAAAAAAAAAAAAGTTGCTCTTTAGTGCGTTTGACTCGCGGAGCCTTGAAGGATTGAATTGTGCCGAGAGCACTTCGCGTTGCGGAAGAACATCCGTTGGATGTGCATTTCAATAATGTCGGGTTCTTTTTGAACAATAATATGATCATACAAACCCTTCACCCGTCCCCCCTGTTTCAGAAACTATATATTCTCGTTCGAAGACATCAAGGGTCATTATTTCGCTTTTTGTCACACTGGACAGGAGTTCGTGATTCGCTTTTGTAACATCGGCTGCGAAGCTTGTGGTATGTTTCTATAAAATTTTGTTATTTGAGTCGATTAATTATTCGCTTTTTGGCAGTTTGATTCGAGCGCTCAATGCAACACAATTTGCAGTATCATGGTGACCCGAGTAGTGGCAATTGGAGCGAATAAAATCTAATATTGTTCGGTCACTAGTTGTTAGTGCATACACAGTAGTATGAGAGTTGAAAGTGGAGGATGTCGTGATGGGAGTCGGTGGTGATGAGACAGGAACCGGCGGCCGGAGTCTGGGAAATCGAACGCTAAAAAATAACAGGAGGAGTATGTAAATATTTTCTTGTCCTGGCTTGCATTGTTTCTGGCAGAGCTTTTGGCCACTGGGTCTTAGTGTGGGCGCTGGCAAAGGAAAAAAAAAATCAAGGATAACTTGCGTTCAGAATTAAGGAAATCTCAACCAGCGAAGGTTCGGGCTAAGTCTTTTTTCAGTTTTCATTTTTTAATTTTTCATTTTTTTTTTTTTTTTTTTTTTTTTTTTTTTTTTTTTTTTTTTTGGGGGGGGGGGGGGGGTGCGCCTGATCAAGGCTAAGGCAAGGATCTCGGGATCTAGCCTGTCCTGAATTCTCCTCTGATTTTCCTCCCAAGACCCACATTGTTATTTGCCCTCCAGCGCTGGAAAGTGGGAATGGATGAATCCTGTCATAATTGAGGGCCACAGCAACAAAGCCAGCCGAAACAGTGACATTATTGACTTTGATGGGGTTTTCAAATAGTCGAGCTGTGGAGTTGCACAGATAAGTTGCACATTTCGACGTTTTGCGAAGAAAACCACCAGGCCTCGAAGAATAGACTATTGGCAAAGAGAATTCGTTTGAGTGGTGCAAGGCAAGCCGTTTCTGGGAGCAGTTATTGTGCATCCGCATCTACATCTGTGCCTGTGCCTGTGCCTGTGCCTGCGCCCGTACAATGTTGCACGATCTCATGGATTTTATTGAATGATTGATTTGCTTTTCAATAAATGAGTTTCTGGAGGGAGTAAGGTAAGGTAAGGCGATGATGATGGAAAGTGCACGAACACGAGGGCCAGGCGATGATCAGGACAATCATAGAGGATGGTTTTCACGAAACACGTCAGGGCTGTCGGTGATTTTCTTTTCTTTTAGCATGTTGACAGGGTGTCACTCTGCCTTGCTCAATCTGAACGTCCAAACCAAAAAGCAAACTTCCGCAAAATTGACTGGCAGCCAGGGAGTCCCTGGAAACAAACTTCCAGCGGAAACTATCGTGGAGCCACAGAACATTTCGTGATCGGGACGATTAACTATTCCAATCGCGGCATCGCGGCGCGTTCGATTGGGTTGTTCCATGAAATAATTCTTTTTTTGAAATCAACGCGCTGTCGAGAATTATAGTCGTAGGTCCAGCGGGACACAGGCGATGCTCCACAGCATGATTCCTGTTCGTCCTGCTTCTTCAAGCCGCCCACCTTGCAACTGTTTGCCACCGCCCAGCCCAGGTTTGGCCATCCCGCCCTCTCCGTCGGGTTTAGCAGAAAAATTAGGTCTCTGTTTTCGTGTTGTGTCCAAGTTCGATCGTAGCGGCAGCGCCAGCTATTCCTGGCGGCTTTGGGTATATGCCTGGCAGCGCTGCCTGGCTTGAGTCCTGGTTGTCATCATCAGTCGTAGTCGATTCAGCACAGGCACCGGCATCAGCACCAGCATCAAGGGTCAGTGTCAGGAATAGTTCTCAATCAAATCGATCAATCCATCTTCATTTCTGTTCACTTCCCTCGTTTTGCCTGCTGGCCTCTGCACACTCATTCCCCCCCTCTGCCTGCCTTGTCCTCCTCTCGAGAGGCCCGGGTATAACAATACTGCTTGCTGTCTATTTCCCCATCTTTAATCTACCAGTCTATTCGTTTATCCCCTGGTGGCGGTCATTAGGAGCAAATAAGTGCTGCTGCCCTGTTGTCCGCTGTTCCACTTATTTGTCCATTCGTTGGCTGTCTGCGGCGTGTCGTGTCTGGTCGGGGCTTGAAAGGTTGCCCAAGAAGATTCCAGGAAAAGCTGTCGACTCCTCTCGCCCAACCCCAAACAAACCCAAAACCCCAAACCCTCCAAACTTCAAACTTCAAACTTCAAACTTCCTCATCCACAACCTCACTTCCACCACCTCCTTCTGCATCGCAGCAGTTCCTCAATCTGCTTGTCGGGCTCGACCTCCTCTTTTCTTTATGCTTGTTGGCTTTACAGTCGTGACCTTTGTCCCATCCATTGATCTGGAGTTGTCGGGTCTGTGACGCTGCTGCACGCTCGCTCCCTACTGTCGTTTCAGTTTGACTGCGGTGTCCATATACACACTCTCTCATCGTTTCTGCTACTCTGCGTCGATATCCTCTCGCTTCCACTCTCTTTCTTATCTCCGCCACTCGTTCGTTGACAATTGCTCATTAATCTCACTGCCGCGCTCTTCCGTTCAGCGCCTATCCCCTCGGTTCCGCCCTTCGACCTTCCCCCGTACAAGCATATCAGCTGGATGGCTGTGCCAGCCAGCTCTGCGTTCTAGGGAGAAACACCGCTTCCCGATTGCTGGGGATCTTCCTTTCGTTTCTTACTCCCTTTTTGCGTCGTTCTTGCGTCATCCGTTGGACCCCGGGGTCTCCTTCTTTGCCTCACCGTGTTGCCGGCAATGGCTCCTTCGCCGCCCAGACTACGGATACTATCAGGTGCGTTTCGTCTTGGTCGCGAACTATCGTGTAGCTATCAGATCTCTTTTCCTCCGTCCCCAAACTCCATTTCACCGTTCTTGAGTACTTCCATATGCCCAATTTATAGATGCACTTTCCTTGTTTTTTCGGTCGGGTCTTGGTCACTCGATGCCTCACTGCTGAAGAGTCGTGGTTCATTAAGTTTCACTTGTCATATTCTAATGGCGAAATGCGGCAATACTAACTTCCTTGTAGTTGGTGGTAATGCAATATCAGCTTTTCTCTCCTGGCGGCTCCAGGCTACAAACGCCTGCGATGTGACCCTCGTGTGGAAATCCAGCTTCGACGCAATATCGCAATTTGGCGTCACGTTCAAGTATGCAAACAACTCAACATGTTTTCTCGCCCTTAGACACTCATTCTGTGGCAACCGTGTCAATCCAACTTTTAGAACTAATTTTATTTTTTTTTCTACATTCAGATCAAAGACCTTTGGAAATGAACGCTTCAAGCCATTTCAGGGTATGTAAAACCTACCAATCTAGAACCGTTGAGCTGCAGCTGCAGGGGGAGATCGTCCGCTAATTACAATTCCTTTTTTCTTCTATAGTTGTACGCACTCCAGAAGAAGCGGGCTCGACCGACCCACCCTTCGACTACGTTATTCTTTGTGTGAAAGCGCTACCAGATATCTACGATCTTGCTGCCGTCATTCAGTCGGTTGTCACACCCCAGCACACCTGTATTTTGGTCAATACCACAAACGCTCTGGGCGTCGAATATCATCTGGAGCATCGATTTCCTACAAATGTTGTTCTCTCTTTAGTCTCTGGAATTGAGATAAGCCAGACTGGGCCCACTGAATTCGAACATGCGGCATCAACAGATACTTGGGTTGGGCCTTCTTCAAAAAATGTCATGATTCCTTCATCTATACAGAACGATATGGCTGTAGCATTGGCTATCACATTAAGTACAGGTCAAGTCGACTGCAAAGTTTCAGATAACATCAGGCAAGAGCAGTATGAACGCATGATCGGGTATGCCGCCATTCAACGAACTCTCTTTTTTTTCCCCTTTAGCTGAAACACTCTTACTGATATATGATCGCAGACCCATCGCATTCTATCCAGCTAGCGTGATGTTTGAATGTCCAAACCACGCAGACCTCTTGGAGAAAGTAGGGTTACGCCAACTAATTTCTGGTGTTATCGATGAGCTCCTCAGTCTCGCCAAAGCTCAAGGCTGTACCTTTCCTGAGAAATTCAATGAAACGATAATTGAGAAAATGATTTCCCATTCCGATAATCCAAGCACTATGTACCAGGATTGGTTAGCGAGACGTCCAATGGAGGTGGAAACATACTTAGGATCGCCGATAAAGCTAGCCACAGAAATTGGTATTAAAATTCCTCGAATTGAGACACTATATGCGATGTTACACCACCTCAACAATATCAATCAGGCAAGGCAACCGCAGGAAACAACATCGCTTTCTCCGGTTCACCCACCCCCAAGACTTTCATCCGCACCTCCACGGCCCCCAATGAACGGAATGCGTGCTAGCCGAACGGGACCTGGGCCTGGTACAGGAGCGCACCTGCCTCGACGTGGCCCATCTTTGAACGCTACGCACTCTAGACCACTTCCCAACGTATTACCTCCAAGAGGCCCGCAACCCATTCAGCGAGAATTATCAGAAGAGCATAACCTGGACGAATTTAGCCACCTTGTGCTGTATGACGATGTGGTAGAGGATGGAACGCAGAATGGCGGATACGGTCCTGTATCAAACGGAGGAGGGCTGCCTCCAGATATTGCTTTGAGAGAGCGCGAGTTAGCACTACGGCAACGTGAACTACTACTGAGGGAGCAAGAAATGAGCATGAGAAGAGGTGGGCGGCGACCATCGGCAGCGCGTGATGCTTTTGATGACATGGACGAGGATGATTACTTTGACCCAATGGATCATCGAGGCCCTCCCCTCCCTCAGATTGATCCTGACAATTTTGACATGCTGAGCGTTACTTCTCGTAGAAATCGGAAGATACCAAACCAGAACGCAGGCCAATTTCGCAAGAACCCCGAGATGAGTGGGGGTGGTAGACCCCCCTCAGCTTTCAACAGGCATTTTGGCGGCGGGGGGCGAAACCGTGCAAGCGCCCGATTAATGGATGAGATACCCGGAGCGCACGACTCCTTGTTAAATAACCCTATGATGGGCTATTCCTCTAATCGTTATGGAAATGTCGATAGAAAGGAGATTCGCGACGAATCGAGAGCCAACTCACTGACGGCTAACAACTTTTATCCCCCAAATAGGCGAACCAGCCAATCTCCCAATACGTCTTTCCACCCTGCCGGACGTGGTATGGGCCGGCCACCCCCTAGTCATGACCCATATAACGGACAACCTATGGTGTCTCCTGGGGGAAGACCATCTCCCCCCGGAATGATGAGGGCGCCAGTTCTGAAATATCCTCCTGGACAAGGAAACGCGGGTGCGGCGCAGCAGGTCGACCAACATGTCGGGGTGAGCAATTCGTATCCAAACAAGGGCACTCCAAACATTCGAAGTCTGACAGGGAGTGCGAGCGCTAGCGCGGGGAGTGGTGATAGCGGCGCAAGCGCCAATATCGACTCTGAAAATTCCGCCCACAGCAGTCAGAGTAGCCTAGGGCCTCGTCATTCATCGATGGCTCGCTGAGCCAATCCAAAAAAATATATTCAACCGTTGCATTTTGTTAATGCTCGATTCCTCGATTTATAGTATGGGCCTTAGCTGTGGCTTCCACGAACCTAAAAACAGAGTTTACGATACGACCATAGACGTCTCCTGCATTGATGGCATCCTCACCCCCCGTTTAGCCTCGATCGTGATAAAAACCGAGTGGCGCTTAACGGCTTAATTTTTATATACACCAAACTTTTACATATTCTATTTGCTACTGCCATGGCTTTTTTCCTTTTTCCTTTTATCCTTTGTCAACTGTACGCGCCCTTCATACCCCCGCCTTCCCCACAACATATGCATCTTGTTTTCTCTTTTTCTCCTTTTCAAGTTCTAACCATTTTTTCTCACCACTAAATCTTAATGGCGGCTCTTTCTTCAACGGTTAGTAACTGGGGGGTTGGTAAGAATAATATAACTTTGTTGCTGAATTGCCAGTTATACCCAAGCACACAATTTCCACTTTTGCCCTGAGGGCTTGTCTGTGTTCAGTGTTCAGAATAAGCTGTCTGATTTCTCCATTCTCAGTGTTTGACTAATGCATTGTTGCATTGTTTTACACGAGGACATCTGAGTGGATCATAAAATTATCATAACCAAATGCGTACACATACTTATTTTATTGTTTCATTTCTCCATCTCTTTCTTAATAGACCCTCTTTTTATAAATCTTCAAGCCTAGTTTTCTTCCTATCGACTTATTTGACATAGGCTGTTTCTTTGCATTTTCCCGGCGCATTTCTAATGTTCATTATCTCTCTCATGTTCTCTTTTCCTTGTCTCATTCTTGTGTTTCTTTTCCCTTCACTTGATCTCTTGTATTTCTCTTCCTTCCCCTTTCCTATACCTTATTTCTTTTTTTCCTTTATTGTATTAACTTCTTTTGTTTCTTCTTATTCACTTTTTCTTTTGGCCAGAAACTACTATTTTACACCTCCACCATGTGCTGGCTGTCAGTTGAGAGAAAAGGAAGAGGCATTGATTCGCTTCGGTAATGAAGACACTTTTGAGTCATTTAGTCTTTTGTCTTTTGTCGGTCTGCCGGTGCAGAAATATATTATTTGATGTAAACTCCTCGAGGCTATGATGCATAGAATGAGAATGAGAGTAAATCGGGGAAACAAAAAATGGACGAGGGCGAAAAGAAGAATTAACACTTGTATACCCATAATTTTTAACGATTTTTGCTCTTTTCCATTCTCGTCTCATCGTCAACAACACCACCATTGTCATTGCGTTATATTATCAGTTCTTTTTCTGCTTTGACTTTTCTGGGTTTGACTGAAAAGATGTGAGTTGAGGAGCGGTCACTTTAGCCGATTTACTACTTTCTTTTATAATTCTCAGCTTGTGTTAATGCCCATCAGCGTTTGATATGCTAGTATATCTGAAGGAGAGAACCCTCAAGGCAGACGATCATGTGATACTTCTCCCTATATAGGCTTTGGAGATCATTCTTCATCAGCCAACTCCTTTATCATTACGTTCTCAATACTGTACGTCCACTAATGCCGCACCGAATCCCATGAGACAAAAGAAAAAAGGTGAAAAATAAGCCATCAGGAAATCCGATCATCGCTCCCGTAACTTGTCCCGCTCACACTGCGAAAATACATACACATATCAACTAATACAATGCCACCACCACCACCGTACCACCAACGACAACGATCCTCCTATAACCACCATAACAATCCCAACACAAATCCCAACAATAATAATTACCAATCCCACTCGCGAACCTCCTCCGCCACTGCCATGGCCGCATACACAGCCAGCCTCACCAACCTCAACTCTTCCTCTGCCGCAACCACATCCGCAACCTCAACCTCGCACCCTCCCGCACAACAACAAACTTCCATGTCTACGACCAAAACACGCCAATACGCCCATCTACATTCACAACTTGCACAGCTTAACGCACACTTGGCCGACATGGAGAATCTCATGCGCATGACGGCGGCGCAGGCGGGCGATATGCGCTTTCTAGGCGGGTATGTGGGGGCGTTGTTTATGGGGGCGGCAAAGGTTTTGGGGGAGGAAGGGGGTGCGAAGGCCGGTGCGGCGGGTGGCAATGGGAGTGGGAAGGGGAAAGGTGATTAGGGAGAGGGTGGAGAGGTTTCTTCTAAGGAAGGATAAATAATATTCTCATATCAGCGAGTGCTGAGGCTTAGGATGATGGGCAGCGTTGACACGTCCCAATGCGGTATACGAACAGCCTACGTTTAGCTTAACTGGGCTATTTTAGAGGAAATTGGGTCTCATCCATCGCCAGGGATATCGATCGCTACGGTTGGGGGGGGGGAAAGAGGGAAACAGGAACAAACGACCAATCCACCACGACACCTCGCTCACCCCACTCTAACGACAAACCTGTTAGTCGCCAACAACAAATGCTCCCCCAAGAATAATGGCCGGCTCGTCAATGTTGTGATGTTCGTAACTAGGACAAACGATTGATCGTGTCAGCTATTCCGGCCAACAAAAACGAAAAGGAGAGCTTTCTATTTTTTTCTCGATCTACCCAGGCTTCACACTTCATCAAGAGACACGAAATATACCTCAGCGTTCCCACACCTCCAGCCTCCAGAATGAATGCCGTATCTGTAAGCGGTTTCCCAATCCAGCGCATGGCAAACGCTCGCAAAATGTGACCGTGGGCCACGATTAGAACATCACCATTCAAAGGCTCATCCGCCGACTTGGACATAGCTTTGCTGTGATATTTTGATCTGATTTCGGTAACGACCGCGTCTAGGCGTCGGATGACATCATCTGGCGATCTGTGTTATTTGTAATAACAAGAAGAAGGCGGTGGAGTGTTGTCAGCTCCCGCCATTTATACATCGAGCATCTGTGATTTGTGGCTCGCGAAATATGCGATAATCCCGGCCACGGTCTGTGGTGGAGGACATAAACTTACTCTCCGCCAGGACATCCGTGACGCCAAATATCCCACCGACCCTCTCCGTTCTTAACACGCAGCTCTTGGATCTCCGCACTCGTCATCCCTTCATAATCCCCATAATCCCATTCACGAATAGCGTCGGTGATTTCCACATGTGCTTCTGTACGTAAAGGTGTGTTCTGCCCTTTGTCTAACCAGGGAAGTCGTTCTTTGCATCCTATCTCGAGCAATTCGAGGGTTCTCTGCGCTCTGCGACGAGGGGAGACATATCTTGAAGGGGAAAAACCGCAATTGCAA
Organism: Histoplasma mississippiense; assembly: GCF_000149585.1. Classification (NCBI taxonomy): domain Eukaryota; kingdom Fungi; phylum Ascomycota; class Eurotiomycetes; order Onygenales; family Ajellomycetaceae; genus Histoplasma; species Histoplasma mississippiense. Next base: position 701,896 of record NW_001813978.1, read on the forward strand.
AAATCGGGGCAGTAAGTCAGGATCCAAGCGATGGCAATTCGGCAAAACTTCAGAAAAGCTCCCAAGCTTTGACTTACATGTGCGCCAGGTTTTCGGGGACTATCAATCGATCATGTCCTACCAGTGCTTTGCCGGTAGTTTTCACTCGTTTCTCTCCGTCCTCTGTCAAAGGCAGGTCTGTAGTGCCTGTATGTTTTCCATTCAGCGACCATTCAGTCTCGCCGTGACGGACGATGAAGCAGCGCGGGTTGGAGGGCATCTTCTGTGCGGTTCGTACGTTTTTGTGTATATAAAGAATCATGAGTAATAGAATAGGAATCTTAACCGATATTATACAATTAATCTTTCTTGAAAGGATATGGATACATTTAGAACTCCACCTGCTCTTAAATACGGGAGATGGTCGGGCGGGGCTGATCCTTCCAGATAAAAGGCCTGCTTACGAGACTATCTAGCTCCGGATTATTAAGGGTTCAGCAGTCGTGGCGCGTTTACAAACGGTTGGATGGGAGGGAAGTGGATGGAGCTGCATTAGCGATACCGATTCAATATGTAGATATCTATTCCTTTACAGCAATTCACTTCGAAGGGAAAATACTAGATAGTATATCAAGGAGGAGTTTTGCCAAACGATGCAAACAATGCAAACAATGCACGATATAAACAACTATCTGGAGCTTAAAAAAACTGCTATTTCACCACATACTCAATTGCGTATTACCTGCCTGGCCTTTGCTCTGTGGGAAACCCTCTCACATCCGTCAATCGCAAATGTCAACAGCAGCCCTCTCTCCCAAAGCACGACGGATCATCCTGACAGCTGGAGTCACAATATGCACAATTATGGGCTCGCTCTATGGAGCGGGATTGAGGATGGACCAGGATGCAAAGAAGGTACATTCTCGATTTCATTCTTCCCAATAATCATAAATGCAGAGCGCCCCTAAAAAATCCCCTCCCAAATTTTCTAGGAAGCTGAGAGACAACGATCCGCTACTACCGCGGAGAAAATTCACGCCCTAGAAGCAGCCAGGGAGGTTCTCGTTAGACGACGAACTTCGCTAGAAAAGCAAATAAATGACCTGCGAACAAGACAGGAGAACAGGCGTAGGAATGAGAAGATTGGTGACAGTGGGAGGCCGCGGTGAAAATCGGAGCTGAAGGTGTTAGACCTTTGGGCTAGCTGGTTAACACGCAGCCACCACCTAGGGGTGCGTTCGTGGAAGCGCAGGGGAATAGCTGACGAAAACATCCATACTTAACATTTTACCCCTTCATATTCAGATTCGGCCCGTGTGCGGATCGCCGGGAGAACGCGCGTGGTGCCTTACGGCGCTTGTGGAAGGATGTGATCAGACCTCGCTCCTAAGCTGAGTTACATCGTTACAATCGCAGTCGCAGTCGCAGTCGAGCGCACACAGCGGAAGGACAGTTTGAACAAGCACTTAAATATCGGAACTACGGGATAATCTTCTATCGTACGGCATATGCTGACGTTGGGCTCCTTCAATTCTCTTCCTGACCTTAAAAGTCTTGACTGACACTTGCCCAACTGTCTCGAGTTCAATTAACATTTTATTTGTCGTGTGTGGGATCGGAACGAAGTGGTAGCTACGTCGATGATATATGTTGCTCGTGGATGTGTCTTTTGTTTTGTGGATAGGGCTTAGTGACGACATAGTGTCTGCAGAGAGCAAACGAACGCCCGAACTGTGTCCCGGTGGTTGCTGATCAAATGCTTTCCCACTTTACCCTTTAGCATATTCTCGCCTTCCTGGTCGCTGCAGCCACCACCTTCGGCGGCATATTACCATTTTTCAATACTAGGTACGCAATCAAATAATTCGAACCACTCAGCGTATTGCCGCTTCCAAACAGGCCCAATCAGTTATGGCTGCAGCGTCAGCGTGCACCACTTCCACAGGAAGTACGTTGTTGACCTTCTCCTCCCAAAAGAGTCTCGCTGGATTTGATACCGTCCTCATAATCCTCTCGTATCTGGGTTCGGTTGGTGGCTACGTGTGTTGGCGTGAAGGGATGCCGGCAAGGGGCAAAGGCAGCTTTCCGCGCATCTATGGGCTTTTTAATCGCTGCGTGGAGCGGGCTTTGGATGGCTGGGGGACGGTAATTTGTACTTTAGCAGGGTGCGTGTGACGGGTGTTGTTCTCTTTGGAGCTTCCTGAGTACGCTCAAAGCTTGGACATATGATTTGACCTGTTCGAGGAAGTAGGAGGGTGAACGAAATCAAATATATAGAAACAGGTAAACTTCCCTTTTTCTTTTTTCTTTTTTCTTTTTTGCTCCGTATTCATCATTTGCTTGTTCGATCAGGTTGTGTCATTGCGTCGTAATTACAGATGGAGTTCAAATATCAGAAGAGGTGGGACAACGTGATTTCTCACTATGGCAACGGTTCTTGAACAAAATTGTTGGGAAGCATAGGAGCTTTTTTTGAAACGGGGTAATTGATGTCGCGTGTTGCGCGGAAAAAGAACATGAAAAAATCAAAAGTGATGTATTCCGAAATGCTGAAAATTTAGTTTTCCTTGAGGGGTATTACTAGCTAATTATGGCTATAAAATCTATGTTTATCCTGGGTATACCTATATAAACTGTTGAAAGGGAAGCCGGAACAAAAAAGGTAGTAAAGAAACGGAATGAAGAGAAGGCAGTCATAACAATATATGTCCATTAAGGAGGAATAGAAGCAAACACCAACATGATGCATTCATTCATTCACAAAGGCCGTTCATCCGTTTAATCCAACCCAATATAATTACCAAAATCATAATGCAACAAAAGGAAATGATGCAAATGTACTTACGAATTAAAAATGCCAGAGGAGTTAAACCCCAGATTAAACAAAACCCACAAAACGAACAAATGAAACGATAAAACGATTAAAGTCAGTCCTCCAGAACCCCCCTTGCCAACACGGCCAGGCTGGCCTCGTACCTGGCAGGACTATGATCACCCAACATCCCGGACCCGAATCTTACCTCGCCGAACCGCGTTTCTACATCCCGGATGAATTTAAGCTGCACACGGGTTGCAGGTCGACCTAGGCGCGCTGATCCATCACCACCACTGAAGGAGTCGAATGTGAATGCATCACGATGCAATACACGCATAGTCTCCACGACAAACACTTCGCCAGGCGGGAGTAGCTTGGGTGCTACTAAGTTCTCACGTAGCGATTTCAGCGTAGTCCAGGCCCAGGAATCTTCACCAGCTCTGTCACCCGCGTGGACGAGGAGCGGGGGTCTATTTATGTAGAATTTGTTCACGACTGTGGCGGTAATGCTTTCCCAGACACGTGAGCGGACATGCGCTTTGGCATCGGACATATCACTTTTGAAAGCCATAGCGACGGCGTGAAAATCGAGGAGAATTCCGAGGGATAAGGTTGGAACGATATCTTGGCCGTTGACGACAGTTGTGATTAGGCCTCTTGTAGCAAGTCGGAGGGCGGGACTCATTACTGCAGGCGGCCCAAAGGCGTAGACATGTATCGGTCGTCCGGAGGGGAGAAAGAGTTGACCAGTTTTTCGCTCGCTGTATCCCGCTTGAGACGATGGAAGTAGGGTCATCCCAGATGAGGGTTTGGCTGCCGTTACGAACGAAGGCCCTGGCTTGTCTGTATCCAGTGGTTTCGAGATCATAGTTGCTAGAAGCGAAGCGACACCACCACCTAAAGAGTGGCCACAGAATATGACTCCGTATTCTGGAAACTCTTCCAGCGCAGCTCTGATTGTCGCCATAACGCGCCCACCACCTCCTTCAAGGAGCCGCCTCGCTGATGCATGCATCCCCTTGTGGACCTGCCATGTCCTTCCCAACCAATAGAGATCATCATAATCGCAGGTCATATCCGTCAAGATATCTTCAAATCCCCACGTGCCTCTAAGCGTCAAGACAACAGCTTTGGAGGCGTGGTCCAGGGACAGATAGTGCACCAAAGGGAATCCTTCAGCAGTTTCTCCAGCTGCATTCGACCCTCCTGCAGGGTCGACAAATGATGAAAGAAGGATAGTTGATGCTGGGAGCCCAGTATAGTTGGAAAATGAGCAGTGTTCGTGGTGATCATCGCTGATATATTCATCCTTCTGCCGTGTCTGTTTGAGGTTCCCAATACCCATTACACGGAGGAAATTGGAACCGTACGATGCCGAGGAGAAACGGGAAAATCTCTGTATGTTTTTCACAATGTGGTCATCGGGAAACATTCCTGGAACCCGGCCATCGCGTTGGAGGGCTAAAATCGTAGCTTGGTCATCGTACACACTCTTTGCAGGTCGTGTGGCAAGAACTAAGGAAGTTTCAGATCCCGCATCGGCAATGGAGTAGGTGCTAGGTGCAAGTGATTTAAGGGATCCTCTTCGATGCGATGCCAGAGTCCGCAGGCTATCATCGTCGTTAACGAGAATAGACAGGTCTTTCTCGGACGTAGCCCTGGAGAGCGCGCTGCTGCTACGGACGTGATTTCTTGATTTTACAGGAGAACTGGGACAGGATTGCCTAGAACAAAGGGAGTATGCGTCGGTTTGGGCGGTATATGACTCGACTCTTTTCCCTTGAACAGAGATATAACTTGATTTCGAAGGAGATTTCGTTTGAATACCGTTCAAATGCGAATTGACTGAATTACTACTGTAGCTTCGCTTCTGGCATGGAGGCTCGCGCCTTGATGGTAGCCGGGGTAAAGTTTTGTCAGTAAAACCTAAGCGTTTTGCTTTTGGTGGAGTGGGTAGTGTATTTTCGCTACTATTCGATTTACCAACAGGTTTCTTTAGTGAAGAATTTTTCAAAACGATTCGAGAGGAGATATTTTCTTTGTCGGATTTGTTCACGTCTTTGTCTTGTGAGGACGGTAGGGCTGTGTTGGCTATGCCTGTAAACATCTTCTTCAAAGGTGGTTCTTTGTGGGCTACTTTATCTTCACGTTAGATATGATTTTGTGGGAGAATTTGGAGAGGGATCTTTTTTCTAAGAGTACCTTTCTGCGATCCGGAATCAGTTATCGATGATTGTAGACCTGGGCCATGTGCGAACGAAAGGTTATTGGTATTTCCCGGGTAGGAATCCTGCAAGGTCGCCGTATTAATAGCAGATGGGTCCGAGGCCGGTATTACATCGCTTATCGATTTTCGCTTGTCTGAAGAACGAGGCAAGGAGACTGAATTGCAATCGACAGTGGATAGTACATTGCTGAACTCTTGTTTGCGTAGCTCCGCACTTTCAGAATGGTTTGAAGTAGTTCGAAATACAACAGTATGTTTCGGCGGATGGCTTACAAAACCCCTTGAAGCATCGCTTGAATCCGCATCCTGAAGGTGGTGAAAGCTTTCCACTATCATTTTAGCCCCAGGCGGCGGAGACAGATCCACAACATCGTTGTCATAGAAGTCAACTGTTATAGTTCTGGATGTGACGGTGTCTGTCCTTATTGAGGCCCTGGTGCCATCTGGTAACTGGTTCATGATATATACTCGGATCTCTTCATCAGAAAGCTCATACTGGTGATCAGCGGGGAGAGAAACATGGGGTAAGAGAGTGCCTAGAGTGTTCCGTCCAGATGTGTCATGTTCCATCGATCTTAAGATATCAGCACCGTCAGACTCATCTGGAAATATAAAAGACGACGCCCTGGAAGAGGCATGCGTGGGTCTGGTTTCAATATCCTCGGGATATTCGGTTTGTTGGGTTCCTACAACATCCGCTCTCAATCCGTTGTCGAGGATTACTACATCCCAAACGGTCTCCTCCTTGCCTTTTTCTCGTATTTCTCTCTCTGTTGCTCTTCGACCCCACCGTTGCAGCAAGGCAAAACCGGTGGAGCCTACCAACAAATCAGCTACGCTCGCTTTCTGCCCGCCATACTTGTTCGCTTCGCTGCGATATTCTCTTATAATAAGCGTGATAATAGCGGCAATAGCACGGGACGATTCAGAAGATCCGAGGATAGCATCCAGTGTGGAGAGGAGGTTCTGGGAGAACACGGAAAAAGAACTTAACGTCATCGAGGAAAGGTGAAAACCGGCAGAAGCAAAGAACGAGGCGGAGGTTATCGTGGAATGTAAGGTTGCCAGCTTCAAAATATGTCAACTTCACTCAATATTCTATGGGAACTGAATTTCCTCAAAGTATAAAAATCAAAATAAACAAAAGGAGACGCAAAAATGATTCGACGTACACTGCGCTCCAGCAGCGATTCGGCCTGCATCCTCCCATACTCGGTACCTTGCAGGGCCACATCCTTGCCAGCCTTTACCAGGATACTCTCGACAACAGCTCTGCTCAGTTCCAGACCTGTGAGAGTGGTAGTCCTCGCACTGTCGAGAGCAAATCCGCCTAGGAATGTCCCAACACGTAGAGATAATGACGTCGACTGGGCAAACAGCGACACGAGGGAAGCCACCGGGCGGGGGAGAAGAGTTCTGCCTGATGACAAGGGGATATTTTCACCAACTGCCCAGTTCCCGTCCTCCCTGTCATGGGAGTGAACTCCAGGCATAGCGGAGTGTTATGTGTACGCAGGTCGTGTCCTTTGTCCGAGACGCTGGGCTTTCCGCGACGAGGTCCATAGACCACAACAATGGGCAGCGGTTTATTTTTAAAAGCGACCAGAAGGTTGGTACGTGGTAACCAATTAGCTGAACGCAACATGTGATCCAGCCCAGCGGCCAGGACGCAGTCCGCTTATCCCACGGGTCTGGCTGTCTCTCATGACAGACTCGACAGCAGACGTGACGATGTTGATGATGATGATGTTGATGATGTTCCTTTCGTCGCTCCACATGTGATCTTGTTGAGCCCCATCTTGCCGCAATCGAGAGGCGGGTCTTGGCATCGACTCTCTGTGAAGCCGCAGTCTGATATCCAACTGATCCGCGGCGAGAGGAACGAAAACACTTGGTCATTCCGTGTTCAGAAGCACGCAGGTGAGGATGAGGAGGGTTGTACGATCCCAGGTTGCGCCAAGGGAATCTGTGACACCCATTTTCACATTTCGTCCCGAGAGAGTCCAAGCTTCGGGCCTGTTGAAGGATGCGGGATCAAGATCTTCCCCGTGAACTTAAATTATATGCCGGCAACTTATTTCCACGCCACAGTCATTCTATGGATGACTCGCGGAAACTGGTCCAAGCCTACGGAGTGCTCCGTACGGAGTACAGATTACGGATACAGATTCCAGATATGATATACTGTCTATTGAGGCGAGGCTCAAAACTCACCCAAGCAGTGGTTGAAACCCGTGCCAGTGCTGTATTATTAGCGCGATGGCGCAACTGGTGCTCCATCTAGACTCAGATGGTATGAACGCCCACGGCGACCAGGGCTATCCCTCATTTATTCGTTCTCATGGATTTTAAAGGGGAGTCGCCCAAAGTTCTTCGCGCCAAGCGGCGATTGCTGGGGCAGGCGGATTTTTTGTGCCCCTGGTCTCTGATGGAGCCGTCCACTATTTGCAGGAGCCTAGGGTTTTTTGGGAATCCTGAGGGGCCTAATCCCGGCATGCTGTGTGTGATGCTTGCCACGGCAACGTGGGCGTTGAAATGGGTTATTATTTCAAATCGCATCCGCCGCGATTATTGGTTGTTGTTATTATTACTGATCAACCACGCTTCTTCCAAAGTATTTTGTTTATCGGCGCCCATTTTCGGCGAGCTGGCTCTCAGCAAAAATGCTGCTGACCAACAAGCTTATTACCGTTAAACAACGGAAGAAGAATTCTGCGGAACTCTGATTTTGAGTTCCCTTCGATTGTCGGCGCGAAATCCGCCCAACATCACCTTTTAGTCTTTCCCAGGTCCGTCCTAACCACCCCTTTTCACAATTTCTACAACGCCTTGCTCTTGAGTGATCGCTGTGATGACAAAAAGTAACGAAAAATTTTTTCTATCGCCGCCAATGGCTTTTCTTTCTTTCTTTCTTTTTCTTCTCTGTATTATGTTCTTCCAGAGGACAGCGTGTAGACGCAGTTCTCGCTCAGGACCAGCTGATGATGACTTACATACCGATCATTGCCACTAACTCACTTGAGTTGCTGGCCGTGGATAAACCGGATACTAGCGTCACGGGGCGTGGTCTATTGATTCATGTTTTCCGACACATCCTAGCCGCCCTTTTTCAAGTTTCAGCAGCGGGCCGGCGAGTATTCACGCTGATCATTTTTTGGAGGAAGAAAGGACTTCGAACCCGCTTCTCCCAAAGTTGGACCTCCTTCTAGCAACGCGCTAGAATAACCAGGGTTGGCTTTCCCCTCTCGCCCCCATGCATGGATAGTCACAAACAAGCCACCTGTCTGACGGGGCGTTTCCTCACAACACTACTGCGTTACCAAAGACCCAAATGATCATATTTCTGCATGCATGAAAAGTGGTTTTTTCGATCTGGTGCTACTCGTCCCTTTACTCTACCAAGGGTTGAACATAAAACAGCCAGGTGGATCCTTGATGAATCCTGGCTTGTCATGAAAAGTTCCCGAAGCGCTGAGAAAACCAATTGAAATGAGTTAAGCCAAAGTCGCATTCATAAGGGCTTGGCATCTTAGTCTATTCTAACCGGACTCGTTCCCCTTGAACTTACCTGGTGGAGACGTTATTGCACATCCTGATTCCCCGAAGCCAAGCACTTCGTTGCTAGGAGTATTCTTGTGAAATCTCAGGTGGAGATGAACTCTTCCCCTCAAATCATCCATGCAAGGCCACTAAGGGAGCGACCTTTATCTAGTTAGAAGACTGCCTCAGGGAACATGCTGGAGGGTTGTACCCTGCTAATGGCTCACCATGCATACCCTGCTAACTTGCTAAGTCGCTCTTTTCTGAGAAGCATCACATTCTTTCATCTCCCAAAATCACACACATATATGGCCCATCCATATCACCTGCTCGGATGCGGTGGACTGGAGTTGGATGAAGATGCTAATCGACCACCCGCTCACTTTCTACCCCTGCTCTCCCGCATATGACGAGGCTTCCTAACTCAAAAGCGTGACTGACTCCGCATCCTAAAATATCATCTCGATCTCTCCCCCTTCTCCTCTGCTTTTTCTCATTCCCCGTATCCTTCTCATCGACAGGATGGCATGTCGTATTTTTCAGCGCTCCTGTCCTTCTTCCAGTGACCCTGCGACGAGGGTAACTGGTGCACCCAGGACAAACAAGGAGTCGCGAGTAACAAAACTACCAGGCGCATGGCGTGCTCAAGAAGGGCTATCCTTTGATATGATCATTGGTAGCTGTACTTGTCCTGTAAGTACCAACCGTATATACTTTTATCATGCGATACCCACTGTATATATAAATGTGCACCTTTCTTTCCCCCTCAGTTTCAGAGGTATCTATCGAGCTCGTTTGGCAGCCCCGTTTTCTCTTTTACAGAGGATATACAAAATGTGTAACTATATATATATATATATATATATATTGAAAAAGAAATCGACCAGATTTGTGTAGCTGACGAACTACCATTCTAGCCATGCACTCTTCGGGATTTTATGAACTATTTAAAATATGTTGAACGGAATGCGGAGAACTTGCAATTTTTCCTATGGTATCGCGACTATACCCGACGTTTCGCCTTAATCGCTGAGAGCCAAAGACAGCTCTCACCAGAGTGGGTTGGAAGGGAGAAGCGACGGGGAGGCACTTCATCCCAACCCACCCCAACCGAACCACTCTCCCCGGCTGTAACTATCATTACTGAAGGACAATCCGAATTTACCCAACTTCCCGTATCTATCCATACCGCACCTTTCAGCACACCACCACGAAGTCCCGTTGATACTGATGGCGACTGGAGAACTCCGTCGAGAACAGGGAAGGTTGAGCGTAACTCAAGCCCACGCGTAGAGGCGGGCGGAAATGAAAACTCGTCTGACCGAGCGGCCGAAAACGTCGATTTCGCAAAGTCAGGTTCATCATCCGCCGCTGCAAATAACATTCCACACCTAACATTGGGCGATACGAAACGAATGATAAAGAGAGAACAGCCCGATGATCATCAAACACCAGACTTCTCACAACCCTATCGAAAAGAGCTCAGCAGAATTTACGCGACATATATTGCAGATGGCGCGAGCCGGCAGTTGAATTTGACCTCTCAGGAAAGGGATGATCTAATGCGCGCCCTGGCTTGCACAACACATCCATCAGCGTTTAAACAGGTGGCATCGCAAGTGGAATGGACCCTCCGCCAGCAATCTCACCCTAATTTTATTCGCTGGACCATGAATAATTGTAACCGCCATCGCGTTATCGCCTCTCGCATTCTCAGTTGCACCGCGATGTTTTTTGGCCTGGTAGCTGGTATTCTTCCAATATTCAGTTCCGCCACACGGGCCTGGAGGATGATCTCAGCGTTAAGTCTCTTGCCCGGCCTAATTATTTTTCTAACGTCCTGGGACGGTGCATGCATTGTAAGTTCTATTATGTCTATTTCATTCTTCTGGCAGTCAAACGAAAGGGAAGGATTGGTGGGATGTGGTCCTTCCAGCCTTCTTTGATAAACAAGTCAAGACATAACCTCAATGCTTACACTTTTTTACAGCTCTTCCTCTTCCTCAATCGCCGCCATCTGCATCCCTGGGAACTCTTCTCCGACGAAGACGAACACGTGCGACTAAAACTAGGGATGGAATCCAAGCTCTTCGCAAGCATCGGCGAAAGCAATTCGTACGAGGACGAGCCCTGGATACCCACTTACGAGAAACGCAAATTCTTCCAAAAAGTTTTCGACCCAGATACCAGGATCCAAGACCCGGTGCTTCGTCGCATACACCTCCTTGTCCTTCTCCGCACTTCTACCATAGCTGTCATCGTAACCACCCTCCTCGTCGCTATATTTCTCTCCATACCCAACCGCAATTATTTCTAAAATTACTCTTGTTCTCGTATCACATCACGTCATATATTTTGGGTTTTGATGATGGAGGAAAAATGCGGCGTTTGAGGACGAATGGTAGAATCCTCGATGGGATCTCTTGGGCAATGGTATTTCTAATCACTACTTTTCTTTCTTTTCAGGCAATTGGTCTGCTGGTGTTTTCTTTTCATTTCTATTATCTTCCTATTCGATTTTCGTATGGGCCAGCCTGCAGAGGACAAAGGATTCCTTTCTTTTCCCGTTCCCGTAAATCCTTGCGAGAAGATTGCACTTCTGATTCCCCCTTAACGGCGAAAGAAGAGAGAGGATCGTGGAACAGTGCGTACGGTTTCCTTCCTCGCCACGGAACATCTGCCATATGACACTTTATATATATATATATATATATTTTTTTTTAAAGAATCCCTCCACCGTTATGCATATGCACACACACAGTATAATTTCTCTGAACGCGCTAAATTTTCATTTTATCTCTCTCCCATGCGAATTTCAATCGCAGCTTGAGAGTCGACCTTGCGATATCACACATTTTCATTTGTTTGTACACTGTTCTTTTCACCCACGGAACTTCTGGCTCCCTTGCCTGTATAACCTCCTTTTTTTCTTTTTCTTAGACTCAACTATCATGACTGAGGGAAATGCATGCTTTCTTCTGTGTACTTGTCTTCTGTTTCCCAATTTTCCCGGTTCTCCTTTCTTCCTTGTTTGGTTTATCTTCTCCAGCCCTCCAAACGTCGTTTGTCGTTTGTCAAACATTTCTTACTTTTCCACTTTGCTACCAGGATGGACGAGGTGTTTCTCTTCCTTCTGACCTTTCACTACTCTTTTTGATCATTTCTGCATGAATAATATCATTAGCCCCCCCGCTATTTGAAGTCGAAAGTCGAACTGGCAAAGGAAGATACACCCTGACCATGGGTCCCACGGGCTGACAACGACTGGATTGGGGGTGGGGGGGCAAAGGGGCTTCTAATGTATTTGTTTAACGGAACTTCTCTCATAATTTAGTTCTAGTTTGATATAACTATATGTAACCATACGGCGTTATTCCAAACTTAAACCGCGTTAAGACACGGAGGAGTCTCATTAGCTGCGTGCCGTTGAGATGTTTCTGTTTTGTTTTGTTCCTCAGTTCCCTTTTGTTTCTTGTCTCTTATCTTGTCTCATCCTTATGTTATAGGTTTCGTCAGCTTTCATTGATTTGGGTTTGAACGATGATTACTTGCTTGATTAGTAGGTCCATGGATAAGCAAATCGAGCAGGTTAGAATTATCATCGGGCTTTCGCCAGCCAGTCGCGATTACCGCCCCTATTACAAAAAACATCATAGACATTGGTAAGACGGACCTCTACTTCTTCGACACATGCCCCGAAATTATTAGTGGGTGCGATGTAATACATGCCAATGGGCTATAGCCATCGCGAAACCTTGGGATAATGGCTAGCTAGCTACTTAATCCTGACAACAAATTAAAGAAAGCTTATGAGGTAGGCATTGGCGATTCTTATTATTCTGCAAGATTTGGGGGCGGTGGATAAATATATGACCAGCAACAGAGATTGAAAGTATATATACCGGGGAGACCAACGGGCCTAAGTTTATCTATCTAGGGGCATTATGACAGGTGGCATCTATTTTGGATAAAAGAATGAGTTGATAGCGTTCTAAAAAAATTATCTCCTTCAAGGTTGATGTAACCAAATATTCGTGTGTGCGCGGGAGTTTTTATTCCTGAATATTTTCGTTGGCTGGCAATGAAGCTTTCATTTCTCGAGAATAACTTAACTAACCCCTTCCGCCGTTGGCCTTGGGATAGAATCGGACCATTTTTTGCTGACTGCTTGCACCTCCCTTGAGTAACTCATCCATTTCTGGTCGCCCAAGGATGAGAGTTTTCGGCGCATCTGTGAGAGAATCTGTACAACTGCCACCCTGCTGTCTACTGAGCCAGTCTCTCGTTCTTCGATCTTGCAAGTTGTCGTTATTCACGTACTCATGCGGCCAGAGGCTTAATTCCGGAGTGACTTGCTGAGGGAAGTTTGGAGTTCCACAAGTCATTCATGGAGCTCAAGCCAATTATTTGGTTTTGCTGGTTTCTGGCCATCAGGGTTCTTATATCCAGGGGGATAGACACCGTGATCAGCCAGATTTTGCTGAAAATTCCGACTATAGGCAGTAGTGCTTGAGGCCTTTGTGGATGCCTTTGTAGTGGCCTTATTGTCACTATGGTCTGGAGTAGACCCTGCATGTCGCTTCCGGCGGCCTGAGCTTCTTGCACTCATTGATTGATGAAAGGGATATGAGGATTTGGGAGTTGAGCTGAGGCGTCAGCATAGGTGATAACATATTGCTATCATTACAATTCCTAAGGTCGGACAAGTCAAGCCCACCCCGCCTGGACAGCCTCTTTATCTCCTTAAGGTTCTTAGGCTTGCAGCTGTTCAATGACTCGACAGCGAGTGTCTGACAATGATGCTTGAGCGCTGCCTGGGGTTGTCAAGTTAGTGGCTGATAAGGCCGTTGTCCTGATTCAAGTATCCCCGTTAAAGGGCTGCTATGTCGGTCAAATTCTTGCAAAGTTTCTTTGGTCAACCAAATTTTCGACAGATTATCCCAATATGCTGGTCGCGGCCCACTGAGCTTCAGCCATTTCAATTGACGTTGCGGCTGGGCGAGATCGTCGTCGGGTTCCTGTGGTTTGCGAGATGGTCCCAGGGAGACCAGGCAAGGCATAAGCGTAGTTTGTTGGTGACTTGATTCTCAACGCGAAGTGAGCGCACATTCGCTCATATACCCAAAAAGTGACTGAGCGCGTCGCCTCAGCATTGCGCTATGAAAATGAAGGCGTCTGTTTCATAAACCCGTACCCAGTATGAAAAGGGAGCGCGACAGTATCCATTTCATCTTGATGAAGTTGGAAGCTCATGTAGTTTGTCGCGGTCAATGGGTGAATATAATAATTGGATCTAGCATATTAGTCATATACACTAGTACTATTTTAGTTAAATTTATTGTTTAGTAAGCGAAATAATCATGAAATTCACAGTAATCATTGTCTGATTGTAATATGAACAAACAAATGAATTCTTTTACACAACTTTTCATATTAAATTTGCTTTATATATTCATCTCCCTCGATAAAATAGTCATTTTACACTCTGATTTTTACAAATTCAGTTATCTTTAGTTCTCTTTTATGTTTTTTTTTTTACTTCCATAAAACCATGCCAAGACCATATAGACTAGCACGTCTTTAACGCGTCTCACGTCGTCGCGAGCTTGGACAGTAATTGCATTTCTGGTCCAGCATTCCCAGCGCCAACAGGAACAGACTGGAGCCGCCGGCACCCAGCGACTTTCAAAAGCAACATGCCTTCCCTTGCACCTCTCCCGCAGCGGCGACAGCGTGCTGATGCTCCGGAATCCGACAGCAATAGTCCCATTAGTGACAGGCCTTCGCGAATCTCGCGAGACGGCACTCCCTTTTCCCAAGTGTCTAACGGTAGTAAACGTATCCGCCTTGCAGCACCTAATGATCACGAAAATGACCAAAGCGACGCGAATGGTACGTCGGAAGATGATAGTGATGACATATCTTCCGGGGCAAACGGAATGGCAACGTCCACCAACACGCTCCGTCCTCCCTCTGTCAAGACTGTGCGCGGCTCTCGTGCGAAGCGGAGCGCGGGCGGCAGACAGGAAAGCTCCCACGGGAATGGGCCGAATCCCGAACATCGACCTGGGTCGATTGTGAGAGTGAAACTTAGGGATTTTGTTACATATACCTCTGCGGAGTTCTTCCCCGGACCCAGACTCAATATGGTCATTGGACCCAATGGAACAGGGAAGAGTACTCTTGTGTGTGCGATTTGTCTAGGACTTGGATGGGGCCCACAGGTAAAGCACCTTATTTTCTACATATTTATCGAATATGAGCGGTTTCTGAGGTTCTTAATTTGCGAAAATTACACAATATGCTAACAAAAAACCGGTTACTACAGCATCTCGGAAGAGCGAAGGACCCAGCTGAATTTGTTAAACATGGCTGTGAAGAAGCCACCATCGAAATTGAGCTAGCTAAAGGAAGAAATCATCGTGAAAATCCTGTCATCCGCAGAACCATCGTAAGGAAGGGTAACAAAAGCACGTTTACGATCAATGGGAAGCCCTCGTCGAAAGCATCTGTCCTTGAGCTTGCTAAGTCATTTTCTATCCAAATCGACAACCTCTGCCAGTTTTTACCCCAAGACAAGGTAGCTGAGTTCGCTGCGCTTTCGCCAATTGAATTATTACACTCAACTCAGCGAGCAGCAGCTGGCCCCCAAATGCTACAATGGCATGAAGATTTGAAATCCTTACGTGCTGAACAGAAGAAATTGCTGGCTGCTAACGCCGGCGAACGCGAACAATTGGCAAATTTGGTAAATCGCCAAGAAATGCAACGGGAAGACGTGCAGAGAATGCTTCAGCGTGCTCGGATACAGAAAAAGATTGCCGTGCTGGAGCGCTCCCGGCCGGTGCCAAGATATCAAGAGGCTGTCCAAGCTTTTAAAGAGGCGCAACGGGCACGACGCACTCTTCAACAAGAGCATGATAATTTAGAAAACCAGCTAGCCCCTGCTCTCAAGTCGGTTAATAAAAAAAAGAAATATTTCCAGGAACTCCAAACTGTTCTTACGCAGAAACGAGAATTGGCTGCTGCACAGGAGGGATTGGTGGCGGACGGTGCCCTAAAACTTGAAAAGGCACAGGAGGATATAAAAGACTTGGATGTGCAAATCGAAGCAGAGAAAAAGGGTGCGTTGGCACATAGGGATAATTTGAAAAGGTCTCTGCAGATCATTAACAAACTCACGCGACAAATGGAGGAGGAGCCGGTTGAATATGATGCCGCCGCCTATACTGAGAAAATTGTAAGATTTGTTCTTTTTGTTAACCGCCTTCGTTTTCTTTTTGGAACATTGGCTGATTTATCTGTAGCGGGAGAGCGTGCGTCATATTAGGGCTATCGAGGAGGAGATGAGAAATGTCCACGACGCCAAAAATAAAGCTTCTATGGACTGCGATCTTGCGACTCAGAAAATTGCGAGAGAAAATGAACGTCTGGAGAATCTAAACTCTGAGAGTGGACGACAGGAGGAGAAGCTCAAAAATTTGTCTGCAGACACTGCCAAAGCATGGGCATGGATAAAAGCAAATCGAACAGAGTTCCAAAGCACGGTCTTCGGCCCACCACTAGTAGAATGCTCTATAAAGGATCCTGCATACGCAAACGCGATGGAATCGCTATTCCAAAGGACTGACCTGTTGACCTTCACAGTTCAGTCTCGACCTGATTTTAGGAAGCTCCAGCGAGTATTTAACGAATTAAGACTTCATGATATTAGTTTGAAGGTTTCTACTACTACACTATCTGAGCTCCAAGCTCCAATAACAGACGAGGAGCTTCACTCTTTGGGATTCGACTGTTGGGCTAAAGATTTATTATCCGGTCCCGAACCTGTCGTGGCCATGCTCTGCAGCGAAAATAGATTGAACCGGACGCCTATAGCTCGTCGAGATATCACCGACGATGAGTATACAAGGATGACAAACAGCCCAATTAGTAGCTGGGTGACCGGTCGTCAGTCATATCAGGTTACACGCAGACGCGAATACGGACCAAGCGCCATTTCGACTCGAGTTCGGCAGCTTAAGCCTGCCCAATTTTGGACGAACCAGCCCGCCGATCTCTCCGCCAGAAGCATCATAGAGAATAAGATTAAGGAATTGCAAAAGGAAGTGGATACCTTCCAAGGAGTGTTTGATGAGCACAAGGATGCACTGGCAACTTTAAGAAGACGACACCAAGATGCACAGGAACGAAAGGTACAAATCTCACCCTGGACACGGGGTCTCCGAATATCTGCTAACAGTAATGGCTATACAGAGGGATCTGGAGTCGGAAAAGGCAGCGAAGCAAACTGCTCTAACAAATTATAAGGCTCTGCCTACTAAAAAATGTAAGCTTTACGACTTCCATGTGCCCATTCATTCGCTAACTCCTCTTCTAGCTCAGCAAGAGGATAAACTCCGAGCATCAGAAGCTGCGATAGTCGGTGTGAGACGGAGAGTTGAAGCACTTCGCGACAAACAGGATCAGCTCTCCCTTGAAAAGGCTTCCAGAGCTCTAGAGTATGCTGTAAGTTTCCCCGATGAATGGCAGACCTTTTCCGATGCTAACTGTCCGGTAGAATTATGTCGATGAATTCCAACATTTGATTGAGGATCTTGCTTTAGCGGAAGTTAATCTCCTTGAAGCTGTATCCGACCTTGACGCCCTACAGGAGAGGAACTCGGAAGTAAACCAAATGCTCGAGAGTAAAAAGGCAGAAGTCGAGGATGCTATAAAGGAATGTAGCAAATTGAAGGAGCGGGTGGATAAGTGCCGTCATGATTTTAAAGAATTTGCAGACTACGTCAGTGCCGACCCAGACATGCAGACGGGTGAAATAAGGGAGCTTGTCGAAACAATCAAGAGCTACACCGTTGATCAGCTCGAGGCCGACATTGACTCTGAAAGAGCCGCTCTCGAACTTGCTGGTGAAGGTAATAGCAACGTGATTAAAGAGTTTGAACTGCGCCAGGAGCGCATCGACAAACTCAAAGAACACCTTACTGAGTTCCGGCAAAACCTCAATGAGCTGGACGAAGCAATAGCTGAAGTTCGAGGCCAGTGGGAACCTAGACTCGAAAACCTCGTGAAAAGAATCAGCGATGCCTTTGCCGATTCCTTCTCCCGCATCGGCTGCGCAGGGCAGGTGAGCATCGACAAGGCGGAAGATGTCACGCCAGAACACGAGAACTTTGCGCTTAGCGCTACTCAGACCGATAACGGCAACCGCGGTACGAATCGCACAAATGACTTCGATCAGTGGTCTATCCGCATCCAAGTGAGGTTCCGCGAAAACGAAAACTTCTCCATCCTGGACGCGCATAGGCAATCTGGTGGGGAGCGGGCAGTCAGCACGATCTTCTACCTCATGGCTCTACAGTCGCTTTCAGCCTCGCCGTTCCGTGTCGTGGATGAAATCAACCAGGGCATGGACCCGCGAAACGAGCGGATGGTGCATGAGCGCATGGTAGATATTGCATGTGCTTCGGGTGAGACTGGTGGAGATGGCGGGGGCCAATATTTCCTCATCACGCCCAAGCTGCTTAGTGGGCTGAAGTATAAGAGGGGGATGAAGGTGTTATGTATCGTTAGTGGGGAGTATGTGCCAGAGAATTATCAGCAGATGGATTTTGGAAAATGTGTTTTGAGGATGAAAGATGTCTTGAAGGCGAGAGGCAAGGGGAAGGGGGCGGAGATTGGTGGCGGGGTGGAGGGGATTGACATTGGGGCGTGAGAAATTAATTGGTAAAAGGGGATCAGCGCTGTGTGGGTGCCTGATATCGATGGAATGATATGATTTGGACACTCTTCGAGTGGCTATTTTAGATGAACAGTCATCCTGGAGTTGTTTTTTTTTTTTTTTTTTTTTTTTTTTTTTTTTTTTTCTCCCTTCTCTTTCCTTTTTCTCTATGGTTTTTATTGGGAGACTCGCTTGCACGGTTTCCAAAACCTGGGCTTTTGTTGATATCTAACGATTTGATCGAAATATAATTGATATATTGTCAGTCACTTGTAACTTTGTAAAAAGGAGCTTAAATAATAATGACTCTCGGCGTGCACCAATAAACGGGGAAAAAACATGGTTCCTAAAACAGCAATATCCCTCAGGCTCTCGTAAAATGCCTGACTACTAACCAACCGTATCACTCACGATCGATCTACATCAATGCACATGACCATCCCTCCCCTTCAACCTCCCCCTCCCCTGAGGCTCCTGCAACCGCAACGATCTCTCAACCCACAGCTTCGCCGCAACTCTCAGGCCCCCATCCCTTCTACATTCCCGCTCCACAACATCGCTAACATTCTTCACCAAACCCAACGCAAAGCCCAAGTCCACACCCGAACCAACTTTTTCTCCCTTGCCCTCCCCTTCCACCACTCCCGTCTCCCCGCCCTTCGTCACGCCCATGATCCGACTCATCTGATTCATCTGGTTCATCCTCTTCACGCCTCCAACTATGCCAACATTTCTCGTACTCGGGATGCGAAGCAGCGTCTTTTCGACATCAGAACCATACCCTGCGTCTCTGGCCACCAGCATAACTTTCGCAGTAAGGGAGGCGTACGCGGAACTTTGGCAGTCTGGGTTTGTGGTCTCTTCGAGTCTCAAGGCGCGGAGCTCCTTCAGGTTGCCGGTGGAAGGTTGGGGGTTTTGTTGCTCTTCGGCCTCCGCTGCCGCTGTTGGTGATATTTCCTCCATTTCCGGTTTCTGCTGTTGCTGGCGGGTGGCGTTCGTGCTGCCGTTGATAACATGGACGCTGTTGTTATTTTTGATGTTGTTGGTGTTGGAGGGCAAATCTGTTGCGCGAGACGTTTTGTTCGGATCCTTTGTTTTAGGCTGTGATTTGGGGGCTGGGTACCTATGGCGCATACCGGACATAGCATGTGAACAACAGGGGATTGCGAGAAATGGTAAAGGGTTCTCAGGGTTCGAGAGGGCGCCAAGGAGGGGTGTCCATACTGTCAATTCGTCGGCGTGGTTGGAGATGACGAAGGTATTTTTGTCGAAAATTCCGTCGTGAATGTCAGATGGAGACTTCTGGGTGGATGTCAGATTCGAGTCTTCACCCATGTGTTGTTCAAGAGCATCTTTAAACGGCTTGGGAATGCATATAATTTGTTTAAGGCGATCCTGTGTTGATGCGGGAAATGTAGACCATGACTTCCTCTGACGGGCATCGAAACCCCACCCGCCATACCCTTCTGCGTGTAGTATGTACGTCAAGACGCCATTGCCACATGCAATATCAACGAAACCAGGAAAAGCAGGAAGGCTATTTTCCGCCTCATTGGCATGGCTTTTTGCCTTAGGAAGAGGTGAGCTGTACATGCCCCTCCACAGTTCAATTAGAAAGGCCGCGATCGCAATATCCTCGAAAACGTGCTTGGAAGGTTCGGTAGTTTCAACCCAACTGTTCATTATAGGCGCTGCATATGTTTCTTTCAATCGCGAATAGGTATTCTGCACAACGTGTTGTAGGACGATGTTATCCTTTGGAGCCGCCGTTTTCGATCTGGGTGGCCCAGCGGCGGCAAAGGGTTTCCTCGACAGGCGTAAGTGAGTCGATAAAAGAGCCAGCAACGTCCGTTGGAGGCGATATGCAATAGACTGCGGAAGTTCAGGGGTAAATGGTGAGAAGTGAATGGAGAGGGTGCCTGAATCCTCGGTTTCGGATTTGGCTGAACAATTTAGATCGTATGACAGGGCTAATGCTCGTACCGATGGATGGTAATATGGCATCTCGCTTTCTGAGCGAATGTGAGGGGTGTAAACAACAAGGCCGCGTTGCTTCACCGTACGCGAAGCATCTGATATATCTACATTGCATGTTCCTTCATAGAAGTGACAGGTTTGTTCTATTGGACGATCTATTTGCTTTCTGGGGACGAATCGTCTTACGACAGTCCTGGTGAGGCGGAAGCCAGAGAACGATCCCAGTTGCATGGCTAATGGAGCATCCCTGTTTGTTTGTTCAGCATCTATCCCTTTAGAGGGAGAATTAGAGCAGTTTTTTTCCCTGTTGTTTTGATCTTGTAGAACACCTGCGCTATCGTATAAGATATCGGCTCGGAAAACATGGCTACAGTTTATATTGGGATTCGTCAAAAGGTGGGTCGTCACTCCCAGGAAAGCTTCTGGAGAAAACTTCTCTCCAGAATTGCTAAGTTGTGGGGATGTAATCCACGTTCTTGAACTAGACGATAGAAAGGAGTGCCGGAGAGTTGCACCAAAGGCCATATCCGGTTGCGCGATGGGGTCATCGCCCAAACGGGTAATTTCTGTGGAGCGCATGATAGAATCATTAAAAAGGGGGAAACGCAATAAAAAAAAAAGCAAAGCAATGAAAAAAATATATATATCAGAAAGGCGAATTCAGACTCTATGGAAAATCCAATAATTCACGTCGATGCAGCGCAAAGGGGGTATCAAGTAGACAAAAAAAAAAGAGGCCAGGTTGAGGGGTTGCCACCACCACCCTGGGCCAAGGCGCTCAGCTTTTATCATTAAAGCACTGATCTAGCGGCCATCTGTTTGAATGCTTCAATGGCTCTATTCCACCATAGCTGGAATTAATGTCAGCGACGGATAGACATAATAAGGCGCTTGATCCTATTGTAACGTGGAAGTGAGGTTGAAAATTTCCTATCTTGGAAAAGAGGTTTGGGCAATCTCGCGATGTTGTGATAAATATTATGATCACGTGATGTATTTTCTTGCCGTTGCTTCTCCTTGACACTTCCAGCTAAGCATAGTATCTATTGTTGCGATTTGCGCAGTATGGGGGGATTGCCTTTATCCCATGCACAATCAATCAACATAGAGATTTTTGTGCCATACTGAGAGAGTTCAAGTTAGTTTGTCGAAGAGAAACCATTGTGAGCCTTGGAATCGCTCGCGAAAGTCTGTACGGAATAAGTATCAGTATGTATGGTAAGCTGCTGGGAACGCGTGTATTATTGGAAAGTTTGATAGATCGGGAACAGCGTATTGCGCAAGAAGAGCAAATACGACCTTCGCTGTCGTACTGCGTGTTTTGTCTCAGATACGCAGCTGACGAAGCCAAG
The DNA here is from genome assembly GCF_000149585.1 of Histoplasma mississippiense. Lineage (NCBI taxonomy): Eukaryota > Fungi > Ascomycota > Eurotiomycetes > Onygenales > Ajellomycetaceae > Histoplasma > Histoplasma mississippiense. Next base: position 723,507 of record NW_001813978.1, read on the forward strand.
TTACTTGGCAAGTTGTCCGTGGTAGCTGAGTGAATTCGATTGTCAATGCGGGAACAATCATGATGATGGCTATAACTATTTCTGACATCTCAGTAGCATTCCATTCCAGCAGCAATTCCTCTCCCACCGGAAATACAATTCGAAGCATAATAAAGAACCGCATTAACAACCCACGGTCGTAAACAGCGTGTATGGCTCCGTCAGAACGGTGACGGTAATCGAACCCGTCACAGCCCCCGCACCCATACTATTACTGGGTCTTCTGACGATTACCCCTAGACTGACAAATACGCCGTAATGACAAAGGATACGCCTAGCACCGCAGGCCTGCTGCCGCTGAAAAAAACCGGAAATCCGTGAAATACCTGACACATTCCTCTCTGCCTGCCTCTCTTTGTTCCTTTTCTTTCTGGTTCAAAACACCCAAACGCAGTATTCCGCTGCTGTCTGTATTTGTTCGACGCGAACTGTCTCCATTAATTACTCCCGCTCCCGCTCTCGCTCCGACTCTCCCTTGGCTCTGTATCTCTGTATCTCTGTATCTCTGTCTCTGTGTGAGTCTCTCGACTTCGACATCTCCCTCCGTTGTCGCCTCCCTGCAGCCTCTCTGCCGTCCGGCTGCCCACCAGGCATCGTGCCTTGCCCGTCCCGTCCCTCCCGAGTCCCTCCTCGCCGTCAAGACGTCGTCCCTCCTGGATCCGTCGCTTCTCCTTCCGCATCGTGTTGCTTTCTCGAATAATACGATGGGTCGCACCGTTGACCAAGAGGTCCACGCGGCTTTCGTCGAGTTTCGCGCCAAGGAGGATGATAAGGTGAAACTTGCCTGTATTTGCTTGTAATTATCCTGTGTAATAATCATACTTACGAACATCAACTTTACTGACCTATATATCTTCTTCCCGGTATCAACAGTGTCTCTCTGTCCAATGCATATACTGCCAGCAGATCAGAGCAAAGAACACCAGTCGACAGAAGCAACATCTCCTCGAGTGTCCCGCCCTTCGCGGCCATAATCCTCCCCATGCCCAATCTGCCCCTACCAATGGCGTAGGCGCCGTCAATGGCTACGGGGCGCCTCCGAACGGGCCTGCTGGTGGCCCTGGTGCTGGGTCAGCGACAGCCACCCTCCCCTCTGCCAGTAGCTCCATGATGGCCAATGGAGTTAACCCTCATAGCAGTGCTCTGCAGACTCCCATGCAGAATCTCTCCAGCCGTCCGTCTCTTCCTTCGCAGGCAGCTCCTCCCCCGAGCGCGTCCTCGGCAGCTGCCCCGTCACAGCAGCGTGCACACACCACCCCCAAGACCTCGAAGCAGCCCAGGCAGAGCACCTCGAGCCTGCCAGCTCCCCCACTCGACGATGTACATGCCGCCTTTGTCGAGTTCCGCGCGAAGGAAGAAGATAAGGTACGTCGAATATTTATATCTATCACACAAACAACCGCATGCTGTACCTCAAAAAAGACTGATTGGTTTGAAAAATACCAGTGTCTCTCTGTCCAATGTATATATTGTCAACAAGTCCGTGCAAAGAACACAAGTAGACAGCGCCAGCACCTGCTGGAATGCCCACCGTATCTCAATGTGATGAAAGACTCTATCCCCGCCAATAACCTCCAACACTCGTTCCCTGAAGGTGATATTGCGCGCTCTCTCCAGCTGCCAATACCCACATTGGAGCTTGACTTCCGCATGAGCCTCAAATTGAACCCAACGGTGACAGTTGGGCAGGGCCTCTGGGGCCAAAGAGACTGGGTCACGTTTGTTGGCGGGCAATGGGCAGGCAGATGGGGTAAAGGAATTGTCCTGGTAAATATCGTTCCTTCTTTTAACCTCCTCTTCATGGAATTCTCTCTCTCTCTCTTATATACTAACTGCACTCAACCCATTTCCAGCCTGGAGGACAAGATTCGCAAGTTGTTGTCAAGGAGCTCTCGACTCACATCAAGGCAAACTACCTCTTACAAACCGCGGATGAACCTCCGGCGTTCATCGTCGCAAAGACCACCGGCTGGATGACAGGCGCAAAGGATGTTTTGGAAAAACTCTCGGACCCTTCCATGGCCGACTCCGTCAACCCAACCACCTATAAATATCGCATTCATATCGCCTTGGAGACGGGAGACGAGCGCTATGCCTTTGTCAACACGGTCATGTGGGTTGGTAGTGGCTGTCGCCGCTCTTCGGAAGGTAGGAGAAGTTTTTATATATAATATCTGATTCTGTTGAATTCACATCAATAGTTTATCCTTATACCTACTCGTTTCATCTATTCCATTGGCTAACACTTATCCTTGCACAGTTATTTTCGATGCTTTCCGTATTACCTAAAAGAAAAGGGGCGATTATCCCATGAATCTCGTTCCTCGTGATTTGCTTGTATCTTTTCTTGGCTTTTCTATATGAGGTAAAAGCTGGGCTTTTACGTCAATCAGCCAATCTCTGTCCCTTTCCCTCTCTCCCTCTTCGCCTCCATTTTTCCCCAGCGTCCTCGAGTCGAAACGGAAGGTGTCAGTGGCGACCTGGGTCGGTCTCTCATAACTTATCTTACTCGTTTATTTCGATGATATGATCTTCGGCTGAAGCACAGACTCTCTCAGATGCGTACATACTAGTAGTCGT
>NW_001813978.1:726656-820670 GCF_000149585.1 Histoplasma mississippiense
CATCATCATCATCATTATTATGATCATACTTTCGAAACGTTTTTATTACTAAGCGGCACTGTGCTCTAAGTTACCTGGGACATAATTATAAAACGTGACGGTGCTGAGGTATCATAGTATCGCTCGACCGGTACCAAGTACTGTACTGTTAGGGGTTTTCACTCAAAACATACTCCGTTACTCCGTACGTATTTTTAGGCCTTTGAATACCTTTCGCGACCTTACGTGAATACGTGACACGTAAAGTTACATAAAACGTTACAACCATCTTCCAAAAACGGTAAGGAATAGAGGGGTATTTATTTGGATACATCAGAGGCGATTTTTTTTACCAGTAGAGGTTGGGAGTTGATTCTGGCGGACACGGCCTCGTTGTTCAACACATTTCTTCCCAAGAAATAGTATGTGGAACAAAGCAACTGTGCACATCCTTGCGATGATGTCTGTGGCTGAGCTGAATGGACTGATGTGCATCGAGAGCATCGAGAGCTTAAGCTAAGTAACCCTTGCTCTCGCTCTCTCTGTGGGCGTTGGTAGTTCCCTGAGGATTGATTTTCCTGAGAACGGGTTCTTGGTTGCTTCTATTTAGAAAGCCCTTTGTATAAAGGTGAAGGAGCTGAGGGAGGAAACGGTGTGAAACGTTGGCTTTCAGCTGCTGTCTATGTATGTTCCCTGTGGTCCTGGTCCTGGTCCTGTAGCATCGAATGTGTGTAATGGGTAATCATGCGATCTCTCTAGTTACTGCGTTGAAATTGTCATACAAGGTCTATGTCCAAGGCGCAGTGTGACTGGAAGACTGCATTTCACTTACTTGCCTGGTAATTGGACGACCGAGATATTTCCGTGAGCTCATTGGAGCGAAAGGGTAGTATTACATACAAGGCCGATGATTTAAGTAAATAACCACAGTCAACACGAGCTAAAATAGCAATGGAATCCATACGTAATTAACTACCGAGACCAAGGGAGTCTTATATGCTCTATGTAGTGAAAGCAATACCCACGCAGTCGCCGCCACCATGTTCTAAGAGAATACACATCTAGCTAAACCGTTTCGATATAACGTTTGACTTCCCTACAACGTAGGCTGCAGTGAGTAGTGTTTCAAAAACGAAAAAAATAATAGATGAGCCAAGAACAGAAAAGGGGAAACCAGAGATGTGTGGAAATTCAGACTCACCAATCCGTCACAGCTTCCTCCCACAGACGAATCTCATGTTCCCTCGTCCCCCCAAAATGATCCACGAACGCATCTCCAAAAACCTCCCTCGCAACACTTCCCTCCCGCAGGAAAACGGCAACCGCGTCCTTCAGGGTTTTAGCCAACCGCACTCCCTGGTCAGTTGGGCTGCCCACATCCGCCTCTCGAGGAAGTGGCGGAACAGGAAGGGCAAGTTTCTTTTCCACACCCCGCCAACCTAGAGCAAGGATAGCGGCAAGGACATAATGCGGGTTTGCGTCCGCACCTGGGACCCGCACCTCGAGACGTGTGCCATTTGGCGATGATGTGGGTGGCGTGATGACACGGATGGACGCAGCTCTGTGCTCTAAGCCCCAGGAAACGGTGACCGGGGCCCAGAAGTTTTCCACAAGGCGCTTGTAGGAATTTATGGTGGGGGCGAAAAGAGGCATGACATCTGGTAGGCCGTCGAGGACGCCGGCAAGAAAGTGCCTTCCCATGTCGGAGAGGTAGGCCACATCGGGATATGGGGGTGAGGGATCGGCTACCTCGCGGGCGAACATGTTTTGTCCGGCGTTTGACATAATGGAGACGTGCATATGTCCGCTGTTCCCTGGGAGCCCCTGCCGTGGTTTAGCCATGAATACAGGCGTGATTCCGTATTTGCTACCCAGGCATTTCACGACGTATCTGAAATTTTGGGGAGTTAGTCGTGTTCGCATACGATTTCTGAAACTAAAAGATTAAAACTGAATATTTTATCTTACTTGAATAAGCTCGCGCGATCGGCGATTTCTTTGATCTCCCCAAATTCAAGAGCCTGTTGAAGGTTAGGTAGGTATTGCAATACAATGTAGGAGTGTTCAATATAAAACGCACGGCTTCAAAAACGCCCGGACCACTTTCAGTATGCCAGCTTTCGATATTACACTTGAACTCCCGACACGTGTTGAAGATTCTATAGTAATATTCCTGGTTATGTACAGTCCTTGTAAGACTGTAGCCAAACATTCCTTCCGTCAATGGAGGGAGTGAATTCACTGGATTCTCCCTGAGAAAAGTGGCCGTTGAAGAGGAGTTTCGCTCGACAGTATTAGGATTCGGGGGCGCGCGAAATTGGTAGAATTCATATTCCGCTGTAAAAAGTCAATTATGAAGCCCGCTAGATTTTCTGCACAATCCGCAGAAAGTGAGAGGAAACATACCACCAGCCATAGCTCTATACCCAATCTTCTCCATCTTCTCAGCAGCGACTCTCAACAACCCGCGCGGACAAGCTGATATCGGCGCCTTGGTCTCAGGGTCGAAAAAATTTATCAAAAAGAAGGCTACGTTATCTTCCCACGGTATTCTCCGAAAACTGCTAAGATCAGGGATTGCTAGCATATCTCGATATCCATTTTCCTTATTGCTTACCCCCAGCTCCTTGAAATATGTCTGATCGTGCATGTCCCACCCAAATATTACGGAGCAGAAGCCGAACCCGTTTTGCGCAATGCTGAGAAACTTCCGCTTGGACACAAGCTTCCCGCGCAGGATCCCATCTGCGTCGATTCCAGCGAGCTTCACTTGCGTATCCTGCTCTAGAACGGTGGTAAGATTAAACAGAGAAACATCAGTTTCCGCCATCTCGACTTGAGGTGGGGGTACGGACAAGGCGTTGCTGGATGGGAATCCAATGTTTCTCCGAATCGCCGTTGATCCCCAAGTTGGCGCAACGCCGTAGTGACACTGCCAGAGGCCGAATATCTCCTGTGAGTCCTGTCGGCCGCGATCAAAGGTGAGGTGCAAGAGCTCAACTTAGCCGATCTGGCGACTGCCGAATCCACCCCAACGGCCGTCATGTGATTGGCTGCACCGAACATATTGTACTAGCCTGTTTTGTTTTAGCTGAGAGTCATGGGTTTGATCGATTAGATAAGAGCCGAAGCTTGATTCGTGAGGTTTTGTCGTCGACAAAGCTCTCGATGCGCAAACCCTCCCCGCCTTTGTTTGTTTCGTGGCCATTGCGCAAGTCTCTCCCACATTCCTTGAAGGGAACACGTAAAAAGCCATATTGATTGACGAAGTCCCTTTCCACTCTCGGTTCCTGGCTTGTAAGTTTGTTTTCGATAGCCGGTTGTTCGGCTATCCATACCCGGCCAACATCCAACATTGGGGGCTGGTGGCACTTGTGGACATGATTCACTTCATAGATGTTAACCTGTACTCTTTGATATTCCCAGACTACTGGCTGCGATTCTAAAACGTCTCAGTCATCATGGGACGACTCGATGGGAAAAACGCCATCATTACCGGCGCTGCGGGGTAAGGGCCTTGACCTTAGGGATCTGACGATGTAGCCCGGAGCACATACTGACAGGACAATATCTAGCGGTATTGGGCTCGAAACCTCCATTCTCTTTGCCCGTGAAGGCGCCTCCATTCTTATGGCTGACATCTCTGAGCCCGCCCTTGAAAAAGCACTTGCGAAGGTAAAACAAATGGCCCCCAACGCCGTCAAGGTCGAAACGATCAGGTGCGATGTGTCCAAGGAGGCCGACGTTAAGGCTATGGTAGAGGCGCAAGACTCCTGGGGCGGATGTGATGTCATTTTCAATAATGCAGGCATCATGCATGCTGATGATGCGGATGCCATCGATACGCCGGAGAAAATCTGGGACATGACTCAAAATATAAATGTCAAAGGAGTGTGGTACGGGTGTAAGCATGCAGTCATCAGCCTGCGCAAACACCGCAAGAAGCATGGAAGCATCATCAACACTGCCAGTGTCGTCGCATTGATGGGGAGTGCAACCCCCCAATTGGCCTACACTGCAAGCAAAGGCGCGGTGCTGGCGATGACGAGAGAGTTGGCCATCGTCCATGCTCGTGAGGGATTCCGATTCAATTCTCTTTGCCCCGCACCTTTGAAGTAATAACCACCCCTCCCGCCAATTTCGTTTCTTCATGAGTGGATAGCAGAGCCTAACTAACACATCGCTCCAGCACCCCTCTCCTGCAAGACTGGCTGGGTGATGACGTTCCCAAGCGCCAGAGACGCGAGATCCATTTCCCCACAGGCCGTTTTGGCGAAGCTGTAGAACAGGCCCAGGCCGTGCTTTTCTTAGCTAGTGACGAGAGCAGTTTTGTCAACGGCACAGACTTTGTGGTTGACGGCGGAATGACCAAGGTCCGTTACCCCACACATCCGTCCACAACACCTCACACGCACACACACATATATACTCACTCAGTCTCTCTTTCTCCCCTCCACGTATCGCGAACCCCTATTCATAATTAGGATGTTATTAATACATCTAACATAAAATATCAAATCACACGCAGGCATACGTGACCCCTGAGGGACCGCCAACGGCAGCGCCAAGAAACAATGCGAGCTAAGTTAACTTAAATATAGCGTTCAGTCCCTACTTTTAAAATTATTAGGACGTAATAAGTACGGAGTAGATAAGGTGTAATGGGTCTAGTAATATATAGAACCTCGGTGGTTGGAGTGCTTTGATATGCATCTAGTATGGAGTAAAGAGACGGGGGATTGTGCGTGGGGGAAATCTGCCTCCGCATTATCTTTGTACGTGGGGGAAAAAAAGTCCTAACAATCTCATAAGTAGACTTGAGTAAAGGAATAAGTTAATTATATGCCATTTTCCTTTTTCTCCATTGTTTTTGGGGCGAGGTGTGTAGCATTAAATATCAAGATGTCAGCTTGAAAAATAACAACTGGGAAAAAATATTGTTTATTGACTCCTGTATGAGTAACAACTATATCACTTGAGTAATTTTGTGGGGACCTTGCCCCGAAACTTTTTACATACTATATTTTATACCCCTAATGTACTCCGTGCATGTACAGTAAATACTGTATGTATATTATGTATATTCATGGTTCGGGGAGTCTTGTAGAATTGGACTTTGCCACTAGAGAAATCCCCTAATTAGCTGGGCTTTAGATAACTAGTACGGGCCATTCCAGAATACAAATATTATCTATGAGAACGGCAGAAACAAATGGATAAAATTATCCGAACGAAACGGGTTTATCCGCATAATATATTCTTATTAAAAAAAATAGAATCCGCTGTTGACTAACGTATCAGGCCACGGGTATCGGGTTAAATAATGAATGATTAAAGTCAGTAGAAAAAATGTGGGGTGTATAGTTATTAAATCAGTCAGTCCTTAGTGAAAAAAAAATAAAGGATAGCGTGGAAGAAGTAGGAAATACGGAAATTTTTGTGTTTTAAACTTGAAATATTAAATATTACCTCCTACCCATCCCATGCATTTTTGTGTATGGTTTGCCTAGTATTTGTCTTAAAAAACAAGAGGTGAATAAAGAAATTGGGAAACTAGAATTGCAGATAAATAACAAAATAACGGTTGGTGTCGAAATTAAAAGCTGATGGATGTAGACAGATAACGTGAAAAAGCGGGGACAGAAACGAAACTTAAAACTAAAAAGACCAGGGTCTGGGGTAGGGGGGATAGGGACGCTACAAACTAAACAACCCTTTGGTTGTGGGGAAGAGAAGAGCAGAGAAATAATGAAGGGTGAAGAAGGGAAGTAATTCCTCCTACCGTTTGTAAGGAGCTGTCTTAGAAAGGCGAAGTAGAGGGGCAGTTACTCAATCGCCATCTTGAGTTTGGCAATCGTGGTATTGGGGGTGATGGAGGGACTGCGGGTGGTTGTCCTCCATCATGCAAGCCGTATGAAAATTGCTCCAAATTCCTCATGACCATTCTCATGTCGAATACACTTTTCTTGCCTCACGTGCAATGCTCCCTTCGTCGCTAGCGTGAGGGTATGAAGCAGTGCCTGCGTGGCGACAATGCGGCTGTTGGCTGCTGATGGAAGGAGGGTGGAAAATGAAATCTCGACGAATGCAGTAGGGATAGCAGCACAATCGTCATTATCATCGTCATGATGCCCGCCCTCAGTACCAGCAGCAGTTGGAGTGTTCATATTTTCTTCGCCTGCTTCTCCAATTTTATTTTTGACAAAGTCAAGGAAATTCGCACTCTCCTGATCTAAAGTGGCTGCAAGCCATTGAGATTCAGCGGCCGTTTGTGTATCAACCGCAGCAGCAGGTCCGTACAATTCAAAGGAATCGTGATGATGGCTACGGATGGCGGTGATATCATCGTGTCCCACGACGGAGTTATCGAGGTCCACGTTGCTGTCTAGGTTGTCTCTCACGTCGAATTCCTCATCATCCGCGATTGAAATATTTCCCATACCTTGGCCAATTCTCCCGCGGTCGGCGAGGGGACTAGCACTAGTCATCCGTCTCATACGTCTTCCAAATGCTGTTGATGGGCCGCCCATGACGCTTCTGTCTGGGCCACCACCACTTGTGATGGATTGAGGACCACCAATGCTGGAATAACCCCCCACGCTTGGGAGAAATTGGCGAGAGTGGATGGAAGAGCCTGCCTGGGAACCTCGGATTGAAGCAGTGATATTCCATGGCATTTGGGAGGGAGCATCATCGTACATTGGCGGGGGCGCGTGGCGGCCTACTTCGATGTCCTGAAGCTGTGGATATAATTTATATTTGTGTTAGTTGATTATAGAAATTACCCAGCACCTGGCGAGAGTATCTGCGACGTCATGTCATACCTCAAATCCGATGCCATAGTTATCGTCATGTTCGATCACATGTCCACGTTCGATTTCATCCTCCCATTCTCCTCTCATACGCACATTTCTCGTTTCATCTTCTGAATCAGCGTCTTCGTCCGCATCCCGGCTTCGTTTGCGACGAGTTGTGCTGATTTTGTTTCCCGTTAGCGTCGCTAGCATCTGCTCTCCAGAGAACATATCCAGAGGGTGTTCACAATCCAAAACACCCAAGGCAATGCCGACACGGCAAGTTCTGTCGCCCATTACCCAGTACGCAGCATTTTTCTTTGCAGAGGTTATAAGTTTGTTATTCTGTTTGAGTTTTGCTGCAAGAGCCATGTTCTGCGCGTAATCCGAATTCCATCGTGCTAGATCAGAATTTCTCAATTCTGGAGGGTCATCGAATCCGAAATATTTAATAACCCTTTTTCTTAAACGATGCTGCACCTTTGGGGTTCCAGATGATCTTTCAGTTGACGGCTCGAAGCTAGGATCGGCACCAGAATCGAGCATCGAAACCGGATCGCCAGAGTCGAAGTTGCTACGGGCTGCATCCTCCATTTCCACGTCATCGTGGAGAGCCATCCGGTCTTCGAACTGTAGATGGTGAGGATGTCAGAACCCGTTAATATGCCACTTTCAAATGGAGCTCACCTGATTTTGAAAAGCTTGGAACTCTCCTTCTTCTGCCATCCGCCTAGAGTTGATGTTGGCGGAACTCTGTCCAGAAATCGCGATTACTTTTTCTTTCGGAGTTGGCTTGACTGTTAGTTCAATTATATTTCCTTCGCCGTCGAACTCAAAGTCGGGTTGCAGCAAAAAACCAGTCTCTTCCGCGAACGGTGCTGGAAGCTCAAATTGGGTTTCTTTCCTAGCACTGCTGCCGATATCACTGGGGAACCCAGAGGCACCGGCACCAAGACCGCCTATATCTGATGACGAGATGTTTAAGTGAAGCTGGCCATCTGAGAACTGGCTAGATTTGCTTGATGGGACAAGGACACTTGATAGAAGGCTGGATTTGCGAGGAGATCCGATGTCTGAGGAAATTTCCAGCGCAGAGAGATCTACATTTAGCCCTGGGAGCATTAAATCAGGTATGAAGGAAGGGTCGTCTGGAAGGACAAGCTGGTCAGGCCTGAGGGGGTCAGTTAGTAATTTGACCCTAATCAAAGGGAAAACAAGGATTGGGTTAAAATACATACCTCGCCTTTCCCGCATCGGGATCCAATGCCGTCGAACGAACCTCCTTCAGCATTAATTTCATCCTATCCCGCACTGTCTGCGCGTCCATCAACGCATATCCGCACTGCTGGTGATACACCCTTGAAACCCCATATCTAAAACCGAAGCCTCAGTCCATTTAGCAACAGGCCTAAATATCAGATTATGACGAGTTTTTTTTTTTTTTTTTTTTTTTTTTGTCTTAAGACTCACAGCAAATTCCCCTGCAGCCTCAAGGCCATCGGCGCCTCAGGATGTATAATGGTTTCGCAAGCTTTTGACACGTCAACCTCGAGAATAGCCTTGCGATTCACCTTTCTAGTTGCGGATTTCGCACCAAGTGTCGCGACCAGCCTGCCAACGTAGCGCACAGAGCAAAAACGCATCAGTAAAGAGTATTGATATCGAAGACCAAAGAGACGTGTACATAGAAATCGCATAATAGCGAAATAACAAAGAATCCACATTGGAGCTACTGGAACGAAGAACCGGGTGGAAGGAGGAAATAAAACTGCGTTAAACCTACCAAACCGTCGCGACACCATGCTCGCGGGATGTGAGGACTGCGCGTGAGGAATATATTTCATCAGCGATACGTTCCATTAATGTAGTGGCGTGATATTGCGCTGGCAAGAACCGTTTAAAATGCCCTTGTCTGGCCAAACTATTGCGGCCCCAGCGGCCATTTCAAAGAAACATGTCCCTCAAAAACAATTAATAACAATAATACTCACTCTCATGACTGTAGAACATCCTGCCGGTTCCACCCTATGCCTGCGCTTCTTATCGTGTCGCTTTGTGCACAAGGCGCTGAATTAAAAGGGCTGAATTGTCGTGATTGTCTCCTAAAACAACTCCCTATACGTTGTGGGCACTTATAGATAGCAGCTCCATAGGCAGGTGACAAATTCCCGCGCACGCGTCCTCCCCTTCCCCGCCGTTTTCCCTTGCTATGCTGAGCAACAGGGGCAGGGGGTTTGGATATAGCCCCTGAGAACTATAGGCGCGGATAGGCGTAACTAAAGATGTGCGATAATGACTGCATCCAGCATAAAAGGTTGGAGATGGAAAAAGGGTCAAGCAAGATGCGAGAGCGACGAGGTTGAGGAGGGAGACGAAGCGGAGGAAGAGGGGAAAGGGGAGACGCGTCACGGGGGCCGTTGGGCGGAGCGGAGTCACGGGGTCGCAGCTTGCGGAATGCGGATTGTATATGGAAGCAAGGGATGTATGTACGGTACATGCATGTTTACACATGCTGGGGAGTGTATATAACACTTGAGATATGCTTCGGCTGGTTCCCTCCCTATCCTGAGCTGGTGACTTACAGAGCGGCATATTTAACTAGCCTATTAGCCACACAATTAGGATCGGGTAGGGACGTAAAACAAAGCAAATACTCAGACAACCAAGTAGTCGAATCCAGGGGCTGGAATGGCCATTCCGCAGCCACATACCCTGTGGGAAGCAGAAAAGGGGGAATATAGAAAATTGAGAAAAGTCGGTATATTGTAAATATCTTCTGTCTAGATATCTGCTAGAGGATAAGCATCACAAGTTTGCCGTTGGGATCTCTATTCGGCAAAGAGGAAAACGGGACAGAAATGCTTCGCAGTATCACCCGCTGGGAGAATATTTTGGATTTAATCTATATCTCTCTCAGCAATTTCTCCACCCTTTCTGCCCGGATCCCCTCTGTTCATTTTTCGCGTCCAATCATGAACGAAAGGAAAAGGAGAGAGGCGTGGGTGACAAAAGCCGGGTGGAGACGGAAGGCCTCCCGGAAATAGAAGTCTATGCAAGTAACGACAACGACATTATTTAAAAGAGCTGACAATGACGAAGAAGAAAATCAGCTCCAAGAAATGGGAATTTCTAATGGTAACGCACAAAACAATGAAAGAGCACAAACTACTCTCAGCTGGGTAGAAGGAAGAGTATACAGTCATCCAGGAAGAAGAGTAATGAGAAGCGGAAAGAGAGGAGGGAAGAAATTGACCACATAGAGTAATCAATTATCGAAAAGGGAGAAAGGAGAAGATGAGGTCAAAATGAATAAAGTGGTTGCCACGCCTGGGATTTATGTGCAGCAAATCCATCTGCACGGGTTCATTTACACGAATAAGGACGCACACATTGAGCAAAAACGAATGATATAGAGAGATGATATAGAGAGATGATATAGAAACAAAAACCAAAAATATGATGATCGTTAGAAAAATTTGAAGTAACGTGTGCGAATATGCTGTGACACGGATAGCTTGCTTTTCAAATTCTGTTCGAAATTGAGGGATGCTGGTTCCAGTTAGCTGCACAATCAACCTTCGCCTTACTCCAACGGGATGCCTTCATATTCCGAATACCCAAGTGCGAGATTCATGTTTTCTAGTTCGCGCAGTGGGTTAGCACAGAGTTTGTCATATCACACAAACATGAAGTTCAGGCAAGAAAAAGGATAGACAAAATGTGAATAAAAACTCACGAAGACATTGAGTCGCAGCTCCCTTCAGCAGATTGTCAATCGTGGCGCAAACGACCACTCTCTTCCCTCCGGAGTGGACCGCAAAGCCTCCAACCTCAACTCCGTGACGACCGGCGATGTTCTTCACAAGGGGTGCCTCGCCAACGACCTTGACAAGTTTCTCGCCAGCGTATCTATCCTGGTAGAGATTGCGGATGTCACGCGACGACATTGTTTCCTTCAGGGGGATGTTGATGGTGTGCTAATGGAGCCGATATTAGAATATTTTAGTTAAACTACCGGAATAAACAAATGGACGTAGAGATATTGTGTGGGAAGGAAAGAAAAAGAAAAGAAAAGAAAAAAACATACATGAATACCCTGGAACCATGACGCCACATGAGGAATAAACGCAACCTCAACGCCAAGCTGCGTGCTAATCTCTCGTTCGTGGATGTGATCCGTCAAACTGTACGGGACGAGGTTATTGGTAAGGTGCTCGACATCGTTCTTGGGACTGGGCTTGGTTCCGGCTCCCGAATACCCAGACACACCAAAAACGGTCGGTCGTCCATCGAGGTGCGGGACAAGGGGTGCAATGCCTACTTGGGCTGCCGTGGCGTAGCATCCAGGGTTGGAGATTCGGAGCGCTTTAGCGATAGAAGGACGGGTAACCAGTTCGGGCAGGCCGTAGGTCCAGCTGTCGTCAAATCGGTAGTCCGCACTGAGGTCCACGATCACCGCTTTTTCCTTGTCAACTTGGTCGATGGCGTCGACGAACGGCTTGCAGACGCCGTTGGGCAGCGCCATAACCCAGCAGTCGACGTCGCCGTGGTCTGCCATGCGCCGCACGTCGTCGGCGCTGAGGTTCTCGTAGATGATTTTCCGTTTGCTGTAGCCTTGCAACTCTTGGCCGGCGAGTTCGCGAGAAGACACATGTCGGAGATCCATGAATGGGTGCTCGTTCATAAGATTGATGAGAGCCTGTCCCGTATATCCACGCGCCCCGATAAGGGCTACTTTGGACGGCTTCGAGTTCGACACATTCTTTTCGCCAAGAGGGGGGTTTGGGTTGGTGGTGGTATATGATCGAGAAGACTGGTAGTTACCAACGCCAAATTGTCGTTTTCTTTGGGCACGGAGGATGTCCGAAGCGGTAGAAGTTGAAAATGAGCGTTTCTGTTGCCCTGCTGACCCAGAGGCAGCAGTTTTGCTGGACAGAGCCTGCGCGGCTTGTTGGAACTTGGGCTCCAGAGCATTGCCGCCAAGCATGTCGCTGCCATGTTTACTGAAGTCCGCGATGAGCTCCTTGATTTCGTCACCGCTTTCAATGCCAGTCCAGAAGAGCACCTGGCCACCACGGCTCAAACTCCCTTGGGCTTTGTCAAAGAACCATGTTAGATTTTCATCATCTTCATTAACTGTCCAGACGAGGCTGGGGAAGTCTTTCTGGATACTGTCAAAGACATTGTCGGCAACCTGCTTCAGCCATCCAGCTTTGGTAATGCTGAGGGTCGTCAACTGAGCGAGCGACGATCCAGGCTTGGGAGGCAAAACTACAGCTAATGCTTCCATAGGCTCGTCCAGGTAGGCTTTGAACTCGCAATTTTTCAAAGACTGTACGTATCTATCAACGGTCGCTTTGGCATCCAATCCCTCACGATCGCGGACGAGGGCATTTTTGAGCATTTCAATATCCTCAAATTCGTCCAGGGAAGATTTGATGTGGACCTTGTTACCTCTGCGGATCAAAGTCCCCGCCCCCGTATCCGTAAACAATTCCTTTTGCAGATCAGCAGGATGGATGATAGCCACGCTGGACGTTCGAGGAAGGTCCATGAGCAACTCCTTCATCTCCTTAATCTTCAGTCTGGTGCCATGACGCACCCACCACTGCTTCATCAGATGATCATACTCCTCATCCAGGTTGATGGCGGAGATTTTCTCCCCCGTGTCACCGTTAAACAGACCCCCTTTCTCAGCAAGGTAGACAATCTTCAACGGCTGCAACGCCCTCGCAAGTTCACCCGCCGCCACGTCGGCGTTGACGTTCAGAATCTGACCCTCCGGCGTCTCCGCCATGGAAGTCAAGATGGGCAGGCAACCGGCCATAATCGCAGCCTCGATGGGGGTCTTGTTGACGCCATTGATCTTGCCGACCAGGTTATACTTTTCCTTGTCGAGGTAGTCTGCCGAGAAGACTCCCGTGGTAATCGGCCTCGCCCGCACGCCCAGAGCCTCCAGCGCCTCGACCAACTTCAGGTTCTCGTCGAGGAACAACGACCTTGCAAGCGCCAGCGTCTTTCCATCCGTAACCCTGATGCCGTCTTCGAATTGCGGCTCCACGCCGGCAGCTTCAAGCATTTTATTCAGCTGCGGGCCGGCACCGTGGACGACAATTGGGTAGAGGCCGACATGGTTGAGGAACGCGAGGGCGGAAGATAAGGTCTGCAGATGCTCGGTGAGGATAGCCCCACCCACCTTGATGACGGCGAACTGCTGCGAGGAGACAGAGGTGAAGTGGGACAGGTACTGTTGGACCTCTCTCTTGGAACCAATGTTGCTCAATAGCTGGACAACGGTTGAGCGAGTGGAGGGGTGCGGCCGAGATTGAGGAGAATAGTGTCGTCTTTCACGTCGAGAAGGAGACGAGGCAAGAGATGTACATGCCGGAGTGAATCGCCTGGTCGCTGTTGAGGACAGGAGCCGTTTGGCAGGGCGTATGAGGGGGTGTGAGAGAGCTCCCGGCGCACGGAGCCGAGCAGTGAACATCTTGCCGGCGAACATGCGGCAGCTTTCAGCTGGAAAATAATACCAGACACAGACTGCAGACGAATTGTATCCAGAGGGATTGGGATGCCTTGGTATATCAATTGGGCGGGCAGAAAATGGGATGCTGTGGTCTTATCGGCGGTTTGTTGAGGGCAAAGTTGTGTGAACCTGAGCGGGATATGTGACTGGACGTTCCGTGGTGGGCCGTGCACGGATCGTAACTACCGTGCAACACACCCAAAAAAAAAAAAATAAATAAATAAATAAATAAATAAAAATAAAAATAAAATAAAAAAAATAAAGAAAAGAAAGAAGAAAGAAAGATAGAAAGAAAGGAAACAGGTAAAAACCAAAACGGGACGTGAGCAGCGTGGCGCTCAATTCCACTCACGCAAGCAGCTGAAAATTCAGAACCGAAATGTTCAAATTTTTCAGGCTTCGATGCGGAGATTTGATTGATAAGATTGCACAATATGCGCTAGCAAGTATTGGGAATAGCGTGGTAATCGATTGTTTCCGCATTACGTATGTAATTAACATCATCTGGGGGAGGTCAACTATGCGGCGGAATTAGAAGAGAACTTGATTGAATGTGACACCCTGATGTTGGGATTTTTAAAATGAAAAAAAAAATAAATAAATAAATAAACAAAAATACCATCTTTTAGGGTCATTTCTTAAAGATTTTTTGAACGCAGACTGAGGGGGGGGAGGTGAAGTGGTGCACGGAGCAAAACTGCTTCCTAGCCTTTCATGAATGATTGGTAAATCAATTACTACTCTCATTTCAATCCTTCGCAGGGATCAACGGGAGTGGTCTCGGTATAGGTCGACCCCCTGTCTACGATGCTGTATATAGAACGCGCGGTTCATTGATCCCCGTTTCTGTTGTCTCGACTTGTTGTTCTCTAAATTCAAGCCTGACATTTAAAACCCCGGGACTCTCTATACATAGAGCTACAGTTTCGCCTCTCCGGCTTTGCAATGGCCGCTGACTCTTCTGCTGCTGATTCAGTCAGTTCATATGTATTATTCTCGATTAGGCAGATATAGAAACACGTTTCATTAGTATAGCCGCTAACGGGAAAGATTCCCACACAAGAAATGGAGCACGAAGGGAAGAGCAAACAAAAAATCACTGGTGGTAATATCATCTACAGGTGCATCGAGTTCTTGGCCACCCATTTTCGTTTCGGGATGGTTTTCCGGCGCGGGATCTAGCCCAAAAGCTCGCGCACGGATCAAGGAGAAAGGTTAAAAAATGCAAGAGGAAAACAGACAACACAAAACAGCCAAGAGCCAAAAGGAAGCGGGGAAAGAGCAATATATCAAAGCAACTTGCGCCGAGAGGAGGGACATGACAGGTTAAGAATATTAAAACAGAACAAAGAGCATCAAAAATCATCGGACACAAAATTCACCGACCCGAAGACCGGAACCCGTGAAAATCAACCATTTTCATCATCGACCGACCTGGGGGACACAGTAAAAGGGCGGGTTGATATCCATGCTTAAACGTGCTTGAACGTGCGTTCGCAAGAAAGCGACGCCTGTCCAAATCATTTTTTCAATACAACTACAAGGAACAGTCAGTTATAAGAGGTTTCTAAAATATCACGGGCGACATGACCAAGTCGACCTAAAGACGGTGCTGACGATATCCGACGCATCCATCAAACCAGCCAGCCAGCCATCGAGATGGAGGGAATACAGGAATGTCACCCACCAGAAGGCACAATAATAACGACCAGCAGTAAAATGATCCCGACGATTATGCATATGCGCATCTTGAAGTCCTTCCACCACATCTGCTTTCTCACTCTGTTCGCACCGCGACGGAAGCCCTGGGCGGAAACGGCCAAGTTATCGGTTTTGTCTTGCAAAGAATCGAGATTTTCGCCACGCTGAGAGACTTTATTGATGTTCTCACGCATTACACCGACGGTATCATCGATTTGCTAGACGGATGAAAATCGCAAAACATGAGTTAGCGATGTAGGTTTTGAAGAGTATGAGAGATAATGTTGGTTAGGTTGGGGGGAGGGGGGGAAAGAAAAAGAAAAAAAAGGCAAAAAAAAAAAAAAAGGTCTCTTCCCCCCTCCCCTCCCCAAGCAAGGCAAGAAGAAGTAGCATTCCATCGAAATATAGAAGTGGGCTACAGTGGCACAGGAACTTCTTCACCTGGGTGAAGCCGTTTTCTGCGATCGCGGATTGAAAAGATGATGACCGGAGTAGGACGGTAGGGAGAGGAAAACGGGAGAGAGGAGTGAGGATAACTCACAGCTTGAAGCGCTGCTGTTCTCTGATTTCCGCCATTTCCACTTCCGGCAACAGGCTGGTTAGATCCAGAGGGGATATAAGGATCATATGGTTGTTCTCGGTCGGCCATGGCTGAGGGGAGATGCGGAGAATGAGGAGAAGGCGATTAAGAAGGCGGTTGCGTGGCAGTTGGGTGATATGGTACCGATCTTTGTCGTTGGCCAGCAAGATAAAGCGCCGGGCGAGAGGGGTTTCCGGATAGGTCTGGCGATGTCTTGGACAGCGGGTAGCGGGTAGGATGGGTATAGTAGACGAAGTTGGGGACGGCGGGAGCAGCTAACGATGGAAGTGAAGTTGATGAATGCTGGTGGTTGGAAGTTGAATGAGCGAAGGAAGTCTGACAGCCAAGACTGGCGCGCGTTCCAGGAATGCCTGCTTATATAAGCTCCAAACCGGGAACAATGTAACTATTTTACAGGTATTCTGTATTTTATATGCGCTTCTTGCTGGGGCCCTTGTTACACAGCTGACCCCTTGAAAGTTACGTACGTACAGGGCAGAACGGAAAATACTCTACAGGTTTGGAGGGCTTCAAGTATCAATTCCTTGCTTGTTTGCTCTTGTGGTTCCACCGCAACAATGTGCAAGAAACAGACCTTGAGTCTCCTCACAGCTCATCATCGATCCAGTGTGGTGATTGATTGATGCCTACACGTACCACCACCCCTTGGCGGGGAGAAACCTTAAGATACCAACCGTTGGCATCGTTGGCCTGGATACAAGAAGGGGAGGGCTCAGCTCCTCCTTGACCCTCGAACACATCCTGTCCGTAGAACCCAGTTAAGCTCTTGCAGGTTTACATATTTCTTCTCTTTGTTTGCTCCTTATTCTTCAGTTTTATTTTATTTGATATTTTATGTTTATTTTACATCACTCTTTGTTTTACATGTTTGAAATCCGAGCATTGCATGTAAAAATAGCAACATTTCTGCCTGAACTGTGGATGAAAGGAGTTTTGGAAAATCCCTCGAAGATCGAGAGCTGCAGCGGCCCCATGGGAAATATCTTCTTTCGAATTGGTTTTTCGGTGGTTCATAGGCACCCATAGCCCAAATCCCAAATCCCCTGGCTCGGGAAGGCAGTTTATTTGGAAATCCAATAAGTGATAAAACATGGTTTGCGGGTTTCACCTTTTAACTGCTTCCCATATTTGAAAATAATCTGGAAGTTCAGGAACAGGAACAAAAGTTTCATCACCAATAAAACAAATAACCCCTCTATCCATCCCACTTTCTCTTCATCCACCAAAAAAGAAAAAAAAAAGAAAAAAGAGAAAAAAGAGAACGAACAGTGGTAATATCTCATTCTATGATGACTGCAGACATCCATGCTCAAGAACTAGTATGAGACACAAATGCTCAACAGCAGATTGCTCCCTTTCCTACAGATTGCTATCCTAATTACACCCGCCCGCCTGCAGGAGGCCGCAAAGAAAGCTTATTTGGTGGAGACCTTTCATCCCTTATTTACAAACCTTCGTCCAAGTTGTTGGACGCTTCTCTCGAAAGTAATAGACTTATCCAAGGATGCATGAGGAATAATGCGACAAAAAAAAAAAAAAAAAAAAAAAAAAAAAAACCCCGGACCCATCCCAAAAGAGGAGAACGAGTCCTCAAAGAGATATAGACATGGGTTTCTTCTACAGTAAGCCGATATAAAAATAACTAAATTTCTTCCCTGACCTTTGTCGCCAGATAGATGATAGGTTCTCCAGAATGGGCTTCGTCAGGCCTGGAGGGGTTAATAGCTAACTTTTTTTTCAGTTTTTGAAACCCCCAGTCAATGATGGTAATTGCAAAATAGCTGTCAGAGAGGCATTTGCAATGTCCTAGGAGTTGACACTATCATTAACGTTGCTGGGATGTTGTATTCGCATTTGCGATTCTCGATAGCGGATGGGGTTTATGTGCAGCTCCTGATGAATCGCAAGCACGAATTAACGAGTCAGTGGTACCACTCCCCCGCAGTTCCAGGGAGGGGAAAAAAAAAAAAAGAGAGAGAGAGATTGGCAGTTAAAGTTGAATTTCCAAGCAATTAAATTGAATCTAACTCCGTATAAATGCAGGCGTTCTATGAATCCTCCTTCATTCGTGCCGCCAAGGCTGCGTTGCTATGAGTCCGAGTTGCAGTTTAAAAGTAATAAGCCGAGCAGTAACGCGTCTTTAAGATAACCTTCGCAGTGATGGCAATTTGGGTAATACCGTTCTGAGCGGCGTCCAAAATTGCGGATCATGTTTATTCCTCAGTCTGCAGACGCAGGTTTTAAGAATCGTTGCCGTGATGTTCTATGGAAAACGTATTGCATTGGCGAGAGAGCCTGATGTCAGATTTCCTGGACTCTCAACTTTTGAGTTTAGAAACCGTACGCCGTACGGTATATACAGGATTGTGAGCAAATAAGAATAATCATTAAATCGTCAAGTCATGAGAAGGATTAAGGATCATAAGACATGGGACGCCCACTGAGTCTGGATGAATCTTCTGTCAAAGAAATGAGACGAAAAGGGCCATTAGGTGGAGAGTGTAGGTACAATATGGAGAAGAGATACGTGGACCCACAATGAATATTTATATCCAAGAAAAAGAAATAGCGCGTGCACACAAACCTCTGAAAACGCCAGCTCACGACGTCGGCTTCCGTCCGTACACAATGGAAACAGGCACATAACAATGAATTGACGGATCAGCCATAGCCTCCCGAAACTTGGCCAGCAGGACCTGCACCTCCGCCATGTCCCAGCCCATCACTCTGGTCAGCAGCGCCAACGCCCACCCATCCACCCCTTGCAAGCACTCCAGATAATAAAACCTCCCCACCTCCTTGAGCGCCTTATCCTTCGGCCACGAACCCAGGGGCATCTTCAACTTCGTCTCCGTAACGTCCACAAAACCCGCCTTCTCCATCTCCTCCCGCTGCCGTTCCATGATCGTCGTCGTCTTCCCCAGCCGCTCGCCCACTTCGCGGAACTCGTGCCTCCAGATATTCAACGCGTGCTTCTCGTCGGCCGGTATCGTGTTGTCGTCTGATTCCATCCACACGGCGCGGTTGGTGACCTGGACGTAGCCGCCCGGTTTGGTGGTCTCGTAGCACTGGGCGAGGAATTCGGACCAGTCCGGGATGCAGCCGAAGAGGTCGCGGACGTGGATGAAGTCCATTGAGTTTTCCCTGTAGGTCCAGGGATACTCGGTGCAGTCGTCAATCATGAAGGAGACATTGGGAGGGACCCAGGTAGGTTGTGTGGGGGATAAGTCGGTGCCGATAACTGTTGCTTGCGGGTGTTCTTCAGCGAAATCGATGGCCCAGATGCCTGTTTAATGGAACATGATCAGCTAATTTTATTTTATTTTATTTTATTTTATTTTATTTTTTGCTTTTTGCATTGCTTGAATCCTTGATAGGCGGAGCGGAGTGTCTGAATTTGGATTTGGGCAGCGGTGGGTAGGTAGGTAGATTTTGTTGTCATATAGGTTGAGGGAAGGACGATATGGAAAAAATCGGCTCAAAAACATACCCGTTCCGGTCCCGACATCGAGAACTTTCTATTTCACAAAATAATATAATTAGAATATCATCCGTTATTGCGCAACTCTAGAGCTAGAGTTTATGTATAATGTAATGTATATGGGCGGCCAAAAATTGCATGCAATTTGCGATTCGCGACTCTCCCCCGAAATGGCGAAAAGCAATTGATCCCCAATGGTATCGATGTCCAACTGAAACTGAACAGAGACTGGAGGAAAAATACCTGAGGATTCCTTATCGGTGCCAGATATAACTTTTTCTCCAGCAGGAGGAGGTAAGCATGATGCCCGATATCTAACGTCTCGTTCGCTTTCTCGTCGTTCGGCGCATAGTAGGCTCCGTCTTTATAGCCATGATATCGTCTCCCGTGCTCAAGTCGGAATTTATAAATACTCGATGTAACCGATGTGGTTTCGCTCGCTCTATTTTAAGGGTTTTCCGGGGTGGGCGGAGGGGTTTTGTTAGTGTTATTGTCCCATCTATGGCTGTAGAGGGAGGCATATATAAGTAGAGCATATTGTATATATGTATATGCTGTATAGTACATATACGCGGCGTATGTATCAGAGAGTTTTTGAAAGAATCTCACAGGTCGCCTCCATAGCTGGAATCGGCATCTTCCTGGTCAACTGCTAGTACAGTGTCGTGGGGGTCCCCGGTGTCCATTTTAGCAAATGCACGGCGCAGCGGAGGTATCAGGTCTGTGGAGGTGATAAACAGTTGTATTTGCGGGACTCCCTGGGACAAACAGACATCATTTAGTTAACTACGCGAATAACCACGACGAACTTTCTACGAGGGGTTTGCAATGTATTTAAACTCCCTTTTTCGGTACCTACGGCACACCATACAAGGGGCTAATTTAGTGGCCTTTCATTAACCTGCTTTTGGTCCAGCATAAGAGGGTTGAACTCCAGATTCACTGGTGCTACCACCAGGATCCCAACTTCGGTTGATTTCTTTAATTTGTCGAGGTCATTTTAGGGCTGGCTGAAGCGAAGTTAGGCCTTGCACCAACAATATATGTTTAGCCGCCCCATTCGCAGAAAAATCCACCGCAGAATGGACTCTTCATTGGTAATTTTCAGCCAATCCATCCCCCGCGTTTGATGCATGTGATATTGTACCCCGCTAGACCCTGTCACTTTAGGGGTTCGGAAGTCGCGTTCCATTCCCGCGGCGGAGCCAATTCAGCTGCTGGACCACTGGCTTGAGCCCTTCGGCCATTATTGATGGGGCCTGGTCCGCCTACTGTTCAAGCCTTGATATTACCAAAGGGTCGGCCCGCTGGTCAGCCATTGGAAAAGCGGTATGGCGTTTCTCTCCGCAATGTCCGCTTCGCATTGATTAGACGCAGGTATGATCAGTTATGTAAAATTTGGTGAGTGGTTAACTACAAGCGGCAACGGGAAGATTCGAATATGCGTGCATGGAGGTTCGAAGAATAATTATATAGCAATTCACCTGCCAAGCAGCCGAAGACAGGACGATTGCCAATCGGAAGTTTTCATTCCCTCTTTCGTTTATCATAGTTAGCTTACTACCAGCGGTGGAGGACCGTTTTCATAGGCCCACCCAGTGGAAAGTTGAGCTCGTTGGTCCTTTGGATCTTTTCCCCTTAGTTAGTTACACATAGTATTATATAAATTGCCTCATGCTTCATATGGCATTGTGCGGGGGAGGTAAATGGCCTTCGGGTCATTATCAAACAACGCGAGCGCTACGATCTCATACCGGTATTGTTGGTAGCAGGGAGCCAAAGATCGATTCTTAGCCAGTCCGCTGATAGTTATCAGATATCAATCAACACGCAAGAAGCTTGACCAATTGTTTATTCCCAAACCCCACACACCAAACGCGCTGACGGTTATAACTCCATCAGTTCACGAGAAATAGGTCGTTGTAGCAGTAGAGGGCCCCGACAGGTAACAACACGGGGATATCAAAATGGCTTAAACGGTTTTTCCCCACGTCACCTCAGCCAGGTGTCTCATACCGGCCCTTGCCGCTCCATGGCAGAAGGGTCAGTATGGGAAATGTATGTATGGACATGTGAAGAGCATATTTCGCACAATATCCTGGTAGGTCGGTTTCATGTGGTGATTGCCAATCGATCGGGAACATTGGAACAGCATCACAATATCCGTGGGTGGCTCTGCGATCTCCATCCGAGATTCATCCGATCTTCATCTTGGATCGAAAGCTTAAACGATTGGAAACACGATTTTATCGCCGCAGTTCTCTTCTCAACATTTCGCTTGGACAGCCAGCCAATTGATCATCAGATGGTTAAATTCCGGCCACTCACGCCCTCAATATGCCCTGTACTTCGTGTACTCCGTAGCCGCGGTACAAATCCAAAGAAGGGGTCTTCCATCCAGTAGTAGTTGGTTCGGTTTTGGCGCGGATTCCCGACAGCTTGAGCCTGCAACGGCACTGCCTAGGTATCTTCTCCACCAACTTGGCCACCACACATATCTACCTAGGTACAGTACAAGTACCTAGGTGTGCAGGAGAACCTGCCCGTGGTCCTTGGGCTCGCGTGATCACAAACAGCCGCCCTCGGTGGATTAGCTAAGCCCCCTTGATGACGCGCGCCTAGAACACAGCCACCGTGGCAAATACGGCACTAGATCGGATGAGGCAAAAATGTATTTATCGGCGGTAACTTACGGAAATCGCGTCCGATCAGGGGCGAAATACTGTAGATGTAAGGGCCAATACCAGTGTCTCAGCCAGATCCCGCTATCTCTGTATGTCTATCTCCATCCACCTCATCCTCGTTATTGACATCCCTCTCCCAACCGGCTTCCATCACCCCATCACCGCGATCTCCCACGCTTTCCCTCTCTTATGTTCACTCGTTTATTCATGTCCTCTTGTCGTCCGGATATTTAGATAAGCTGGTCGGTGACGTTCCATCTTGAGATCCTTCCTGCGTCATAACGTCGCTCTTTAGCATCTCCTCGATCAGCAACTTCTCCTCTCCCCCCGTTTAACCCGAAACTTTGCTCTTCCACGAATTCTAACGCCATCTACTGCGTGCCCCCTGCTATAGAATTGACGTGTCAAAGCACAAAAACAGGGCGGACGGAACTTGATCCAATTTAGATCCTCTCCATCCCCAACTCCCCTTACCGTAGATGTCCGTCTGAAATCAAGTTTCGGAGACACCAAAACATACTCTCTCCTTTGTCCCCTGGACAACTGGTACCCCTTGGTACCCCTGGCATTATCTCGTCCCGCATTCCGCTTGAATTCTTCGTTGTTTAACCATGAGATTCTTTTCGCACTTAACGTCGGCGTCCGCGAGTCAGACATGCACCAACTTCATATTATTTATATTGCTAGGGGCCCAGGCGGCTCAGGCTCAGAAAGGAATTCCGTTGGACATTAAAGATCCAAGTACGATCCAGTTATCCATTTCCCAGATTGTGTGTGCTCTTTTATTGTATATCGATTAGCATGACTAACCTTGCCTCTGAATTAGATTCGATCAAGAGTGCAGCGAAAATTGTTGCTGAGAAATTGGTTTCCTATTACACTGGCTGGAGACCAGGAGATGTGCCTGGCAACTTGCCCTCCCCATACTACTGGTGGGAGGCTGGTGCCATGTTCGGCGCGTTAGTTGATTACTGGTACTATACTGGCGATGATCAATTCAACAACATTACAACGCAGGCGATACTTTTTCAAGTGGGGAAAAATAAGGACTTCCAGCCTGCTAACCAGTCCCAGACCTCTGGGAACGACGATCAAGGGTTTTGGGGAATAACTGCTATGGGTGCCGCCGAGGATAAATTCCCGAATCCGCCCCCTGACCAACCGCAATGGCTTGCTCTGGCTCAAGCAGTTTTCAACACACAAGCAGTCCGGTGGTACAACGAGACCTGTAATGGCGGCCTGAAGTGGTCCATCAACACTTGGGGACGCGGATGGATATACAAAAATACCATTTCGAACGGATGCTTCTTCAATCTTGCTGCCCGACTAGCGCGGTACACGGGCAATGAAACATATTTTCGCTGGGCGGAATCGTCCTGGAATTGGGTGAGCGGCGTTGGCCTCGCCAGCCCAAAATTCGAATATTACGATGGCGCAAGCGATGCTGGAACCGATAACTGCACCGACAAAAATCACATACCTTGGACTTATAATGCTGGAATCTTCATGTCCGGAATCGCCAGCATGTACAACATTGTAAGTTATCATCCCCTCTGTTTCTCTCCAGTACCTACTGCGCTCCCCAATAAATATTGAACTCCCGAGTAAATATTGATGTAACTATCTCCATATAGACAACTGGTAAGGAACAAGAGGCTTGGAAACAACGTCTCGAAGGAACCATCAAGCAAACAGAGATTACGTTCTTCCCGGAAAGGAAAGGTCGAGTCATGACCGAAGTTGTTTGTGAGGATGCACCGGGCATCAAAGTGTGTGATGCAGATCAGCGGTCATTTAGAGCTTACCTTTCCCGCTGGATGGGCCTAACCGTAAAACTTGCCCCGTTCTCGAAACCCCTGATCATGCCAATGCTGCAGCGGTCTGCCGAAGCTGCCGCGAGGCAGTGCAGTGGGCCAGACAATGTTTGTGGTTTGCGCTGGTCGCACCAAGACAAGTGGGATGGTGACCAAGGCGTGGGCGAGCAAATGGCAGCGATGGAGGTGCTCCAAAATAACCTAGTTGACCTAGTTGCCGGCCCTGCAGACGCGAAAACCGGTATTAGCAAAGGTGACCCAAATGCGGGAGAGCGTGTAGGTAGCAGGCCCGTCGAATTTTCAGAAATTACAACCGGTGATAAAGTTGGGGCTGGCTTTGTGACATCGATAATCTTGTTGGCCGTTCTTGGCGGCGCTTGGTGGTTGGTTTCCTAGATGCGAAGAATTAAGTGGGTGTAGGGCAGAACGGCTGGCGTGTTGGATATCGAAAGATGAACGTAGTTCATAAGGTGACATCATTCGTTTCTAGGGGGGTGAGTGGATCAAGAGTTTCGCCCGATAAGAATGAAGGAACCCGCTCTCCCTTCTATAATGCCCATGTTTCATGCTTTCAACATTCGAATTTTCATTCCCAGCCCTGTTTATTTCACTTACCGGTGGGAACTGACTGTAAGTATGAGGATGCTTTTGTCCATTTTTCTTCCATTGCCTGACTTCACACCACCATCCCGTGTCTATTTATTTGCATATTATCATTATCTATTGGTTTTATCCTGCATCGCTTGCGGTTCTATTGCCGCCTTTTTCCCTTACGGTTCTTCGTTATTTCTTTCTTGCAATACTCTCCGTGTCTCCTGATACCTCCATTTTACGTACTGGTCCTTTTCTTCTACTTTCTTCCTTTCTCATTTCTTTTTCGTTACCCCTCTGTAACTTATCCTGGGTTGGGCAAAACATGTTATTTTGTGGTATTTTCGTCTTCTTTTCATATTAGTTATTGTTATTTGTTTGTAAAAGAATGAGAAAAGAAGAAAAAAATTTAAAAAAAAAAATTACCTATGAAGATATAGTATATTTTCTTTCCTTTTAACTAACTATGCTAAACGCTGACATCATTTCCTTTCTTCTTCATTATTTTCCACTAGCTAGCCTATCTTTACTACTGCATGAGACTTCTAACACACAAGCGCTCACCTGGTAGTATCGAATCCTCTTTCTTATCCACAATAACTAACGGCTACGGATTACGTTTACCAGGTTGAGCGTCACGAATAGTTATATCAATATGGTAGCCAGCCAAACGAGTACCTCGGCTTTGCTCTGTTTTGCTTTTTCCCCTCCTACGTTCTCGCTCCAGAAAGCTAAGCTGACAAAGCATGGTTTTATTTAACTATTTACCAGAACTGGTCTCTTACGAAGGATAGTGGTTTTTTTCGCAGAAGGCAAAAGGAGAAATTGACGCGAGATGGTCAATGCCTTCTTTCCCCCCCTTTTCTTTTATTCAAGTGTGAATTGCCCATGGTACAATTTTATGGGGGAGTTCCTCCTAGGTATTTACATCTATCGTACAGTCTTATGTCGCAACTGATGAACTCCGTGGAAGATTTCGAGGGGATGTATATATACACGATAGTGGGGAGAATAAATGTGAGAAAGGGAGTGAGATTGTACCCTTCAAGGAAAAAAAAAAAAAAAAAAAAAAAAAAAAAAAAAAAAAAAAGTCCCACAAACTCCGTAGACTCCTGCATTGTTTCCCGCGGCGCAAATCCCCACATCAAGACCGAGGTGAAAACGACGCCTCTTGCCTCGCCGGGGATTTTGGTGAGGATGGGGTGATAGGACCGAGCGTCCGGACCAAGAAAAGAAAAAGTGAAAACTCGTCGCTTCAGGGCTGGGAGATATGTAGTCGGATGTTATCAGTCAAGAGAAAAGCGGAGCGGAGCGGAGCGGAGCCCGACTACGACCCTTCCGCCAGCTCCTTTCTGATCTGCGCCTTTTGTCTCTCCGCTTCTTCCAGTTCTGCTTTTCGTCGTGTCTCGACTTCTCTGCGGTTCGTGGTTTCGGATTCCTTTATTGCATGCCAGACTATATATACATTTTGTTAAGATACGAGACGAGATTATTTGTTTGGAAATTGAAATTATGTTTGAGATGAGGGCGAAAAGGGAGAGGGGGTGTTGGAGGGTTGGGTTCGAAAGGACTGAAAGGAAAGGGCTAGTTGATGAAAAGAGAGAGGGGCAGGCAGGTAGAAGAAGAAGAAGAAGCGAAGCGCCCAGCCCCCACGTACTGGATTTATCAGACTTCGCGTGCGTCTTCAATTGCGTGACAAAGGAATCAAAGTCCTTTTGTCTCTGGTCGCGCGTTTCTAGGTTCCGTTTTTGGAGTTCCGGGTTAAATTTCTAGATGGTTTCCCCGTTTTTGCTTCGGTCAGTTTTCCCCGATATTCATTCCTCTTCGCACGAATTTGCGCGCGAACGAGGAAAGGAAAAAAAAGCTCAACTTTCCGACAGACATGCGCGGAACGTATGTGCTTTTGCTTGGTATGTGCAATTTATGATGTACTTGCGGTAGGTAAGCGTACCTGGAATAATTCCTCCTCTGTTGGTCGCACATACTGGACAAGAGCTGGCCCGCCAATGCAGAGCAGTACGCCGCTATTGTAAAGACATTTGTCAGTTAGGTAATGATAGTAGAATGGGGGGAAGCTGGGGGAAGACCTACGCCACTATCATCTTTACCGTAGTACCTATTCTGGGCATTTTTTCCTCCGTTTTTACTATTGCGATTCGAGCGGGATTCGCGAAGGAAATTTCGGGAGGGAATAAATGTTACAGCGGGGCCGCGATCCGGCCGGGCCGGCTAAGGATACGAGCGAGGTTGCAAGGGAGTATCTCCGGTTGTTCCAAATTGACGAAACCAAATTTGATGCGTCAATGAGACCGAGATTTGGTGCTGGTTGTTGCTCCGGGCGCGAGAACGAGTTTGTCGTATTGGAGGTTTTCGGATTCGGAGCTTGCAGCGGAGGTCGGGTATGTGGCGCAGTCGGCACCAACTGGATATGGATGAGCCAAGGTATGTGGCGGTGCATCGGGTCTCAAATACTAGTAGCCTTACCGTTTTAATTTTGGTAACATTTCAACGGAGTATACGGAGTACAGCGTACACCAATTCCCAGAGGATGCTGGCAGTAGGTGGACTGGGAAACAGCGATCTGGGATAAGTTACCCCCGATTTTTCTACAGTCATGAGTTCCCTGATCCCAGCGAAGACTATCAATTGCGCACTTGTGGGGCCCGAGAAAGAACCACCAGTTGGCGGATAATGCCAATCGAATTCATTCCTCAGGGATGGAGGTTCTACGGAGTACCTTAATAAAGAATTATTTGCCTTCCCAGCTGTATGGCAGACAGGGAGTGGATGGAAGCCAGGCCAATGTGTATCGCTTGGATTGAGGGATTTGAAGTCAACCTGCACAATATCGAGTCGGTTGATATCTCTTGCTGGTTGGCTGTGGAAACTACATGGAACCAACCAACCAAGCCCTTGGGGTCGTGGTATGACTCCTCATTCGCTGTCGTTCAGATGCGAAAGATGTGCTTGGGCAGCAGCAAGAAACAATGCTGCTTCGTCAACCAGCAACAAGGGCGCGATCAGCATTCATTGACCCTTCATATTAAACCTGCCCGCTGTGCGGTGAATATTTTTGAGAATTGTGAAAGGCGAACACTGAGCTATAGGACTTGTTGGCACTTCTGTTGGCGCCTCCAGCTTTCTAAAGTAGGTAGAAACAATAATAGTAAGTATCAAGTTGATCACCAACAGGATGCTTAAAAAAAAATAAAATGAGCCCGACCATGATATTGCACTCGGAATGACGACTGCGTCATTGGCCAGTTGTGGTGACATTTGCTTTGAATTCTGGAGTTTCGCCCCTTGCCATTGGTTTCACAAAGCTGGATTGGGAGGGAAATTATTAGCCTGACACATCAGTGAAACGATGTGGGAGACGCAAACAAGGAATTGGATATCCCTTTTCCGATATCAGATCTTTTCTTTGTTTGATTCTTGAGCGTTCGCAGACACGTATTGGCACCTTGGCATCTTGGATGGGCGGAGAAATTTCCTTCCAGGAACAAGATAGAGATGGAGAAAATATGGGACAGCTTTTGCAGCTTTTAAACAGGTGATTGTGTGTGGTGACACTATTTTGACCGAAGCACTCGTAATGTCATTTTGTAGAATGCAAGAATAAGAAAGGGTTTAACGAAGCGAGGGAAGATCTGTCTTACCACTATGATTCCTACCCATGTCGTTCAACACAGATTTAAGTCGCCGAGTCGGTATTGGGTAGAAAAACTTGGACGGCTGATGATGAGAAATATTCCTTGTCGACGCTATGGATGGACAAACCTGGCATCCCACATCAGCACTTGGGGACTTGGAGAAGCTTTACGCCGTAGGACCCAGACAAGAAGTCAATTTATTTCGAGGGACTGGGCCCCAGGCGGGAAGAAGACCTTGGAAACATGGGAGCTCCACCCAATTGAGCGCATGATGGAGAATTCATCCTCTGCCCCAGCTGGGTGAGGACAATTAAGAGATGCGACAGTAGATCTGACCAGCTGGGCCACGTAAATGTAATATAGTATCCAGGATACTGGCCCGCCGCCCTAGCCCGCAGAGTGTATTGCAGCATCAACGTATTTTTGGTTCGTGTGGTATCTGGTAATAAATAACTTACCACAGTCACGTTTTCTGCAAGGGGGGGGTCCACGGGTATATCGACTTCAAATCTTCAATTACTGCCTCCGCGACTAGCCATTTCGGCTTTCCGCTTCTGTCGCCTCCATCGATCCTCTCCTGCGTGGCTGCTACTGGGGATTCCTCATCTGGTGCTGCCATCATTGCATTGAGCAGAGCAGACCTTTGTCAGTACTGGTGATTGGCTGCCCTTGCATTGCGCTACGGCCAAAAACCCCCCTCGTGCTGCCAGCGGCATACAACACCCAGTTGCACAGCTTGTCATTCGTTTCTCTCTTCTGATACCTTATCAGGCGCGTTCTCTGCTGCGCGCTTCTTTTGTGCCGACACCCACCAATGTTGGCTTTGCTGGTGGGCAGCCTCCTTTCGTGATTGCATTTCACATCTTCCGATGCGCACCAGTTCTTATCTTGATAGTACACATGGCCTATAGTTAATTCTGGGTAGATCTAAGTCCCTGCCCTCGCGATTAAGGGTCATTTGTCACTCTTCAAATACGTCCTTCTGTTTCGAATTTGGTGAAACACCTTTCACACCTAAAGCATTTACCTCCCGTCACTAGCTTCATTCGTGGTACGAATTTAGCCCAGACCCGTGCATACTACTATCATCTTTTCGAAGTAATCAATCAGTGGCTAATTTTAGTCTTCCAGGTGTTGTTATTCGTTACATCCTTCAACTTCTCCCAAGTTTCCAACACCCAACGAAAGTAGAAGCTCGAAGGCTTGGAAGCTGCACAAGCTGAAGGAATAGCTCGCAATGGCATATCCGCAGAGGGGAGTCCCTCCTCACAGACAATACAACGACAGACCACCCCCACCTCAGAATTATGGATATCAGAGTCGGGGACGAGGGGGTTATGGGCCTGGGCCACGGAATCCAAACTATGACAACCGTAGACAATACCACGATGAGCGTGGGGGTTATGGAGGCGGTGGCGGACAACGAGGTCGTGGATTCCATGATCCATATCTTCCTCCGAACCGAGGGCGTGGAGGCCCGCCGCCTGATCGGCATGGATATGGTGAGCGTCGTCCTATGAACGGACCACCGCCAGGACCGCCACCAGGACAGCTGCCGCCAAATTTTGATAAATCATTCCCTCGACCTCCCCCACTCCAGAATAGACCAAGGCATCGTAAGTTGAAACGCAACGACAACTGTTCCGGGCGCTTTTTAATACTGACAAGTTTACGCAGCTAACGATGCGCCACCATTGTCCCCTACACATGCGGGAGGAACCCCATTTGATAATCCTTTTCCTGCATTTCCAAGGAGGCGGATGAGTTCAGACGAATTCGACAAGCGAATGGGTGCCTTGGATCTAAATGACTCCACTATGCGCCCTCCTGAACAAAGACCGCATACTTCAAACTCCAACCGCCCACCTCGACAAAGACCCGATGAGATGCCGCCTTGGGGCGGTGCACCTGGCGGTAAAAATATGCCACACCAAACGGACGTTGAACCTCCGATGGGACCAAAAAGGAGTGCGACGATGCCTCTGAGCCAAAATTCGGCTGGACCGCAGTACCCAGGCCAGCAGCCATGGCAGGAACCGCCTATGCCAGCTCCAGTGACGGCTGGAGATCAGAACCCCAATATCGTACCTTATTCGGAGGGCGACTCAGTGGACAATGGCAAAGATCTGCCGGATGACTTCCTTGATGCTTACCTCGGAGCCAATGGCCCACGAGAGTCGGATATGCCAAATTTCAGTGCAATGTCAGATGCTCCCGATGATAACATTGTGCCCGTTGATAAGCCGGGGGTTAACGGCTTGTCGACTTCTAATACTGGCAACGGTTACACTGCTTATCGTCCTGGAGCACCGGCTTCAAGCGACGCAAGTCATGCACCGGCAAATCAATTTGAGAACGCCGGGTTCCAGTTTGATCTTCCTCCCTCTCCAGGGGCAGCATACGACCAGCAACGGCGGGTTGATGAGTATGGCCCACCTTCGGCTGGTGCTTATTCCCATCGCCAACCAACTGGAGGTATGGCAGCCGGACCTGCATATCATGGAGATTCGGGAGGTGGGATAGGTGGATATGGTTCTCGACCGCCACCCAAGCGATACAGTCCCCCAGGTCAAGGTGCGCATATGCAGTATCCTGGTGATCAAACTGCGTACCAGAATCAACCCGGCGGCGTTTCTCTGGCAGATAACCCATCTCAAAATCCGGATATGCTTCCTCGTCATCCAGCTCCATTCCGCCTTGGTCTCGAACAAGGGGTAAAACCTCCCCCAATTCGGCAATACGATAATCCTCCCCCAATGCCACCACAAGGCCAATCCGGCCAAGGACGAGCCCCACCACCCCCTCAATCGCGTGATAGGCCGACCTCGGAACCCCTTACATTCGAGGAGCTTAATCGTATCCAACAAACGGCTAAAAATAACCCTTCGGATCACAAAGCTCAACTTTTCCTTGCTAAGAAGCTCGTTGAAGCATCTGTAGTTTTGGTGGATGACAACGGAAGGGCTGATTTAAGAACTAAAAACAAGAACCGGGAACGGTATATTTTTGATGCGCACAAAATAGCCAAGAAACTTGTGAGCGCAGGCTATCCGCCTGCAATGTTTTACCTGGCAGATTGCTATGGCGAAGGCCAACTCGGTCTAGAAGTTGATCAACGCGAAGCTTTCTCGCTGTACCAATCTGCTGCGAAGGCCGGTCATCCAGAATCAGCCTATAGATTAGCGGTTTGTTGTGAGATGGGCTATGAAGGTGGAGGAGGCACAAAGCGGGATCCAATGAAGGCTGTACAATGGTATAGGCGCGCCGCGGCATTGGGCGATACCCCTGCGATGTATAAGATGGGCATGATTCTCCTGAAGGGCCTATTAGGACAGCAGAAGAACCCTCGGGAAGGGGTGTCCTGGCTGAAACGAGCCGCTGAACGTGCGGATGAGAGTAATCCACATGCGCTCCACGAGCTGGCGTTGTTGTACGAGAACCCGAATGGAATTGACGCTATCATCCAGGACGAAGCGTATTCCCTAGAACTTTTAGAACAAGCCGCGGAGCTGGGGTACAAGTTTTCGCAATACCGCCTCGGTATTGCGTATGAGCATGGCCTGCTTGGATGTCCAGTCGATCCACGCACGAGCATCATGTGGTACTCGCAGGCGGCTGCGCAAGGCGAGCACCAGGCTGAGCTCTCACTTTCCGGTTGGTACCTTACTGGGGCCGAAGGGATTTTGCAGCAGAGCGATACGGAGGCATATTTGTGGGCACGCAAGGCCGCACTAGCTGGATTGGCAAAGGCAGAGTATGCAATGGGGTATTTCACTGAAGTTGGTATCGGAGTTACAGCCAACTTGGAAGATGCCAAGAGGTGGTACTGGAAAGCGTCATGTAAGTTCTATTTTGCTTTATTATCCTCCGGATCCCTCTTTCATCTCTCATCATATTTATACTCTTTGTCGTTTGGCTGGACGTATTTGATATATATTTCCACTCCCCGTATTCTGACGTCTCAATCTGTTTTTGCTAGCCCAAAACTTCATGAAAGCCCGCGAACGTCTGGAGGATCTGAAGCGCGGTGGTGCCAAAATGCAGAAAACCCGAGTTTCGCGGTCCGCAGTCAACAATCAGAATCAAGGTGACTGTATCGTCATGTGAAACATCCATGAACAGCCAAACTCTTTTCTGTTCTGAATTTGCACGAATGTGTCCAATGATTATTTCGTTTCTCCCGGACTCACATTCGCGGGGGTAGGGGGGGAGATACTGTATCCTCCCTGAGCCCCCACCTGAACTTCTTGATATTTTTATCTTTTTTGTCTTTATTTTCTCTCCTACCCTGTTCGTATTCTTCTTCCCCTTCGTATTTTGACAACCCCCTATCAGACCTACATAATAATGATGATATATCTTTACCTTTCCCCCTTCTACCCATTCGCATGTTCGCTTTTTCAGATTTGATTTCAAACCTTTTAAATTCACCCTTCCCCTTTCTTGTTGATCTTCTTGTAATATTCCTTTACCCATTATTGGGATCAACTTCCCACCACGTATGCTTCATGACATGATAAACTGGATATAGAATTTTTGAACTAGGGAAATTAGGGATATGGCATGCGTGTATTTCGTGGACGTACGAAATTGTGGTATAGGTAACCGGGACGCATCAAGGTTTTTTATTCACGACAGTCATATCAACATGGAAATCTTCTCCTTTTTCAGTTTCCCTTTTAGTTCTCTTCCTTTTTTATCTTTCTTCTTCCCCCTTTTCGACGGAAGGTAGCGACTTACATATCCCACCTAATTATAAACTCTAACCACGCCTCTCAACGAACTAGCGTATATATTCATCTTATGTCTGCACCTTACTTTGCCAATACCACGGCCAGCCATGATGTGGCGCGAATGCGGAATTGCAGCGTAGGCTCGTAGTATGCCGAGACGGGGATTAAACATAGTTGTTGAATAGTTACAGCAAGGCAAGGGAAAGATTCATAATCACAGCGGGTCCCAACATCCCTTCAGAACATAACTGCACATATAAATGAGAGACTCTTCTATGCTCGCATCTGACCGTGGTCACCAGAGAGCCGACCCTCATTTGTGTAACATCAACTTCTGGAGCAAGGGCTGGAAGATCAATAAATACAGCACAAATTATAGGCGTGGGGTATATGATTTCAACATTGCCTATTCCTAATGCCCAACCTCCCGCTCCAACAAGCCGTGACTATAATCATAGCAAAAGTCAGAGCAGCAGCACCACCACCACCACCACCACCACCACCACTGTCCTCCACCAACGCAGCATCAATAACCTAACACTCTTCCTCCTTCCTCTTTTCCTAGGAATCTTGATATCGTACATCGCCCTGCCATCCTCGACTCTCATCATTCTGACAGCAACTGTGCGGACAACGTTACTGAATCCTGCGGCACCCTTTGATATCACGCTTCTGCACACGAGGGGCTATTCTGTTGAAGGAGGGGGAAGAAGATCGTAGCGAGCACGAGCACGGGAGTGAGCGCTGAGGTCGCAATGGCGCCATCGGCCAGGACGCCAGTTTATTTTCTAAGTCATGGAGGGGTGGGTTTGTTTTACTTTTTTATTTTTACATCTATACATATACATCTATATCTTTTTTTTTTTTTTTTTTTTTTTTTTTTTTTTTTTTAAAACCTTTTGCTGTATGGAATCGGCCTGTCCTTAGCTTGAAAGGCGTGTAGCGCGGGATCGTGGTGTTTTGAACGGTGCATAATGAGTTGCTTGTCATTAGCATTGTTGAGTTTTCGGTGGATCATATATATGGAACTATATAAGTGACCTATCCATAACTAATGTTGGCTTTAACAGCCAGATATTATGTATGACCAGAACCATCCCGCCTATCGCAAGCTGCAGGAAATTGGGCGCGAAATCACCACCAAGGTGAAGCCTCGTGCCGTGGTTGTTTTCTCCGCCCATTGGCAAGCGTCGCGAGATACTGTTGAAGTGAACAATGCTGAGATCACGGAGCTGATATATGAGTACGATTTTTTTCATTCTCCTGTTTCCCTTTCGCCGACCTCTTTCCTGCAGCCTGAGAGTTGCTCTATGCCTGATTCGTTGGGCAAAACATTTCACTCTCTTAATGGCGAGGGAAAAAGGAGGTGGTTGCGAAAGGAGAAATGCATCTCTGCTTGTCCTGAGCTAAGGCGGAAAATTATACATAGCTTCTACGGATTCCCTAGCCATTATTATGAGGAGAAGTTTCCGAATGTTGGGAGTAGGCAGGTTGCGCAGAAGGTAATCGACGCTATTAGGGGAGCGGGGATGAAAGCGGAGGGGGTGAAGAGAGGGCTTGATCATGGTGTTTGGGCTAGTTTTAAGTGTGGTAGGTCTTCAATGTTTAACTCCTTTCTCTCGCCTTCTAGCGGCCTTCCTTTGTGAAGACCTTAGCGGATGATGAGTGAACTGTTTATTGTCACCTATTAGCATTCGACCCGGACCACAACCCCCTGAACGTGCCCATCGTCCAAGTCTCCCTCTTCAAAACCGAAGACCCGATCCAGCACTACCGCCTGGGCCAAGCCATCGCCAAACTCCGCGAGGAGAACATCCAGATCATCGTTTCTGGAATGGCAGTCCACAACCTGCGGGACCTCCGGTTTACGTTTGGGGACTCGACGCCAATGCCGTACACGGCCAGTTTTGACGAAGCGCTGAGGGACGCTGTCACGACGCCACCAGCCCAGAGGGAGAAGGCATTGGCTGATCTGCTGAAGCGCGGGGATGCACGGCAGGCTCGTCCCACGTTTGACCATTTGCTGCCTATCCATGTGGGTGCAGGAGCTGCAGGGGACGATGTGGGGAAGCGGCTGTGGACTTTGAAGGAAGGGAGCATGAGTTGGGCGCAGTTTAGGTTTGGGGAGATTGGCGCGGAGTGAGATGAGTTTGAAATTGCGGGACAATGTATTCTGTTTCTGGTTTTGGTTCTTCACCTAATTGCTTATGTTTGTGGAGTAGGAGATGGGGAGTAACCCTTTTCCGGCAACTCCCAGTCACTCCCAGCTGGTTTCGTGTTCTCAGAGAGAGAAGTATAGTATGCCTTTTGAACGTTGGATACTAGAAATATAATATCTTTCTTGAATGTAGAAGAAGCCATTTTTCTATTTGGTCGTGTGTGTAGATATATATGTACAGAAAATGCGCCCAGGGAAAGGTGATTTATAGTAGGTGGGCTATATTGTTGAGCCCTTCACCAAAGCTGTAACCTTTTCTTCAATTTCCTTATCCGTTAAGCCTGTTTTTTTGTCCCCAAGGTTAGTGTCCGTCCCATTCGAATTGTGGTGGTGAAGTTATCCATACCTATGAGAGGCTCTTGTTTCTCCCTTCCCATTTCTGCGAACAACCACAACAGTTAGTTAACGTATACCGCTTACGGAACGAAACAAATCACTACCCTTAACCCAAAAAAACTCCATATAGACATACCATATCTCGCAAACACTCTTGGTTCGGTATCCAATGCCTCCCGCATCATGATGGGTATGAATGGGTTGTTCTTCTTCATCGTTGGGTATGCTCGCTTTAGGAACGCCCTGTATTCACGCATCCAATCCAAAAACCAATCAGCGGCCAATTCAAAATCTTTAGGAGGGAAAACTAATAGCAATATAGTCGACAAACAGGAGAGGGTAAGCTATACCTCGTCGCATCGCTATGGGGAGAGGAGTTGCAGAAGAGAAACCGCAGCTCCTTCAAGCTCTTGTTGAAGGCGTATCTGGAAGACATCACGGGCCAGTCGACTCGACGGAGTATCTGCAGGAGGAAGAATACTTCCCACACGTCGTTTTGTAGGTTAACGTCGGGATTTAGAGCTCAATTAAGCCGTCGCTGGACAGGTTTCAAGGGCGAAGTGAGTTCTGGATTGTTGATGGTCAAATATGATTTGCTCATAGCACAGCTATTACCTACAATCACGTGATATAGACCGATTTTCAAAGGACAATCAAGGTCCAGACTATGACTGAAGCATTAACTGCAGGAATAAGACCAGCTCAGCATTGGAACAGAGACCAGGCTGTGGGTTGAGAGGGATCTATTTTCCTGGGGACATATTTATTATCTCATTGTATTCCTGCCCTTTTATCTCCTCTCTTTTTTCATTAGACCTATATCGTGTCTGGCTCTAGTAGCTGTTTCCGCTCCCTCCCTTTTCCGCCATACATTCACGTTATACGTACACACACACCCGCACATATATCTCCGCTCGGCATGTCGTCCTCAAGAGTTGGTTTCCAATTCTTCCAGACCTACAGAGCTGCTTTCCAAAACCTATCGACCCCTCTCCGCAGACAAGGGTTGAGATCCCGGCGATTCCAAAGCACTGAGGCAGGCTCGTCCACCGCTCCCCAACAGAGTTTCTTGCAGCGATCATGGAACAGTCCCGTCGGCCTGAAGACGGTGCATTTCTGGTATGTTATCCAAACTAGGGTTCCATGATGGATGAATTGCCGCTAAATTTGGTACATCGATGCTGCAGGGCCCCGATCATGAAGGTATGATATCATTTTCGCTGAAATCTGTCCTATTTTGTCGCAAAATGTGTACTGCCCGCTTGAGCTGGACCAAGATATACCTATGCGGCATCCGTTATGTGACATCACCGCAGGTTCGAAGAGTCAGCATGCTGATTTATGTTTGCAGTGGGTCCTCGTCTTGGCCGGTCTTTCTGATCTCGCCCGTCCCGCCGACAAGCTCTCCCTGACTCAAAACGCCGCTTTGATGGCCACCGGCGCAATCTGGACCAGATGGTGTCTCATCATTAAGCCGAGAAATGTCCTGTACGTCCTGCTATATTCGTCGATTGATACATATATATAGATATTTCAGTCCTTGCCTTTTTTTGCTGCGCGATTTCGTACCTCGCTCGCTCGTTCGACACGCTTTATATATAATAAAATCGAGTTGCTGATTTCCCAACTTTTCATATAGTCTGGCCGCGGTCAACTTCTTTGTTGGATGCGTGGGATTCACGCAAGTGACTCGCATTTTCCTACATAGACGAACTGTCGACGGGTCCACCAAGGATGCGCTGAAGGATATGACCCACGAAGCAACAGGCCCGGCCAGGGCTGCTGTGATCAAAGCTGAGGGAAAGGTGGAAGAATTGATTAAGAAACATTAAACGCTAGGGATCCATATAATATGATGATAGAGTATGGAGGGGAGAGGGGAAAGGGTTGGTTTGAAAATGAATCCACGATACGGATTGATTCTTTGGACTTAAAAAAAGGGCCGGCGGCTGTAAGGAGCTCAGACAGGGGACGCTTCTGGAATGGAGGAAGAGCAGTGTATTTTTCTTGGGTTTCTTTGGTCTTGCTCAAGACTCCATGGGGCGAGATGTGACTATAAACTCAATTCATTTTTAATAACATGGGAGTGGAAACGAGAACTTGCTTCAAACCTGAACCTTCCCCGACTTTTCAGCTTCCCTGGCCATACACAAGCGGTCACCTTTGAATCCCGCTGGGTTGTATGAGAGATGATCAGACCTTGTAGCTCCGGCGCTGCAATTTGTAGGGTCATTTTACCTCTCAGAGCCTTATCCTTAACTAATCTTAACCAATTCGTTGTTTATCAGTTGAACTGCGGTTAAAGAATGGTTGAACATGGTTTTGGGGAAATGGACAGCCCCTTCTAAAATACTACACCCATCCCCCAAAATCAGTCTCCTCTTTTCTAATTCTCACATTCAGTTCATCCTGAACCCCCTGACCGATGAGTAAGATTTAAATCTGTCAATCGATTACAAACTGGTAGTGAGTGTGGAAAAGCTTAGTGTTTAGATACAGCGTCTCATGCACGAGATACAATACCAGAATTGACTGCTCAAGTTGTTTATCGCCTATATACCTCTGCGCAGGCCAGAAACCACGGAGATTACCACTCCTGATGAGTGCTCACTTTTTGCCCTATTTCCCATTTCCTTGCCCTGGCATTGGCTGATGATGCATTCGATGGAAAAGGAATCAACCCTGGGCAATGTGTGTCCCATCTGGGCTAAACAACGCTGGTAACAGCATTCATCTGAAATGGAAAACCTCACATCCTCAATATCCCCATATTCCATCAAGCCATACATGGTGCAGAGGGGATTCAGATATCTCCTGATAAGGCTCTGCACTACGACACATTCAACCACCACATTCAACCACTTATCTTCAACTCCTGAGACATATTGCAGAATTCAAGCAACAAGATGACACTATTGTATCACGTAGGGATCACGAACACATTTGATAGTGAATATCATTATCAACATCTGCATGCTTTCTTCAAGAGTGTTCTGGCGTTTCCATGCCCAGCTCTTGCAATCATCATTGAGCGCCAATCAGGTCATGAGCCCTTCCTTGTGAAACAAGTATTTTCAAACACTGTTATATCCCAGTGAAATTCAAGGAGGATGTGCAGTCCACTAAAACTGTCCATAACATAGGCTGTTGGATAGTTTAGACTCACCTGTGATCCTCTCACTTTAGAAGTTGAGCGAAGTGCACAAGAGTTCAATTGAGTGGGATGCACAACGGATCAAACTAGGCAATCAATAATGTTCATTGCAGAAAAAAAAGATGAAGAGAAAATACAGTTCCATTGTGAAAATGAGAGGCAGTGAGATGCATCACCAGTACAATGAACTTGGTGAGGGGATCCAAGACCAAAAAGACCGTTCCTTCATCACAAAGTATTTGACTTGAATCAAGTTATTTTAAATGTTGGCGAAGCCTCAACGGCACATTGGAAAGGATGTTTTTGCCCTGGTTTCTGCGGAACCTGTCATATCATGGAGACCAAATCCCAAGTCTGACGATATCATATCATCTAAGTTCTTCTAGTGTTTGTCAAGAGAGGAACGTGGAACAATCGCTATTCCTATGTCACCGCTCGTGTCACCGAAGGGGGGGTAGCTAATTTTTGGGTAGGAGAGCAGATGTATGTTTCGATGCCAGCCTCATTGCTTCGGCTTCAGCGGGTGTTACAGATCGGCAAGCCTTGGAGACGTGGGAATAGTCGTGCAAAAGAAGGGCTCTTCCCATCTGCATGGCCAGCACTGTGATTACTTTGCCGTCAGTAGGCAGATATTCGGGATCCACGGGGCAATTCAGTGGCAGGGGGTGTTCGGGTAGCATTTCATTTCATATATTTATAAAGGGAGCTCTTTGGCTAGGATCTTGTCATTTGTGAACCGGGCCCCGACATCGCGATGATAAACCTAATGGAGATTTTCAACTGAAATCATGATGAGATGAAGGATTTCGTATTTCAACGCACGTTGAAAGTTTCTTCGGCAGGAATACTGTCCAGCTCCAGTTGGTCGTTGGTGATAACAATCTCTACATCTCATATGCTGCAGAGTTTGAGCCCTGCATCAGGACTGTTGCTTTGTTGCTGAGGGAGCATGTATGCAGCTCTTTGAGGTTAACCCTAACACTGGATGAGGAGGGCAACCACAATTTATTATGATGACATTAGTACATATACATACAATATACAATGAGCAACTGGCTGGAAGGCTGTTATATGTTATAGTCTCTGACCGCATATGGCCTTAGGAAAAATATGATAACAGACGGTTTTATCCTTTAATGACAACCACGTTGTCAGAGCCGTGGATAGAATCGGCGTTGTGCCGGCAGGAAACATTGGCTATGACATCACTAACTATATCAGGGTGGCGAGAAGGCTGTGAGCTTTCAGTGGAGCGATGGATCTAGACTTCATTTCTATGATGTATGTGCGGTACAAGTACAAATTGCACCGTAACCATAACTAACCCTACGGTACAGATTACAGGCTGGCCATGCTCCATAAGATTGAGAAGTATTCTTCTCCACGATGAATATAAAACGCCGAGTCCTCAGCGCTTTACGACATGTGAATATAGTAATACAAAGTGATTCATATGTTCATTGACGGGACCAAGATTATGATGAAAAATGTAAAATAGTTATTCCCTTCAGCAAGATTACCGGTACCTTATTTTAAAGGAGCGTTCAAAATTTTCAAACGGAGGGACATTCATGATATCACCATCTCGAAGACATGTTGCAGGTGATCCGTGGATACACACAACTTTCCCCCAGGTCTGTCGAAAGGCTAACCTGGGTATATGGGGGAAAAGAGATCAATTTCTGGAGTGTCAAGTTATAAAATCATGGCACACTCGGCTTGGGGATGGTACGGGAGTTAACTGCGAAAACCCCACAACCCCCTTTTCCTGTCGGTTATTGGTTCATTGACAATCAAAAAAGAGGGAAAAAAAGTCTCCCTAACCCAGCGTTACTTAATATATATAGATTACCCTGTTCTTCCAATTCTGCAGGTTTTGGTGTTTGTACCTCCTGCCCCTGACGTAAGTAGATATCCAGGCTTTATGTCATGCCTCTACTCCACACCCACGCAAACGAAAACGCCATTGACGACAATGACTGCAAGACTCGGGATTAGAAAGTATACGACATCCGCAGGGTTACCGAAACGCCATTTGTATAACGGATTGCTTGCTCCCTCTTGTTCCTCCCTCCGCCTAACCCCACACCAGAAGCAGACAGCTACACAGCCATCTCTATCCCCGTTCCCCCTTTTCCGGCATCCAGCTTTCACAACCACACGCCACGCCAGTATGAAGGCTCTCGTCTATAAAAGCGAAGGAGTAGTAAAACATCGAAGAGCGCCCGCAGCCAAGCATCCAGTCCGCGACGGATGCAATCGTCAAACTCAAGTACACCACTATCTGCGGCACGGATCTGCACATTATCAAGGGCCACGTGCAGTCCGCCACGCCAGGCCGTGTGCTAGGCCATGAAGGCGTCGGCGTGATCCACGAAGTCGGCTCGAGCGTCCAGGGCCTCGTGCCGGGCGACACCGTGCTCATCTCGTGCATTTCGGCCTGCAGCGTTTGTGGCTTTTGCCGGAAGGGGATGCCCTCGCATTGCGTCTCGGGCGGGTGGGTGCTGGGCAACCATATCGACGGCACGCAGGCGGAGTTCGTGCGCATCCCGCATGCGTCATCATCGCTGTACAAGCTGCCCGCCACGGTCGACTTGACGGCCGCGGTCATGCTGTCCGATGCGCTCCCGACGGGATTGGAGTGTGGGACGCTGGATGGGAAAGTTTCGCCAGGCAGCACGGTGGTGATCATCGGAGCCGGCGCGGTGGGGATGTCTGTCATGATGACATCACTGCTGTATTCGCCGTCGTTGCTTGTGATAGTGGATTTGGATGATGGGAGGCTGTCGATGGCGAAGCAACTAGGGGCGCATGCGACGGTTAATAGTCGGAACTCCGAGGAGGCGATGGACAAGCTGTTGAAGATGACGAATGGAGAGGGGTTTGATTGTGTTGTTGAGGCGGTGGGTACTCCTCACACCTTTCAGTTTTGCCAGAGTCTTGTTGCCCCTGGCGGTTCTATTGCCAATGTGGGCGTGCATGGGACGAAGGTGGAGTTGTATATGGACAAGTTGTGGAATCGGAACATCTGTGAGTATACACCCCGCCCATTACCCATCACTTGAGGTCCCCATGTGGGCGATTGCTCAGCCATGTTATTCTGCCTCGAGTAGGTATCTCCACACGACTCGTGGACGCGGTCACCACTCCAATGCTGTTGAAGCTTTTCACAGCGGGCAAATTGGATACCGCCAAGCTCATAACGCACCGTAAGTGGGCCCTGACCTCACAATTTTCCTGCTTAATTTGCGCTTCATCGTGCCCTGTCTGTAAGAGAGAGGCTTTCACACTGATGTATAAGCTGCTTCACATAGGCTTCAAATTTAAGGATTGTACGCAGGCATATAAGACATTCGGTGCTGCGGCAGAGCATAATGCTCTGAGGGTTTTGCTGAGCATGTGAGGGAGACAAAAAAATCTCCCCCATTCTCCCTGGCCCATCTTCTA
This sequence comes from Histoplasma mississippiense, assembly GCF_000149585.1. Classification (NCBI taxonomy): domain Eukaryota; kingdom Fungi; phylum Ascomycota; class Eurotiomycetes; order Onygenales; family Ajellomycetaceae; genus Histoplasma; species Histoplasma mississippiense. Next base: position 768,369 of record NW_001813978.1, read on the forward strand.
TGCTTGAGACTGAAAGTTTGTTCAGCTGAAGACAATAGCGTATGTGTATTGGTACCAACGAAGGTATGGATGACAGGGTGTGACAGGATGCAACAGGCTGAGTTTGTTGTTTATTGTATTGTTTTGAATCATTGTAACAATTCATTCATTCACTTCTGTTTGTATGTATAGGTTTTAGTCAAATGGAGGTCCAGTAAAGAGAAAGAAGACTATAAATTCATAAGAAATAAAATGTCCTCCACCGGGCGCTGGGAGTTTATATACCCAAAAGATTTGGTGCCAGTTAAAGGGCTGTAGCCTAACGCTTGGCTGTCAGGTTATGCGCCAACGCTCGGAAGTTTTGGCGCTCCGGTATCTCAATACGGGGATTGGGACTACGCTTCCCTGGCCGTGTACTCCGGACTGCATGGTCAAGTTTCTTGACGTCAACTTCAGCCATCTCGCTGAAAATGAAATTCAGTTTGCCGATGCGATCTCAGGAGAGCCAACGTAGTGAACGCGCCTGACCTCACAGCGGTTCCCTAGAATCAGCGTCAAAAATGGAATCCTCAGCATCTGCAAGCTCCCCGGGTGCTAGCTAGCTTTCAATATTATGAGCATGGCGAGATTGATATCAGCGAGCTGTAGTAACTCCCCATCCGCCAAATTATAAAAACATGGGGATAAGCTCACAGCTTGAATGACCTATGCTATGATAATCCGCCTGGTTGGGGCTGACTACCCAATGACGATTTCCGGAATTTCTTCGAAATCGTGAAGTGATTATGGCGATCATACCAGAATCAAGTTGGGGCCCTTAGCCAGGAACAGAGTATCGGATCAGAATATGGTTCAGAATCCCTGATAGTCAAAATCCAGTGAAGAAAATGAGCTAGAAATTCCACCTAGAATGGTGCTCTCTGAATTTGTTGATGTGGCGAACTATTTAAGAGGAAAAAAGACTAGAATGCCAGCACGCTATATCAAATTAAAGTGTGAGTGAAAAATGACATTACTACTCTCTACAGATTAAACGTAAGATAAATAACAGAGATCCGTAAGGTTAGTCCCAGACAATGATGGAGGCCCCTCATACACTCTAAAAAGCGATTCTTCCCGTTGCTTGATTTGAGGCAGGCTTCAGAATACCACATCCAAACAATTCCTTACCATGCATGAGCTAGCACTGATGTTCATCAAGTGGAAACAGAACAGCATGCGGGTGGAATCCACTATTATTCCAGACAGCGGGAAGAGTACGGAGTACAGTCCCAAGAAGACATGTATTTTCTCGGGGAAGTTCCTGGGCCAAGCACTTGCAGCAGATAGCGCCGAGGGTTCGCAGCAAGAGGAAGACCAAGAGGCATGTTTCCTTCACAGTCTATGGGGGAGAGTTGCGCCCTGTTGCTGCAGCGTATTTCATCCAGAGAGTAGTACTTCTGGGGCCTCCTAGGGTACATTCAATTTTCGAGTTTTGCCGGTGGACCAACGTCTCTACATCTGGCATCTGACGCTCGACGGTATTGTGAATTGAATGAAGGTCCCAGTAGATAGAGTCGGGGCCATGAAGTTTGTTCACGGACTTCATCACTCTAAATATCACAAGCGGGTCTGCTGTTGTCAGTTATGGAACGAATGCGTGTGGCAGTGCGCATGCCTTGAGGAAATTTTGCAAGGGAGAACATTTTTCATTTCACTCTTCTCGCTCCTCTCTGGTGTTTGTTTGTCTCCCTGTCTTCCATTTCTTTTATGGTCATCCACCATCATCGCTCCTTTTCTTTTTTATTGCTTTATACGGATGTTACACGGTCGCTATAATTACCTAATCATGTTCCGGGTGATGCCGGAGCAACCCCGCTGATGGTGGATTCCATCCAAAGTACGGAGTAAGTTCGGCCGAGAACGGCTGGCAGTCGGGTTGGCGATCTGATGTCTGATGCCGTCAATCACAGTTTCAGACCGGGCCCCAGAGCTAGCTCGGTATCGCCACATACTTTCTGCCCCGCGAGAAACATCAGTCTTTCTCTCGACCGAATCATAGGGGGCCCAGCTGGGTTTGTGTCGATATTAGTTTGATCCTTTCCTATTCGACCTGTCGATGTATGTACATACAGTACAACAAGGTGGCCTGGTCTCTTTCCCGGTTCTCCTGTCTGTGGGGTATTTTTTATTTTTTATTTTTTATTTTTTTTTTTTCGCCTCTTTGCGGCGCGACGTATCCCGAAGTAAATAAATACCAGATCTTCGGCCCAGGTCGGGCGATGATGGCTTTATGATTTTACTACCTTTTTTTTTTTTTTGTGTGTTTTTATATTATTATTATTATTATTATTATTATTATTATTTTTAAATAAAAAAATAAACCATCACGGTAGTCAGCAGTCATAACATAATAGCCTAGAATTATAATAGCTGTTTGTTGTTACGTTCTGCAGGCTTGCGAAAATAATATTTATGTCTTGCTAAGGACGAGAGGGGAACCGAAAATACAGCGAGAATAACTCTCTGTCCCTCCTGATAAGACTCGCCGGCTAACCAAGAGACATACATACATTCAATTAAAAACTTCGCGATGGCAGCTGTCGACACCCTCCTCAAGGACGTGGCCATCCTCGGCCCTCTGAACGACCAGACCCGCAAGATCCTCACCAAGGAAGCCACCGCGTTTCTCGCCCTGCTGCAACGCACTTTCAATCCAACCAGAAAAGCTCTCCTCCAGCGACGCATTGACCGTCAAGCAGAGCTCGACCGGGGCACTCTCTTAGACTTCCTCCCAGAGACCAAGCATATCCGTGATAATGATGCGTGGAAGGGAGCCCCGCCCGCGCCGGGCCTGGTTGACCGCCGGGTGGAAATCACCGGCCCAACGGACAGGAAAATGGTGGTTAATGCGTTGAATTCGGATGTGTATACTTACATGGCTGATTTTGAGGGTGGGTTGTCCTCCTTCTCTTCCTTTCGTATATTCTTCTAGTTTATGGAGTGGGGAAGGATGGGCTTTTGAATCTGATATTTTGGCTGAAATGTGATGGTTACAATCGACTGTCTCTGATGTTGAAGGGGACGCACACGAGGAGGGGGGCGGAAATGGAAGTTTGAGACCGGGCTAATACAATGTTTCTCATTTTCCAGACTCAAGTGCTCCCACTTGGGAGAACATGGTCAATGGCCAGGTTAACCTGTACGATGCCATCCGCAGACAGGTTGATTTCAAGCAAGGCGGGAAGGAATACAAGCTGCGCACCGACAGGAAGCTCCCCACCCTCATTGCCCGCGCGAGAGGCTGGCACCTTGAGGAGAAGCATATGACCGTCGATGGCGATCCCATGTCCGCTAGTCTTTTCGATTTCGGCCTCTATTTCTTCCACAATGCAAAGGAGTTGGTCAGCCGAGGTGCTGGGCCTTACTTCTATCTCCCCAAGATGGAATCCCACCTCGAGGCTCGTTTGTGGAATGATGTTTTCAATCTTGCTCAGGATTACATTGGCATGCCTCGCGGGACTATCCGCGCTACCGTTTTGATTGAGACTATCTCTGCTGCCTTTGAGATGGATGAGGTGAGTGTTGTGATGGCTTGTTATGGCTTGCAATCGGTTTTCAATCGTCTAATACGGCCCTTCTGCACGAACTCTGTCGCTAACATCGACTCTCAAAAACCGAACAGATCATCTACGAGCTCAGAGACCACAGCTCTGGCTTGAACTGCGGTCGATGGGATTACATCTTCTCCTTTATCAAGAAGTTCAGACAGAACCCCAATTTCGTCCTCCCAGACCGCTCAGCTGTCACCATGACTGTTCCATTCATGGATGCCTACGTCAAGCTCCTCATCAAGACCTGCCACCGGAGAGGCGTTCACGCTATGGTAAGTAATTTCTGAAACCCCTTCCTCCACATCACAAGCCGCTGGTTCGCTTCTCTCGTTTTATGCAGTCAATAGAACCTCTCCTAACGGTTAAATAAAACAGGGTGGTATGGCCGCTCAAATCCCCATCAAAGACAACCCCAAGGCCAACGACGCGGCCATGGCCAGCGTGCGGGCCGACAAGCTCCGTGAGGTGCGTGCGGGCCACGACGGAACCTGGGTCGCCCATCCCGCATTGGCCAAGATTGCCACAGACGTCTTCGACCAATACATGCCCACCCCGAACCAGCTGTTCGTCCGCAGGGAGGATGTGCACATCACCGCCAACGACCTCTTGAATACCAACGTCCCCGGCAGCATCACTGAAGATGGCATCCGGAAGAACTTGAACATCGGATTGTCCTACATGGAGGGCTGGCTCCGTGGAATCGGATGTATCCCCATCAACTATCTCATGGTTTGTCTCTTACCAGCTCTCACCAGCTTCACCATACCATATAACATGTAAAAAGATTAAAAAGAACAAAATGTTGGAAGAAAAGGTGGGAAGGACACTTTCACTGATTATACCTGGTTCAAAAAATAACAGGAAGATGCCGCCACTGCCGAAGTAAGCCGCAGCCAGCTCTGGCAATGGGCCAGACACAACGTCACCACTGCGGAGGGCAAGCGAGTCGACAAGAGCTATGCACTCAAGCTGCTGCAAGAGCAGGCCGACGAGCTCGCAAACAAGGGCCCCAAGGGCAACAAGTTTCAACTTGCCGCTCGCTATTTTGCCGGTCAAGTTTCTGGCGAGGATTATGCTGATTTCTTGACATCGTACGTTCCCCTTGCCTCTTGACCCTCTACACCGCTCCCAATTTTTACTTCCCTTTTCTTCCTTTTTTTTTTTTTTTTTTTTTTTTTTTTTTGCTACAGGATATTTCCCTTCTTCGCACCTCAAGTCTCGAGATGCGATTTTATTTTATCTTGTTTTGATTTGATTTTATAAATATATATTTTTTGCCTTGGTTGCTTTTGACACATTCCCCCTTCTAACTCTTATTTATAGGCTACTCTACAACGAAATCTCCGCCCCCGGCAGCGCTGCCAAGTTGTAAAAAAAGTTTTTGGGCATCCCTCGCGCCGGACGCATTGATAGGAGGAAACGTAGAATAAATTCGGTCCGGTCCATTCATTGAGAAACACATGGAAAGGGGAAGTTGGGAGGAGGGGGGGGGGGGGGGGGTTATATTCCTTCCAAGAACCGAACTAACCGACCACTTGAAGAATGAAAAGGAAAAAGGGAACCAATGTTCTTTGCATATATATATATATATATATATTCCCAAGCAACTCGTCTTCTGCATTGCTATTCTCTTCAATTTCATTTTTATTATTATTGTATTTCCTTATTTGTTATTTATTTATTTATTTTGTTTCTTTTCCTCCCATGTTGTGAGGAGTGTACTGTACTTGTACCTAAACCGAACAAACTGCCAAGGCATTGATTTATCTATGAGATTACAAATTGCGTTAACTTAATGTCAATTAGCTAGTGTATATATGAGAAGTATGTTGTATATTTTGCATCACTAGGTTTAACGATTCACTCGACCGTGCGGAAAAACATATGGAAATAATTGCGTCCAAGAAGGATTAACTACTAAGCCAGGCCGTTTTGTCTTTTTTTTTTTTTTTTTTTTTTTTTTATTTTATTTTTTTTTTTTTCAATATTCCGCCATGAGCTGCAAATCCCTCGAACTCCTCCCCACCCACACCTTAAATCTTCCGGTAACGGGCATAACCCAATTCTGGTTCACAACACTCCAGAAACTCAGATCCTTGCGCGTCAGCGACAAGCTCACGTTCACAGCTTGGCCAGGATGTAGCTCTACCTTGACGAAATTGCGGAGCACGCGGGGCGGGAAATCGACTGGCTTGGTGCTGTTGTCAATCGAGAGGGTTTGGTTGAGGTAGCTCATGAGGGTGCTGTTGTAGCTGCCATTGTTGAGTATAGGCACATCGAAAACACGCTCGGGGAACGAAACGTAGACCTGCACAACTTCCTTCCCGACACGGGAACCTGTGTTGTTGACGGTGACGTTTACTGTGACGAAGGGCTCGAAGAGGGATGGATTGCCCCCCTCACCACCTCCGGCGGGTGACGGGGGTTGCGCTTGGTAGTATCCTTCCGGGTAATTGTATGGGGGTTCCTTTTTAATATCCTTTACAGATGATAAATATGGGTAGATGTATTTGGCTAGAATACGGAATCCCTTTGGGAATAAGGCGGATTTAGCTTTGGGGATTGTCGTGTTGTAGGATGGTGGAGATATTCCTTGTGGGCGAGGCGATGGGAGTAGAGATTTGGGTTTCAACGTCGTAAGATTTAGGTTGGATAGAGTGAAAGTTGTATATGAGAGTCCATAGCCGAACTCATATCGCGGCGTTATGTTATGCGCGTCGAAGAAGCGGTAGTCGATATACAGGCCATGAGAAAAATTCTTCTGCGGAATCTCATCATCGGATTGGTAAAGAACCCCAGCTTCAGGGCCGTAGTCGGAAATGTTTTTGCCCATGGTGTATGGCAGTCTCCCACTTGCGTCCACATCACCAAATAATACGTCACTGAGCGCATTTCCGCTTTCTTGTCCAGGTAGATTCGCTAGAAGCACTGCTTTAACTCCTGAGAGATCGATCCAGGACTCAACGATCACAGGCCCAACAGAGTGGATAATCACTACTGTGTTACCATTTCCACCACCACAACCCGACGCCACCTGGAAGACAAGGTCGTCTGAATCTTTTTGGAGATAAAGGTGATTCCGATCACCACGAATGTCATTCCAACTTGCAAACCCTTCCCCAGAGTCTGCATTCGCGAACACAAGACACAAGTCTTTATCATCCATATCTTCTGGCTGGATCTGATAATTGGTCAAGTAACCATATACATATGTGGTCTGGTTATTGAAAGCTCTACTTATAACTTTCCACGGCGATATTAGGTATGGGAACTCAACAGCCCCACTACCCCAACCCGACCCCAGCGTCCCTTGGTTACAGGCTCTGTTGTCGCAAAAGTTTGGTCCATTGCCAGCCCCTGCGTCCTCTCCATAAATGCCCACATGAGACTTTTTATCTGGTGTATTAGGGCCGTCTCTTGAAAGGGGGAGGAATCCGTTGTCGTTCTTTAGCAAAATTATCCCTTCAACTGCAATCTCACGCGCAAGTAAGCCATGAGAACTGTTTCCCTGGCCCTGCGCATCGACATATCGGTTCACAATCCCTTCAGTATTGTCGCCGGGGCTGCCTTGGTGCAATCGGCCAATTTTATCACGGGTCCAGGACGAGAAGTTCGGGCCTCCATTGCCGTACGGAGGCGGTTTCGGCCAGGAGTCTTGTTTCAATTGGTACCAAGCAGCCACTACTCTCGCTGTCATATCATTCAATCGATCTATTGGCACAGATCCATTCAAGACAGCTCGAGTCAACTGGTGGCCCCACAGGGGATTGCCGTCCGCCCAAACCAGGCCATCTCCTGGCATTGAGACATCCAAACCAGCAAGTGCGCTGGCAACTCCACTCCTTTGTGCCAACCAGTCCGACTGGACAAAGCCTTGAAACCCAAGCTCATCCTTGAGAATGCCATTCAAAATCAAACTGTTTTGGCAAGCGTACGAATTATTCACCATCTGATATGAACACATCACACTTGCGACGCCAGCCCGTACGCTTTCGGCAAATGGCCACACATAAACCTCTCGGAGTGACCGATCATCAACATTCGAAGACATCGCAATGGGTATTCCCCATTCACCTTCTTGGCGAAAATGCTCTTGTTCATTGAGCACGTAGTGTTTTGCGGTCGCTATTACTCCATTGTCCTGAATTCCGCGAATAGTCTCTGCGGCTGCAACGGCTTGGAGAACAGGATCCGAGCCAAACCCTTCCCAATTCCGTCCCGCGGCAGGCAGGACACCGATAGGACCCATAACCGGACCGAGAAGGACATTGATCCCTTTGAGACGCGCTTCTTTCCCATGTGCAAAACCCCTCCTATACATTAAATCACGATTCCATGTTGCAGCAACGGTAACGCCGGCAGGAAACGCAGAGATATTTTCTGCAAAGCGAACGCCTAGAGGCCCATCTTGTAAACAAAGCGATGGGAAGCCCACCAAAGTAGCTGGGCCTGAGCAACTCAGTATTTGATCATTCATGCATGTCTTCAGAGGTGCTGCACAGGAATTTGGAGCAAGAAATCCAAAAGGAAAATATATGGCGACTCTGCCCCATTATACTGCATTGTAACGTCGCGAATCTAGAGGAATCTAGAGAAGTGTTGACCTACCGGTGTTTCCAACGCAGAGTCCCATCTGCCAGCCAATACCTGTGGTGATATTCACTTTTTCAAGTAAGCTCATTTTGTTTACTAACTCCTGGGCTTTCCTATAGCTTTCTGCCCAACTTTCAACAGTTCCACCTGGTGGAGATGGATACCACGGCCTTGATAACTGGAAATGGAACGTACGTCAGCGGGTTCAGGACGAGTGTATTCATCAATACCCAACCATTATCTGATTAGGGGGGTGAAAGGAAAAAAAAAAAAAAAAAAAAAGGGGGGGGGGGGGGGGGGGGGGTAATAAAATCAAAATAAAAGATTATAACATAGAATAAACAGAAGAAGTAAAATATATAAAACGACAACTAAAATATCAAAACACTCACACCATCCCTCGTCTTTATCCCCTGATGCCCAGGCTCTTCCGGCTGTTGGACTTTCGGACCTATAATCCGCTTCGCCCTAAGTACGGGCAAGACAATTACTAAGACACACACAACGATCCCGAGAGGCAGGGCGAGCAGCAGCAAAATCCTTCGACGCGTCCACCATTTTGCTGACGTTATCCGGGTAGTTTTGTCCTTATCCTTACACCCGCTGACATTGATGGTAGCTGATGCTGCGTGCTTGGTGTCGGCGAATAGCATTGAGGTGGAGATGTAGGAGGATAGATGGGGGAGGGGAGGAAGCAGGTATGGAGGGCTTCTGTAAGTGACTCCCTCAGTTGTCTGAACTACCTGTGCAATAAATAAGTTTTGCTTGTTAATTGTAAGGGCTTCTGAAACGGTTACGGCTGTGGCGCCCGATCAGCTTTATCATGGAGGGGGATTGGCCAGCTGTGTCTATTGTGACTGCTGATGTCGATTGATGGTCTGCTTGCTTGCTTGTGAAGTGGTCACAGGCGTGGGTACACGTACAAGCGCAGGAGAGCCATTGAGAGGCAAAGTCAAGCGATGTAACTTGCTGCGTTGTTCGCCGCAGTCGAGTGAGGATATACCAACAGGAGTTAACCTTCCAAGGTTGTGGCTGCCTGTCACGTTCTGGGACCCCTGCCAAGCACGCGTCCAAACAAGCTTAAATTTTAGTGTGGGAGGCGTTAGCCAATTGGGCTTTGTTTCCCCGAAGCTCTGACCTTTGCCGCTGTTATGAGGGCCAGACCGGAATTATTGGAGCTCCGGGTTTGATCCGTAGGCCCGGATGTAAGGTTCCAAGGTAAATTGTTTGTTTGTTTGGTTCTGTTTTAACGTCCCGGGAAGAGCGCGGGCAGCGCGCTTCCCGAGCCTCCCGAGCCTCCCGAGGGCATGGAAACGTGCTATAACTGGAGGGATCTATGTACAGTACATAAGAAGCAGAGGTTCCAAGGTATGAAAAGGTGGAAATTCTGTTTTGCTAGGAGTGTTGTCCTATCATGCACTGTCTATCTACATGCAGAAACAGCAACATAATTTGCAATCGCACTAGTGGATTGCCCCGTTTTTTGAGGCTATGTATTTCGATATTTGAGCTCTTCCCCGAGCAAAGCTTCTCTGCTCGGGGCTGGAGGTATATATTAGATAATTAATGGGACTTCACATGGTGACCAATTGCAGTGCCTTCCACTGAAGAGTCGAGCAAGCTAACAAAGTCAACAGACAAACAAACAAGAATGTTATATAAATCTATTTATCTTTACTATCGGATAGTGTTTGCCTTCCTGTTTAGGATCTCTTCCGCCTCCCCGTGGCGCTCTCCTTGGCCACGGTACTCGCGTCGTCCACGCAGAAACCAGTCGGCAATGATGATGACGACGACGACAAAATAGACTGCGGAAACGTAGTTCATGTCTAGAGGCGATAATACATTAGCTAGCGAGTCCTATGTTGCTCTTGGAGAATAGAAAGATGGCTTCGCGCCGGCAAGGGACTAGCGTGTGCGGTTAAAATACTTACTGGACGTCTCGACGGGATAAACTGAGGGGAACGAATACATAATAACGGTGAACACCGTCCAACAAAGAACTATAATGTTCGCAAAGAGGCCGAATTTCCCCAGCCAGAACGGACCGCGCTTGATGTTATTCCGCCCGCGGATGAGCAACGCAGTAATCGGGATCGCGTACGAGATGTACAGCAGGACAATGCACGCAGTCACCATGCTGTTAAAGGCGGTGGAGGAGCCGAGATAGAGCAGCCCCAATGCGCCGACGATGAAACAGCTGAACGCATGCGCCGCGATGGGCACGTCGAGCTTGGGGTGGATTTTTGACAGGTACTTGTGGAACGGGAGGCCGCGATCGCGCGCAAAGGACCAGCACAGCCGCGACTGCCACGTGTGGGAGGCAATCTGGCATCCAAAGCCGGTGCAGAGAACCAGGGATTCCAAGGCGATGGCACCGGCCTTGCTGCCCAGGGCTTGGTTGAAGAGCTCGAGAATGGGCACGCCGGTTGGCGTGCTGATGAGAGTTTCGAAATTGCTCAAGCTGAAGAACATGGCCATGCAGTAGAACCAGGCGGTGGTAAAGCCGATAGCGACGGTGCCGCAGATGGCGATGGGGATGGATCGCTCGGGACTAGCGACCTCCTCTGCCATATGGGTGGCGGAGTCGAGACAAGCGAAGACCCAGTTGGGGTTAATCAAGCCGACGATGAAGGCGATGCCGTCGGATTTCCAGCCCGTGTTGTTGATGAAGGTCGCAAAGACGAATTTGGCATCCTGGTGCGTGGGCGCTTTGGACGGGACGGTGATGAGGATTACCGTGAAGGATATGAGGGACAGATAGAGGGTTGTCATTGCGACCTTAGGGAGTAACCTGCCCACGCAGTTAAAGAGGAAGCACCAGGTGTTGATGACTTGGTAGGCGACGACGATGTGCCAGGCTTCGATGACGCTGAATAATCTTTAGTTAGCTTTGGTTCAAGTGAGGTAACGTAGGCATCAGTACAACAATGTCTATTACCAAACATTGTCCCAGGAATTTGTTCAGGGTGGGATATTCTTACAAGTCAGGATGCCCAAGCTGCCACATTCCAACGCCTGCAGCGGCCAATCCGAGCGCAACACTAGCAGAGGTGAAGATACTCCCTGTCCACGCGAACCAACCGGTCAGGTAGGACGCGAAGTTCGCATATCTGGGGGATGCCAGTTCGTTTGCCCAGAAGTACTGGCCTCCCGCATTGGGCATAGAACTCGCCAGCTCAGAGAGTGTTATCGCCACACAACTGGAAATGAACGCAATCCACGGGATGCCGTACATGACCAACAGCGGCCCGCCAGACGGAATGCCCGTGACCAGGGAGGCAGACATGCCGAACCACGAGTTGGTCAGTGAGAAGCCTACCCCGAGCAACGACAGCAACGAGAACTTGCGTTTCATGTCCTGGCTGTAGCCCATGGCCGCGAGATTCATGGCATCTTCGTCAAGGGAGCTCTTGGAGCCGGGATCGCTGGTCGGAGACGTCACCACGTCATCGATTTTGTCCATTTCTTGAGACATGGTTGCTGATTTATAGTTTAGTTCTTCTGCTAATAGGAAATTCACAGAGATTTTGGAAACAAGATTTTTTCCCCCTCTTGTTGGTTTGTTTTTGTCAGATATTGATTGGTTTAAGCAATGAGATGTAGCAAATAAAGGGCGTCGGTACGCAATATATACTTGTCGCTTAGGAAGGAATGAATGATACGATAATCACGATATCCTTTGCTGCATTGGGCTTGAGTACTGGCTCGACTGGTTTTAAGTGAAAGTACTTTGAACAGGGAGCGGCGCATTGGGGGTGGGAATATCGTGAGCTTTGTCGCCTGTGGGCGTGATAAACGGTCACTTCAAATTTAGATGAGCACAAGACAACCCCGTGTCACCACGTATTTGATATTCTTTTTGCTGCAAATGACTTTTCCTGTCCGAAGGAAGAAAATAATCTCGATTGTTTCTGAAAAGGCTATACAACAACAAAGCGGGTTGAGCCAGCCGCTGTGGTAAAAGACTGCCAAATCACTGGGTATCAATAGTTTCGTACAGGTCGTCTAAGGCACCAGCCGCTGCCAGTATCCAAGCACAGCACAGCTACACACAGACAAACAGGTAGATGGCCAGACGTGGCAATAAGAAAAGGGAGGGAGGAGAGAAGAAGGAAACAACAATAAAGGGCGGCGACGAAGGTCAACCGCCAGTCAGTGTCAAAGGGCTCACGGGTGGGATACAGACGAACCCAAGGACCGGGACGGGCTGGGATCCCGTATCGCTTTTATACCGGCGCCTGGCACGTCGAGAGGAAGAGCGCAAGAGCACCCGAAAAGATTAGCGGATCCCAGAGTTTTTCAAGGATTAATGGCGCCGGCAAGCTGGTGATGGCACCGCTGTCCGGTCACGTGAATCTGCTGGAATTTTGCCCATGCCAGATTCTGGGAAAGCTTAAACAAAAGAGCCACCCGCCATCACCAACCACTGTTTCTGTGGACGAACCAAGGGATTGATTCCCCGCCTCTAGCGGAGGAACAGGGTTTGCAATGACGACGGCGAGGGCGAATAATAATGTCGCGGGCAAAACTTCGCAGGCAGGGATAGGTTCTCGGGTCTAATTAACCCCCCCGTATGGGAAATCGCTCCGGTGAGTCTTGAACCTTGCTATCCTAGGCCACTGTCGGCTATTATGTCTCCCTTCGAGCCGTCATCGTCCTCTCTTCTTTTTGTTTGCTTTTCTTTTCTTCCGTGGGTGCTCTGTAGGAGGAGCGTGTCACTGGCGCATGCACAATGACGAACATTTCGCATATTTTTGAGCCTGCCAAATGAAACAGGCGGTATCGGTTCGTGTGTTTTGCTCTGGTGAGTCGTTACCGGTATGCCACGCGGGTGTGGCTGACGATCCTTCAAACTTCAGCGCCATTGAATGGAAAACTGGGAAAAGTGGCTTTCGGTGTCTTTGATCAGATTGAATTTGTTGATTTTTTTTTCGCCTCGGTTCCATCTCACTACAGCCGGATTACTAATACCGCCACAGGAACAGGGTCAAGGTTTGACATCATATTGCTGTATACTGGGAGTACTTACGCTAGATTATGATTCTTTTGCCTTTTACAAGTTCATACGGCGGCGTACGCAGTACCTTGTAAGCCCGGCTACTAGATTTTCTCAAGGAACGAGTGGGACCCCAACAATAAAATAGAAAGTGGGGGTTACGGAATACGACTCTGTCTGGAGGATTGTCCTTTTGGGCGTTCCTTGCGTGCGTTAGCCTTTTTCAAGCAAAGCGCAAAATCGATCTGCGCTTGGAGCACATGGAGCCCGCTTGAGCGTCGGCGAGGTCCGAGCACTCTTTTGTTGCCACAAAACCACTTCTACATTTGCTTGAGCTGGTTTGGGCTTTGGGCAATGGGTGAGATAATTTCTTCTAGGAAGTCGAAGTCTCGATTTGACTCTTTCAAAATTCGCAGGGTGATGGGGAGAGAAACGAATAACGCTCCTTGGGGGTTGGGGGGGATAGTGATGAAACATCCCCGATTGGGTGGGGAAAATTAATATTCCTATTCGTGGTTGATAAAAAGTTGATGAGAGCAAGGAGGAGGAATCTCCAAGTCCAGGCAACATTCTTTTGCCTTTCATTTCACATGGGAATGAACCAGATGAACTCTAAATAAATAAATATTTGCTACCTAACAACTCCAATGGGTGAAATATCCATACCAATGAAACGAAAAGGAGCTTTAACATAAGCAGCAAGAACGCCAAACCGGTTCCGTCTATAGCTTTTTCTTGACGGGATTGAGTGAAAATGAAAGGTACCACCCGGAGAGAGTATATATACGTATTTATACATATCATTATCACAATCTCCGCGGTTGCAACGCAAGAGGGCAAAGAGAAAAATGGTGGAAGAAATAAGAGACAATAGAACTGAATGTCGCGAAACGATGTGAGAGAGGAGTAAAAGAGTCTATGTAAGAAATCCATCGCATGTATGATATCCCGACCTGCAAACGTAAAAACATAAAAAAACAGAAAAGAATAAAATCCAAACCAAAAAGAGGGGGAAAAAAAATAAAAATAAAAATAAAGGAAGCCCCGTTATGTTCACATCATTAACTTCGGTCTTTTACGACCAAAAATAATCGCTGGTTCGAAAACGCTATGCTTCATCATCGGTGTCTGGCGGGTGAGGTGTGCCTTTGGGAGAGTTAAGCCTGGAAAGAGGAACGTTGTATGTTAGCAGAGTCCACCCATCAAACAAGGATGAGAAGTATGAATTGACAACGCACCATTCAATATGTCTCAATCGCCTCCGCACCTCACGTTCCTTCATCTGCGCACGAGTCAACTTCTTCTTTTTCTTCGCCTTGAACTTCAACTCTCCGCCCGCATCCTCCGCCCCAGAATTAACTGCAGACGCCGCCGCAGAGGCCACCGTGCTGGAAACGACGCTGCTAGCTACAGTGCTGGGTCCGCGCGAGCTGTCCTCAAACCGGTCGAGGGAGAGCGATATATGGCCCTTGTGCGTCATCCGGCCGTTTTCGACATGCCATTGCTCCGGGCATAGCGCACCGACGAACTCCTCGTTATGGGAAATCATCACCACGCCCCCCTTGTAGTCACGGATGGCGACGGCAAGACCGCCCAGCGAGTCGCGGTCCAGAAAGTTAGTGGGCTCGTCAAGGACGAGGAGATGCGGGTTATTCCACATCGCGCCGGCGAGGACGACTTTGACCTTTTGGCCGCCGGAGAGACCGGAGATTTGGTTGTGGTTTGCAATTTCTGGATCGAGGCCGACGTCTTCGAAGTGCTTGGAGATTACTTTCGGTTCCAGGACGCGGTAGCCTAGACCCTCGCGAGAGGCTTCGTGGTCGTCGTATTCTTGGACGAGCTTTTGGAAGCCTTCTTTTAAAAGGGTTTCGCGAGAGATGAAGGAGTTGTGCTTGGGAAGCATCCCAACCCATTTACTGGTTTGAATGTCAGAGAAGGGAATGGGGACAGAAACGAGAAAAGAAATGAAAAGTGATTTGGAGGGAAGAGGATTAAACGGCTTACACTTCATATTGGAACGTCTTCTTCAACTTTTGTCGACCAATCAAGGCTTCGATACGTCGAGGGCCTCTCCCATCTCCGATATCGATTGTTTTCTCCATTTGGATACGGTCCTCCTCAGTCAAGATCCTGGTTTGCTTCATCAACACCTCCCGATCATCGCCATTCTGATATCTCCATTGCAAATATTGGTTGGGTGTCTTTTCCATATGCATCTCCACGTGCTCCAAGGCATGCTGTTTAATGTACCCGATTCGAAGGTTGGGATGCTTTTCAACCTTGCCACTTTGAGGAATAAGCTCTCCAGTCAACAGCTTGATAAAAGTGGACTTGCCCGCTCCGTTACCGCCGATTATGGCTGTGCGAGAGGAAAGTGTCAGAGAACAGCTTGCATCTATTAGAGAAGGCTTCGAATTTCCAGGGTAAGTGTAAGTCACGTTAGTCATGCGAAGGATGGCACGGGTTTGCGACTTGACCCCAGTTAAGATACCCGGAGGAGGGAATTTGAATTGAACATTCGACGAGCTAAGGGTATAGTAGCTTTTCGCTTCCGGCTTAACCTTGACAAACGCAGCAAGGTTGCCTTTGTACCATACCAGTTTCTTTCCTTCATAGTGGTAGATGTCGGTACACACTTCGTCCAAAAAGCCGGAGTCGTGACTGACAATCAAACTGGTGATCTCGGTGTGTTTCTTCAGGTATTCCTGCAACCATTTCACATTCGCAACATCCAAATGATTGGTCGGTTCGTCAAGAAGGAGAACGTCAGCCCCCATGAGCATTGCTCGTGCCAGAGCCAGTTTCATTTTCCACCCACCGGAAAGCGAGCCAACTTTCTGTTGTTGCCGTCCGCCGGGGCCGGCAGTGAATCCAACCTCGCTCAAAACCTCGGAAATTCGTTTTTTGCCGCTTGCAGCCAGTTCCGGGTCTTTAGCAACGAATTCCAAAATACTCAAATCCGCATCTTCGCCTTGGTTATGCTCCACAAAGCATGTCTTCAAGACATCCTTGGGAGGAAATCCCTCCAGCTTTCCCTCCGCAATGCTGCGCATCAGAGTGGATTTTCCCGCTCCGTTGCGCCCGCAGAGTCCGTATCGATGGCCCTTGAGGAGTCTTAGGTTTGTGTGGGAGAGCAGAAGCATGCCACCATATGCAAGAGAGAAATCCGCATTGACAATTTCCACCTCGTCTGTATCTTCTTGCACTGGTGCTCCATATTTCCGCGTGTCCTCTTCTATGAAGTGGGCGTGAACTGCCGAAGCGATAACCGCCTCTTGTCCTTCTTTGACTAACTGGCTGAGATAAGGTCCGATGCAAAGTGGGATGCGTTGGAGAAGTCGTGAATTCACGTCGTCCCGAACCATTTCTGAGATATATGTTTTCGTGATAGCCCAGAATGGTTCATCTTCCTTGCGCGCAAGGCCGCCATGGGCTTTTACATGCTGCTCTAACACCTTCAGGACTTCATCTGTTGTGACTTGGGCCACAGCCCCGTTGGCCAAGTTAGAGCTGTCATCGCCCATAGCTTTCTGGATGACATTCAATGCTCGTGTTGCTAGCTCCCGGACCTCGGGTAGCGAAGCTCTGTCTTTCACTCCTTGCACGCCTGGCTTCAACTTTGGTAAAAATGTCCTTTGCCTCATTAGGATCATGGACGAGCTTTGTGAGATTCTCGACGACAACGACTGTTTGGCGAGGACTTCTTGTGGGGTTGTATGTGTATTCAGAGATCGTTCAAGATGAGGAGTGAGAAGGGCTAGCACCGGGGGAGGTAACTAACGCAACGAACGTAGTCTGTGATAGGCATGGATGCCTTTGTAAATTGTGCGTCGAGTTTTCCCATCGCTTTAATTAGCAGTGGGATTCTGGAGCTACATCGTCATTGTAGAGGACTGTCGTCAGAGCAGTCATGGTTTTAACAGCTTGTTTTGAGACCTCGTTTTTCATATCGTGCATGCCGGACTCGACGATAGGGATCAAATCCTTTAAACACTTGCCCACAGAATCACGGAGCAAGTCCTTTCGCAGACTCTCCTCCTTAGTATCCGAACCAGCCTGAGTTTTCTCAGCCACTTTTTCCAGAAGGCGATAAGCCTCCACAGCACCTTGCCACTTCGCAGTAGGTTTGCTAAGATACGCCGATAGCGCTGGAACAAAGGCGGTGACCAACGACTCAACCTTCAAACAAGCAAACAGCGCATCAACAGCATATTTGGCGGCCTCCCGCACCACAGCACCCTTATCACCTAGCGCATCCAAGGCCAGGGAAAGCAGCCCCCCGTCCTCAATTAAGAATATAACCTCGCTAAGCGGTTGTTCTCGAGGAAACCTCTCGAAAAGGGCGCCTAATATCAGCATTGCACTCTCTCGCTTTGCCCCGCTTTTCTTATCTACTGCCGCTTTTTGGATGCCCCTCAACAAGCCATAGCCGTGTAGTCCACGAAATCCGACGGATTGGATGAGGAGGTTTGTCAAGGCATAGGAGGCGTCTAGAGACTCTTGCGATTTGTCTGCATTCAATATCGTGTTCATCAAAGAGGCAACCTCCTCCTCGGAGGGGGGAACTGAGGATGGGGTCTTCGGGATAACAAGTGGCGCGGATGACATGGTGGGTGATCGTGATGGCGAGACGAGATGTGGCATACTTCAACGGAAAAAGGAAAGCCCAAGGAAAGCCTAAGGGAAGAGAATAAACACCACAGGAGAGGTAGAAATCAATATATTCGAATATATATATAGCTGTGTGAAGAGTGGAGATTGTTGTGCGATCGCAAAATTTGAGACGAGTCTAACAAAATGAATAATGAGGAAAACGTTAAATAGATGATATCTTCAAGAAAGTTGCTCTATTAAATGCGCTATAAACTGCGAAACAAGAACATGGAGGGTGCAAAAAAAAAAAAAAAAATAAAAATAAAAATAAAAATAAAAATAAAATAAAAAAACGAAGCGACACTGGGATAAGGCTACGTTGGAGCGATAAAAAAAGTTTCAGGCGGGAATTTTCTGATTAGTCAGCGTTCTACCAACGAACTGGCCACAGGAAGGGTCCGAAGGGATTTACGCCTTTGAATATACAAGAAGTAGGAGGAGTATTTTGAAATATTGATAGCGGTGCTAGGTTGGGCATCTATATATAATAACATAGCAGATTTGCGGTTGTTCGGCACCCAGATGTCTATCCATAGATTGAGATAGTCTTAATTCGACTCCAGTGCAGTAATCAACAGTGCTTGCAGCCGCTAAACGAACAAAGATCGGCAACTACACAACGGCGCGCTTAGCCTTTAGATATCCGTGGATGCTTGAACCGCTTAGACAAGAGAGACCATTGACAATCGAGCTCGTGGTGAGCTGGATGGGTAAGCAGTGACTATCAAAGCCTCATCCGTAAAATCTACATTTCTAGAAAAATCAAACGTAATCGTTCCATTTGATCCCGTGGCAATAATGCGTGAGTTGCTCACGGGGATTAGAAAGCTGCAGATTAATAGATTAGCGTACAGCGCCTGCTTTGGTTCTCTATTTTGTGGAGAAATAAGGGAGTTGAATTGGTTCAAACATACAATCTTCAGTATTCCCTTCACCCATACTCTTGTTAGAGCTGCTGCCGCTGAGGATAGAGCCGACAATGCCGTCCATATAGGGGGCGCCACTCCATTTCTGGTGCGTGAGGACGTCAACCCCCATCTCCTTCTCTCGCCTTTGGACGAGGTTCACATAAGCCAACATGCCATCGTCTTTGAATTTGCGAGAAAGTTCACTTGTCATGGTAGCATTAGTGTGGAGACCGGCGAGGGAGATGAGTTGAAGGGTGAAACTAGAGACAGTTGGTTAATCGCCTGGTTCACGAGGCTTTTAATATAGTAGGGGCCTCAAGCAAGTAAATAGGAATGAAAGAATAACTCACCCATGCTGAGCGATATCCCAAATAAACGACTTGAGAGTGGCTTCGGTGAAACCGTGTCCCATCCAATTAAAAGAAGGGCTGAGATTGTACACCAGCTTTTTGCCAGGGTATTTTGCTCGGATGTCTCCTGCGAACGACGCCGCCTTCTCAACACTCGGGTCGCCAGTTTCAACCCAGAGCAAATCAGCGTAGGGGGCAAAATTGATCGCACGTTTCGTGGCCGCAGCATTACCGGCAAGGTAATGGTAGTAACCCTCCCGAGTCCGGGGAATATCCCAAGACCAGAATACGGGCGACTTTGTGTACTTGCCTGCAAGAGCTCGTCGTTCATTGATCGACATGTCCCGGTTTTCGGTTACTTGCTTCTTATAGGCGTCAATGGATGACTGTGAGGCTCCCTCGGATTTAAGATGCTGCTCGACAGCTGTATACGGATGTTAGTGCCTTGGAGATGAATAGTAGTTAATGGGGAGAAGTTATTCATGTATATTCCTAGGATTACCTTCATCGTACGTAACAAGTTTATGATTTTTAACCCATTGTGACTCGAATTTGTCGATCTCAGAGCCGGGGGCTCCGTCCAACTCCATTCTCTGTAGTGTTTCGGCGAGCGGACTGGAGTTTTCAGTCACACCGAGGATGAACTCATGGTCCCGGACATCGATGGTGCTGCTTAGGAGTTTGCCGCTTTCCGAGTCCGTTCGGGCGATGAGAAGGTTTTCGGTTCCCATAATATCCCATTGGAATCTTGCGGCGACGAGTCTGTTGATGTGTTCGGCAATGGGGACAAGCACCTTGCCGGCAAGATGGCCGCATTTTTTGCCTCCATGAAGCTGGTCCTCGAAATGGACAGCAGCGGCTCCGTTTTCGGCAAAGAGTTTGGCCAGTTTCAATACTGCCGTAAGGCCTCCGTGCCTATTTGGAAAATTGTTAAAACGCGCTCTGAATTTCAGCGGTGACCGCAACTAACCCTGTATCGCCATCAGCGATTATTGGTCGCATGAAATCGGTGTACGGCGTCGTCCTGCGCTGTTCTGCAGAAAGCTTCCTTCTCGCATCCCATTCTTTGCGGTCGTGCATTTGCTGAGCCTTGAAGAGTCTCTGGACCTGGTTTGGGACTGTGTTGTAAGGGTAGTCTCCAAAGTCCGCGGATACTTCATTTGTGGTGGTGAGGAGGGATGAACACGCCCACCCTGATATATACAGCACCTCTTGGTTGGGAGCTTGCTGTGTCATCTGGACGGGATCAATAGCACCAACTGTATTTCCGTTAGGAGAGATCAAAATACTCAAGAGGTAATAAGAGCTGGATTCATCACACACGGGTATGTACAGGTTTTCCAGCCTTTGCCCTCTCATTCAACAAATTGAATAGCTTTCTGGCCATAATCGAGCTTGGATAAGTCTGCTGCAGCGAACCCCGCTTGCTAACAACCGCCTCTGCTGAGTATGGACGCTTGATACCCTCAAAGCGCGGTGTGTTCCACCACTTGGTCACAGCTTGTACCTGCTCTTCAAAAAGCTCATCTTCAGCAGGCCCTGACTTTTCAGAGGAAGGTAGTAGCTGGAATGAGTCGGATGCGTGTGCCACTGAGACGGGTGGGTTGACTGGAGGCAGTTGGGACGCCATCCATGGGCAGCCACAGGAGAACGTTCGGGCGGCAGTATAGGAGAGAGAGGGAGGGCGAGAGAATGGACGAAGTTGTCGGGGCAAACGGCGAGCAGCGTTGCGAATCATGATCTGCCTTTGGAATAACTGCCCTGACCAGCTGTGCCGGGTTCAACCAGTAGGAAAAAGTGCCCAAGGAGTTCCACTTTTACGTATATCTGAAGAGGCTGTTATACATGGTCAGCAAGAGGGGATTGAGTCGAAAGAGCTTCTTTCCAGAATACAAATGGTGCAAGGCAGCATTTAGGCACTTGGCGAACTTTCATGTATATATGGAGAGAGAGAGCTCGTCTCTCAAGGTGGCAAGTAGAATATAATATATACATACCAGAAGCTGAGGAGACTCGGATTTCTACAAGCCCGTTGATGATGACGGCACAGAAACTGCACGATGGTCATGTAGAAGAAAAGAGGCAGCTTGTCATATGGCAAACCCTAAGCAATTAGCGAGTTAACGAGTGGATTCTCACTGTCTGCCCCTGCTGGTTGCTCCTTGTATCCTCATCTCCCGTGAAGCCCCTCGGCAAACGCCCAGCGAGATCCGTCTCCAGCCGCAGTTTAGCCTAGCCGATGTTTCGGGCGGGCGGCTCTCGCCCGGCGATTTTCCCTCAACTTTCTCCAATATTTCCCAGAAATCCCAACAAACAAAATACCCTTTAAGCGTTGTTCGCCCTGTTGCACCTCTCTTCTTCCAATTGACCAATATCCCCCCGAATACACTTCCGAAAATGGCATTGGCTAGAGGCACTACAAGACAGGTGCTGAGGGCGTCTCAGGTATAGTGCTACTGCGATCCCGGCCGGTACTTCAACTCGGGTTTTTTCATTTCTTCCTGTGCTCACTTTTGCCTATCTTAGATTGCCTCTCGGTCATTTGTCCCGGCTTCTCGCTACTACTCCACCGCAGAATCTGACCTCAAGACCACTTTCCAAAATGCTATCCCCGCAAAGAAGGAGCTGTTCCAGGAGGTCAAGAAGCGTGGTGAGGACGTCATTGGCGAGGTGACCATTACCAACACCATCGGAGGCATGAGAGGCCTGAAGGCCATGGTTTGGGAGGGCTCCGTACTGGACGCCAACGAGGGCATCCGCTTCCATGGCAAGACCATCAAAGATTGCCAGAAGGAGTTGCCAAAGGGCACTTCTGGAACTGAGATGCTCCCCGAGGCGATGTTCTGGCTGCTACTCACTGGTCAAGTTCCGACCACACCTCAGGTCCGAGCGTTTTCCCGTGAACTGGCAGAGAAATCACTCCTTCCTCAGCACATTCTGGACCTTGTCAAATCTTTCCCCAGGACAATGCACCCAATGACCCAATTATCCATCGCAGTTGCGGCCTTGAACACCGAGTCCAAGTTTGCCAAGGCTTACGCCGATGGTCTCAACAAGGCCAGCTACTGGGAGCCTACCTTTGATGACAGTATTGCTCTTCTCGCCAAGATCCCCCGCCTCGCAGCATTGGTCTTCCGCCCCAATGAGATCGAGAAGGTGGGCAAACAGGAGCTCGACCCCGCACAGGACTGGGCGTACAATTTCGCAGAGCTCCTTGGAAAGGGCGGCAAGGCTAATGGAAGCTTCCACGACCTTCTCAGGCTCTACCTCGCCCTTCACGGTGACCACGAGGGTGGAAACGTTTCCGCCCACGCCACTCACCTCGTTGGAAGCGCCTTAAGCGATCCCTTCCTCAGCTACAGCGCTGGTCTCCTCGGTCTCGCCGGTCCCCTCCATGGCCTTGCTGCTCAGGAAGTGCTCCGCTGGATCCTGAAGATGCAAGCCGCAATCGGCAACAAGTTCACAGATGCGGATGTCAAGGACTACCTCTGGTCCACTCTCAAATCCGGTCAGGTCGTTCCCGGCTACGGGCACGGTGTTCTGCGCAAGCCAGACCCTCGCTTCGAGGCTCTGATGGACTTCGCCAGCACCAGGCCTGACATAATGGCCAACCCGGTCTTCCAGCTCGTCAAGAAGAACTCTGAAATCGCCCCCGGCGTGTTGGCTGAGCACGGAAAGGTAAAATCCTCCCCTCCCCATTACTCCAAAGGAATCTATGTGAAAACTAACCCAATATTATGATAAAACAGACGAAGAACCCTCATCCGAACGTCGACGCTGCCTCAGGTGTTCTCTTCCATCACTACGGGTTCCAAGAACCCCTTTACTACACCGTCACCTTCGGTGTGAGCCGCGCTCTCGGCCCACTCGCCCAGCTCATCTGGAGCCGCGCCTTGGGCCTGCCCATCGAGCGCCCCAAGAGCATCAACCTCCAGGGCCTTCTCAATTTGTCCAAGAAATAAATTATGTGCCAGTTGTTCTAGACGCTGAAAAATGGAGAGATATGGTAAGTTTGATGTAGCTGTTGGGTGCCGTGGATGAGTAAACCGTCAAAAATTTAGGTAGAGGAGGTCGGTCGAAAAATGGATGACATGATATCCAAGCTTGGCAAAGGTGCATTTTTGTTGTTTTTTGTATGTCTGTATTTACATGTACATTTATTTACATTGAAATGTTAATAGAAAGTCAGATACCAAAAAGTTTTGTATTATGTTTACTTTTGTGTTTATATTTATATTCATTTTTATCTTTTTTAAGACCCCCTGTCGCGTTTACTAACTTGCGGCGTATAAGTTCTCCATCGAGCTGTCTCCTTGTCGACAGAAGGTCAATCGCTGGAAAATGGGGAACCCAGTGAATTGGAAAATCCATCCATATAATATACAAGAGACGTTCTTTTCACATGTCGGATTATTTATACGACGGTGGTTTCTGGAGGGGGAAAAAAAAAGAAAAAAGAAAGAAAAAACCCCGCGATCTGGCTTTCAATAAATATTTGCTGAAAAACTGGGCCTTCCCCAGGTTCTCGGTTTCGATATATGATATTTGCAACACAAGCAACCGAAATAAGCAGATTCCTAATAGTGGGTAAAAATGTCCAAATTGGCACATGACATTAACTAAATTTCTTCAAGGATTCTCAAATGTCATTTTCAAGAATGAGCCCTCAATCTCGTGTCCAACATTCCACTTAGTTTCGCGGCGAATTCACGTTATGAGCGATAAGGATAACTAGTCAATAGTTGAAAATGGTGCAGAGTATAGTATTCCGACAACTTATATTCTGCACCCACCCTATCCTCCTGGCTCCATACCACGGGAGGGGCATCGATACTCAAGAGTGCAGCTAGGCAGCACATCCCGTCGCTCGACACGAGGCCGCATAGTAAAAAGTTGACCCTCAAGTGTGCTTCCGGAATAGTCGAGTCGCATCATATCAAAATCAGCGAAATTGCCTGTGACGCCTGAGTCGTGGTCGCCATCGGAGGGGGTCCGCCAAGTTGGCACCGAGGCCAGCGTCCAGGAACGTGAAAAAATGACTCGGATACAACGTCGTAGATGCAGCGCCGTATGCATTAGCTGCCGTTATCGCTGCATTGGTTCTGTTCACAAGGTCAAGGAGAGGTATCACCAGCTGGCTTTCACTGACCGGGACCAGATAAAGTTGTCATCCAAGGAAGGATTTCCACTGGTTCCCGAATCAGGCATAAGAAGCATTCCGGAGCATTGCAGCCATCGTCGGTTGTTTCCGTGGGGCGAATTTTCGCAATTGCGCGAGGCCATGAGTTGGTCGACGGAACGCAAGTCCACAAGTACTATGCAACCAAGCGCCATTTCTGGAGTTGGAGCTATCCGGGAAGGAACAAATACACCATTTAGTTATCCGATCCATCAAATATAGGGGAGACATTGTCTTCCGCCAAAGGGGCCTGGACACGAAGCCGATCACATGTCGCATGTAAACCTAGAGGGATCGAAAGCGGAATGGAGAGGAGAATCTGTCCTTGCATCGAAGAATAAACCGGATAAAAGAGTTTCCCAGGGTCTTTTGTACCCCGCATACCTTTCACAAGGAATGCCCATACTTTGTTTGAGCATCATAATCTGCATGGCCCATGTGAAAGTCTAGTGTATATCAATTTGGGGGTGCATGCTCCTGACTAGTGCCTTAGAAAACAGGACAAGTCAACTGATCAAAGTCGTGTTTCGCTGCAGGCATCCAGGTCGACTTCGCGTGGAAATATTGTTTAGTATTGCAGTCTTTTGTATCTCATGGTTCAGTTCGTCTAAATTGGAGCTTGAGCAGGGCTTGAATGAAGCTCGCATATTCATGTCTGGGAACCCTGAAAGAGTTACAAGGACCCAACAAATACGAAGGGGGGATACTTAAGTCTTCAGAAATCATCCACTTTGTGTCTCATGCCATCTTATTACATCCATTGGGTAGTCCGTCCATGGAGGTTGCTCAAAATATAGATAGCTAAAGAATATCGATAACTAACTAACAAAAAGGACATGCCCGCGATTAGTCAGTCGATCTGATAACAGCCCTATCTCCACCCAACATCGCAGCGACAACTCCCCGTTGTTTCAACACGCCCACCGGCATGCATCATAGCCATTGGCCACTGCACATCTGCAACCGTCCAACGTAGCTTTTTCTCCAACCTCCAATATGTGCAATGCGCGCAATGTGTGCAATGTGTGCAATGCCCGCCGCCAGCAGCAACCCCTTTGGGAAACTTTTGAGTTGCCCTTCGCGAATGATGCGCGCTGTTCCACATACGATGGAAAGGAGAGGATGCCGCACACTAGTTGACGCCGCTGGCTGACCTGGCTAGGGTTGCTCCATGGCCTGGCTGGATATTGCACCAGAGGTCCTAATGCAGTCGACGCTCAAGCGAAGTATACCTCTATTTGGGAGATCCAAGGTTCTAACAGCCAACCTTGGCTGTCCATGCAGGGTTGATCTATAAAATAGCTGCATGAACCTGGAAGACACCACCAGCGGCGAGATTCCACTGCACAGTACATGCCTATTTGAGAGAAAGATCCATCCGAGGGAAATAGCATATAACGATACACATTACACACACACATATGAATAAAAAGATATATGTGCGGCATTTCCAGGCAAATAACTCGAGGAATATGCGTGAGGCCTACTTCACACTCTTCTTGAGCCACCCTTCTCATGCTCACATACAAAGCTACAACCATGGTCTCCTCCAGCGTGGTTGACACCGCTGGCTCTCTAATCGAGCTTATCGATAGCCTCGACAACCTACCAACATATCCTCCGTCGCTGTACATCGATCTCGAAGGCATCAAGCTCTCTCGCGAAGGCAGCATTTCTATCCTTCAACTGCTCAATCATCACGCAGAGCACGTGTATCTCATCGATATCTATCTCCTTGGCGAGGAAGCCTTCACGACAACTGGCACAAATGGAAAATCGCTCAAGAGCATTTTAGAATGCCCAGCGACACCCAAGGTCTTTTTCGACGTCCGAAACGACTCGAATGCGCTGTTTTTCCATTTTGGCATTCGCCTTCAAGGAGTCGAAGATCTACAGCTTGAGGAAAGCGCGTGCAGGCCCGGACCGCTGTCGAGGAAAAAGTTCGTCTCGGGCCTGGCAAGGTGTATAGAGATCGATCTGCGAATTTCTCCTAGCGCTAGAAGAGTGTGGAAAGAGAGTAAGGATAAGGGCATGCGGCTCTTTGCCCCGGAGCGTGGTGGATCCCATGAAGTATTCAACCTCCGACCCATTCCTCAGAGTATTATAGATTATTGTGTCCAGGACGTTTCATTTATGCCGCACTTGCGAACGCTTTATTGGAGCAAGCTTTCGCCCGAGTGGAAGGCCGAGGTTGAGGTTGCAACGAAGGAGCGGGTTCGGGTGTCTCAGACTCTGACATACCAGCCAAATACTAGGGACAAAATCCTAAGCCCATGGCAGAGTGTCGACAGTGGGAGGGCGGCAGATGATTTTTTTGGACGTCTTGATTTGTTTGGCGGCCGGATACTGGGGCCATGAGGGTGGGATGGTGGACTACAAGATAGTGGCGCGTTCAGGCCCCTCTATTCAGGAAGTGTGAAATAACTTGAACTTATTTCCTTATGTGTTCAATGCTACATTTCCATTAAATCGATGTTAACGCGGTTACCATTTGTGCGGTTTGAATTCTCCGATTTTCATCACTTAAGATTCTAACGGGGCGAGATAGTATTGTGTTCGACGGAACAGGAGGTTATTTCAAATGGGGAAAACGCAATTGGGATTTGGAAGGAAACTTAGGGATGTGAGCTACACTGATATGCATACTCCGTACGATATTGTGCCAAAGAACGAGTAATAGTAAAAAAAACAACTATTACGTTGCCCAATGTTCTTTCGCAACCGTGCGCGAAGGGAGTGGACCATACGTAAATAAATCCGTTAATCATGTTTTCATCCCATTTAATTCGACTGCCTCCATTGGACTAATGTAGTCCCCAGTATTCGAACATCTACCATACAAGCGGTTCATCCAATACTAATAGAGGGATCCTTGCAAACACCTTTCGCAGTAACCGCCTTCCTTATTAAGTTTAACCTCACGTAAACATGGCATTCGGTGGCATTTTTGATTAACGCCACTATCACAACGTGTGGATCCGTGCGTGCGATGTTTTCGCACCGATCCGTACGCAGCAACTGCAAAGTATTAGCGCCGTACAGCCTTCCTTATTCAATTAGATTTATAATTGGCGTCATTATCATCGTGCGCGGGGCAAGTATCTTCATCAACATTCAAGAAGTTAGCATCATATTTTCTCAAGGTTGAATTCAGAACGGGTGTATGGAACTGACGGCCTATATCAATATGGAAGATCTCGCTTTCTTGCATCAAAAATAGAGTTCAAAACAACTGTACAAGCGCCAGCGGCAGCAGCAGCTGCTGCAATCTCATTTTCAACATTCAAATCCATCATGATGATGAGATTATGCCCACTGCGGGGTTCGAAGCTCTTAATTATAGTGATGGATTTATTATCATATCCTTTACCCGACGTACAAGAGCTTTTCAATTAGATTAATACGACATTTACAAATCCTACGCCACGAGAGCGCCGAATCGTGGCATCTATGCCTATATAGGAAGGCAGTGCGTACTAAAAATATTTTGCGACTTGGCGTTGCTGGATCCCTCTTGATAATCATATTTGAAAAAAAAATATAGTCTAAGTAGCGGGCTTTATGAAAGCGACGAACCAAACCAGGGGCTGGAAGATCTCAGAGAGGAAATCGATTGTGTAGGCGAAGGGCTAAAGTGTAAGGCGTATGATCTGTTCGATAGTTACTCGCTTCATAGCTTAACGCGGCCGCTGACCAGGTCTTCCCAGTCGCTTCGCCCAAAGTCCAAGTATGTATCATTCTGTGGAAGAAGCCACAAGAATCGGTCATTCTTTCCTTCCGGAGCCTTCGACCCTAGTTTGTCGGGATCGACGCCTTCATCCCTCAGGGGGACCTTATTTTGTTTCTGGTTGTGAGTGTGGTTAGAAGCTTCGACTAGGCGCAAAAATACCGGAACTGCGTGCTTCGGCAACCTTTCGCGCGCATATCGAGCAAAAGCGGCAAAGCCGAAGTTGGCCCGTTGATCAGGCTGGATGAGGATAGCCGCACAGCCGGCACGACCCTCGTGGGTAGGCACAGAGACGCCGTAAACGTTAGCCTCGGCGACACCGGGGTATTCGCCCAGCACGGCGGCTACTTCTGCAGTGGATGCGTTCTCGGATTTCCAGCGGAATGTGTCGCCGAGACGATCGAGGAAGTGCCAATGGCCATCTTCTGTGCGGCGAAGCGCGTCCCCGGTACGATAGTAAATGTCTCCCTTCTTGAAAACGTCCCGGACGAACTTCTTAGCTGTCGCGTCGGGGTTCTTCCAGTAGCCCTGGAAGGCAGATTCGTCGGGCACGGAGATGATGATTTCGCCTCCTTCGCTGTAGGGAGCACGCGTTGCGAAACCTGTTTTCGGATCGCGGTACATATCTCCAGTCATGGGGTCGATAACAACGGGGATATAAACATTATGCATCAGGCGGCGGAGGATAGCACCGTGATGTCCGACACAACGGGATTGGTAGGGACCGCTGTCGTAATTGATCAACGTAAAGAGCCCTTCCGTGCTACTGAAGAACTCTGCAACATTTGGAATACCGAACCTTTCTTGGAATTTCTCCCAAACGTCCGGTCGCAGGCCATTGCCGTACATGCAGCGAACATTATGACCGCGATCCAATGGCGAGGGTGGGGCGGAAAGTAGATACCTAGCTGTCTCCCCAACATAAACGAAGTATGTCGATTTGGAATCATGAATGTCTTTCCAAAACCTGCTCGTACTAAACTGCTTGGCTATAGCAACGCTCACACCAGTGAGTATGCAGGCTATGATGCAAACAGAGGCAGTACCATGGTACATCGGCATGCATACATACCACCTGTCACCTCCAGAGCCTCCTCTGTCGCGTAAATCTTTCTGGAAGATCGTGGTATACATCCGATTCATAGTAAACGCGCATCCTTTGGGTAGCCCCGTTGTACCTGAGGTATAAAGAAGCATAGATGGGAATTCACCATGCATGTTGCGAGGAAGACTTCTATCCGAAACAGCTGTCGGAAATGAGGAAATATGACTCTTGAGAGAATCATCTAAAAACACAGGATGCATCTTGAGATCATTCTCAATCTCATTCCTCTGGTCATGAATCCGTGCCGTGCATTCAGCGTCTGCATCCACAACTATGACATCTGCTCCACTGAGTTTGAGGCAGTGAATTAGGCCCGCGCCTGTGAGATTGTAGTTAATCATTGCGGGACCACAACCGATAGACCACAGGCCGAGCCATGCAAACACAAATTCGGGGGAATTCTGTAGGTAAAATGCCACCAAATGGCCACGCTTCACGCCAATGGAAAGGAAGTAATTCCCATACTGGCAGGCAATATCAAGAACTTCACGAAATGTATATGAGCCGGTCCTTGACCAGACACAGGGCGCATCCGGGTACTTCTCGACCACGTTCCTAAAGACATACCACACGTTCAACCGTCCTTCTGCTTCTAAATTATGGTTGGAACATGAGCTATCAGCCCAATTGGTGATGCCAAAAGTGAGTAAGCGGGATCACTTACTTGCGCGGGCAGCAATGCGTTCACTACGTCTCATCCGGTGGATTGTGTAGACGTCCCGTCTGAATTGGTACTTGCCATCCAGGTAGGCACCCAAAGCACCGATACCGGCAACGGCAGCAGCAGCAGCTATTCAATCAATCTGTTAGCCAACTTGTAGTCTATTAAAGAGCGGAGATGTGGTAGCAGTACCCAAGGCCATCCTGCTTCCAGTTTGCTTGGTTCCGGTGACAAAGCGAGCCCCTCTGTTCTGCGAAACAGCTACTTGGCGCGAAGTTCAAGTATTATTAGACTTTACCAAAATTCGAACAGGCAATTGAAAGCAAATCTCACGACAGTTGTTGGCCAAAGGTTCACGAAATAACAGATTCAATTCTATTGCCATGTATGAGAAGGACGGCAATAAGATTGAACAGAGAGAAAGAACGAGATGAACTTGGTATAGCAACCTATACCAGAGGTCAAAGATAACATTTGCAACGCTTCTTATTCCTCAAAAATTTCCCCACTGAATTGCGACATCCTCGGCTCATCTCCATAGGAGAGAGCAACCCACCCAAACCCATTTGCTGGAGAAACGCCATTTTGCCTAGGCAAAGACTCCACGGGCCGAAGGCCTGATTTGCTTGAAGTTGCGAGGTTACTAACTTCAACCCCAATTTCCAGCACAGTCGCCCGTCTGGAAATAGCGGTGCACAGATTAGCCAGCTAAGATAATGGATTGATGAGGAGATAAAAAGGTTAGCCGGTGAGGAACCAGGAGAGCCATGGATGGTTCTGCACACCGGTATCTGGACATGTGACTTATTAACCCTAACTATAAATTGATTTTGGTGAAGTGATTCTGTGGCCAAGTCTTTGAAAAAACTCAACGTCTCTGCCGCGGTCGTCCCTTTACTTGGAGGATTTTGTCAGTAGTATTATCTGAAGTGTCGCGGGGAAACATCTTGCGCAGTAACTTGTTACTCCGTAGAATTGCTGCGGCTGTTTTGCACCCGAATGGCGTCTGGCGAAGTTTTGTTCCACCTTCGGCTCAGAGGATTCTAGCAGTGGACACGTTCCGAAAATAACGGGTTTATTTTTCCTTAACGCATTTTCTACCAGAAGCATTGGATTCTCCGTCATTTTCGACCACATCGAGGTCCTGATAAGAAGGAGAATTCCAGTTATCAAACAAGCTCCTGGCAGCAGAGTGAATGTTTGATCGGAGTTGAGAGCTTTCGCAGTGATCCAGCATCCCGCCAAGAAACTCTCTGCCTTCTCCAATAGCCTGAGACAACATCATCCTGATTTAATCCTCTTGTTTTTCTTTGCCGCCTTCGGAAATAATAGTAATGCGCTGATCCTGCTAGTTTGTCCTGATCTGGAGGTCATAATACCCGAGTCTCCCGTCCGTGGTACTTCTGCTGTGTGGTGATATTTGGATATGGTAGTTTCGGAAAGACTTCTATATTTGCAATTTTCCTTACGACAGCGTTTAGCCACTTGAAATTTGGCCTGATCACCAGTTGGATAATTATTTCGCTGTTCCTATCCAGGATTATTTGATCCATCTATTTCTTCTCTGGGTACAGGTACACTATAGTAATTGCAGATAACAAAAAACAAAGTCGCGCCTATGAGAAGTGATCGCAGTAGGCTTCGATGCAGGGAACGAAAACTGATATTCTGATGTCATTTGATTCACCCATCCCTTTTTATCAAGAGGGTTGCAGAAGATTCAAGCAGGTTTTTTTTTTTTTTTTTTTTTTTTTTTTTTTTTTTTTGATAATCGGTTCAATCCACGTGACTTGAATAACCCTATATAACCCCTATTTCTGATGTTCAGCAACTCCTCTGAAACAACAGTGCACCGACGCCGCCCGAGCCATAATGATCTATATATAAATAAACTCGATCGATAAGAATCGTTACATGAGAGAGTAAATAAATCGAATCCTCCTGAGTTGCTGATGCCAAAATACTGCCAAATTCCCAACTTTGATAACTGCCAGTGGCCAACCTCCTTACCGTTGCTTGCTACATTTCTGAAACGTCAAGAATCTCATATCATGTTCCGCCAGTTACCCAAAGGGGCGATGCCAGTGCCAAATTCAGACAATTGGCGGTTTGATGCCCCATATATCTATTCGGTTGTTGTCTCATTGATTGGTTGTGTCAACGATGTGTTGGAGGTTGTCCCCTCTTTCGATATTTCCCCATTCTGGGTTCCATATTGATATGGAAATTTTTATACAAATTCTGAAGGAAATTTCTATGTTCCTTTAGATCGAATAGAGCTCTTTCTAGTATTTTACTCCTTTATAAGGCGCTATCATCTGTTTGCTCCGAGTAAATATTCTTTCGTTGATCCATCTATTGCTTTGACTGTGGCCATCAAAGAAAAGAAGATTAAGTCCAACTACCATTATCAATTTTCAACATATGTGCGCGGTAATTATATAACTACCGCAATCTGGCGTCATGAAATCCCACTTTTGCGTAACAACTCTCTTCGCACTCGCCGCCGCCCAGAAAGTTACCGTCCCAGCAGACCTAGCCCAATCATTCTCGAGCTCGGGTACAGAGGGGCTGCAAGTGAGCTTTGGCAGCGATGCATCCGAGGGCATTACAAATGGCCAAACTATCAGCTTAAATGGTCAGACTATTCGTTTTTCCCACTCTCCCTCACTGTATATCATGTCTTAACACCCAACAGACGCCCAAAGTCCTCCCACCTTCGCTCTTGGTGACAGCTCCGGCGTCAACCGCGCCATCTCGTACACAATCATAATGCTGGATACCACTGATAGAAATGCGCGAAAAGTACAATTTCTCCAAACAGCTTTCAAAGCCACGGGTGACAAGACGAAGCTTGCAGCGGAAGGAGAGCCGTTTATCGCATACAAGCCACCATCCTTCGGACAAGGCCCGCGCCAATTCTCGTTCCTTCTCTATCAGCAGCGGGGACAGGATCTAACGCAATTAAGTGGTGTTCCCAGCAGTGGTACTGGGCCGTTCGACCTTAAGAAGTTTGAAACTGCGAATAATCTCCAGCCGCCACGGGTTGGTATGGCTATTACAATACTTGATGATGGGAATGCTGGTGAGCCCCGAAAAGATCATCCATTATCAACATCCGCACTACCATTCGGACCATTTGCTCCACAAGAAATTTCTTCATCCCCCTTTATTTCTGCATTAATACCTGTTTTGTCTACTGCCTCGTCTCCGAACACAAAGACTGCAGTCGACACAGTGGAAGCGTCGTTCCCCGCATTCCCCTTCACTTCCGGATCGCCTACCACTATACCTACGCCCTTACTTTCGCTGGCAACCTCTGACTCACAGCTGTTGTCAGAACAACCAATAATCACACCAGCCTCCACTGTATCATCTTCCTTCCAATCTGCCTCTCCGTCTGTTTCTCCGGCTGCCTCTTCTTCCGTCTCCGCCTCCACGTCTCCAGCTGCAAGGCAAACGCGGACAAGCATCGTAGTTGTGACGGCAAGCCCTACTAGCACTGCCACAAGCAGTTCTAGTGAACTTCTCGGAGCAGCTAGAGAGGGGGATAGTGACCGTTCTGCTGGTGCTGGCTTGTACGGATCTGCTTACGGAGCCATGTTTCTGGAGATAGCTTTGCTACTTGCACAAGCGGGTCTGTGCATGCTGGTGCTGTAAAGTGACTTGGATTGGTTGCTTTCCAGGAGCCTGCCCTTCGAAAACGATTCACCTCCAAATTTTGGCTTTCCCTTCTAACCATTTGAGAGTTGTCCCCTGATTTCCTTCACTGCGCTATGCGAGGGTATGATATTGATATTTTTATTCCCCAGCTGTATTTTGGAGTAGTTTTTTTTTTCGTGGAACATTTGGAGTTCATTGATTTTTCGCTTGCTTTTCACCCTCCTTCTTCCAGCCATGGTGTCGGCATGTACAGTACTTCTTTATGTTGCATATAATGCATACAGAGCCCTGCCAATTGATGAAGATTTGATTTTTTATATGGACGGCTGGTTTAAAAAGATTGATTGAGCATGCCGCTTCTAAGAAATTTTTAGCGACATCTCAAGGGCGAATCAAACCCTTCTTCCCGTTAGTTAACTAGTTAACTAGTTAACTAGCTGTCAGGATTTCATAAGCACTAAAATCATTATGTAAAACTGCGGGCTGAAGACCGGTACACCAAATAACCAATCATCAGATTCAGTTTGTTGTAAGTTCCTTCTCGCCAAGCGCAAATACGCACACCTTGTATTCCCCCATTGAGCGATCATGGCCAGGAGAAAAGAGCCCGCCTTTGTAGCAGGTAGTGTTTAAAATATATAAATAAATGGCTCAGGTTCAGCTTCGTGGGCAGACTGTGTTAATCCATTCGTGAACCTTTCCTCTCCTCCTCTATAGAGGAATCCCAGGTCCCTTGGATCCCCAGCATCTGCTTCAAACTATCTTACTAAAGAGTTATTGATAATGGCCAACAAGCCCGTCATCGTGATCGTGCCCGGCTCATGTCATAGGGCTGAACACTACCAGCGACTAGTTGATAAGCTCACAAAATACAACTATGAAGCAATCGCCTTGACACCACCATCCCTTGACTCCAACCCTCCCCATGCCAGCTGGGACAAGGACGCCGAAGCGATACGGCGCGTAGTAACGGAGAACATCGATGCTGGAAGGGACGTTGTTGCGGTTGCGCATTCATTTGGTGGCGTTGCGATGAGCGAGGCGGTAAAGGGGCTGGGCAAGCTTGCTCGTGAAAATGACGGGTTGAAAGGGGGTGTCGTGGGACTCGTCTACATGACGGCGTTAGCACTTGTTGAAGGGCAGAGCCAAGCGACCTTGATCGTACCGCAGACGCCAGAGGAGAATGAGTTATTCCTAGCATATCAAGAGGGGATGAAGAAATATTCCAAAGGCATGATGCCGGTAAATGAGGTATGTAAAGAACTTGAATATATCACCCATGATTTTGACCTACGCTCTTCCTTCTCCCCTCTATGTACTGCTAGTTGGCACGGGCAAATGAGTCTTAATCTGACCCAGAACTTATTGCCCCATCAGGCCGGGATGATAGTGCCTGACCGGGAGACGACTCGCCAGGTCGTCTATCACGGCTGCGATCCCAACGATGTAGAAGAGGCACTCGACCTGTTAGGAGCCCAGCCAATAGCCCCGATGGCAGCACCAGTTACGTACACGGCATACCGTGAAATTCCGAGTACGTTCATTCTGTGTGAGAATGACCGGGCTGTCCCGCCATACATTCAAGAGAAGATGGTTGCGCAGGCCGGCAATGCCATGGAAATCGTGCGGTGTCAGGAGGGCCATGTGCCGTATCTCAGTAACCCAGGCTTGGTTGTGGATTGTGTCCGCCGTGCTGCGGGTGAGAGTGTTTAGATGGCCGTTGACGTCCTCACGAACTGCTTGCCGACTGCTTATTTCCCCTGTAGCGATACGATTCAATACAGTATATTCATCGTTATAGAGTTTTTATTGCAGGGGACTTTCACCGTCTTGTGCTCGAGATGGCTGGTGTGAGATGAGAAATTCAAAATTAAACTGTATGGCAGCTATCATGATAGAAATGCAGCCCCTACCCACAAGCGATTCAGCCAGTTTCGACAGCGTAGAATACTTGCATTACAAAATCCCTTATATGAGACATGAAGTCAAACAGTGGGTGAAAAAGATGAACTTGAGGAGCAAATGTTTAAATATGCAAAAGGAAAACTCAATATAAAGTAAATGTCTATGGAAATATTAAATCCTAGTTTGCAGTGGGATATGGGCAGGGCAAAAAACTCTCGTCCACTGTCGTCTTTTTGTAACATATGCTCAAATAGTGCTGAAGACACAAGAAACCCCCACCACTCCCAACGCATCTTTAATCTATGTATACATTTTACATACATAATGTTCTCTATCTGTCTCAAGAAGACGTAGATCCTCTTGAGGAACAAAAAACAAACCGAAATCGATCTACTTAGAAATCGACCTTCTCCTTAACATACAAATCAACATATTTATCAACATCCATAGACTCAAGCCCTTTCTGATCAAGACCAAGCTTAATGAGTTGCTCAACCTTGGCAGCGTCATAGTGTCCTTCAAGGTGTCTCTTGTACTTGGCGAGGATTTCAGGCTTCGCCTCCTCGCGGCGCAGGCGGTGGCCGAGAGGGGCATCGACGACGACCTCATCAAGAACGGTACCGTCGTTGAGGGTGACGGTTAGTGCGTTGGGAATTGTACGGAGGCTTGGGTCGTGGTAGTCCTTGGTCATCTGGGGGTCCTCAACGCACTTGATGCGCTTGCGGAGAGACTCAAGGAGCTCAGAGGTAGCTGCTTCGGAGCCGTCGGTGTAATCAGTTGCAAGGAGACGGTTGAAGGTGAGCATGGTAGCAACCATGTACTAATAGGGGAGGTAAATTAGTTTAGTCAATGTTTTAACGAAGATGTTTGAGGATTGGGAGCGTGGTTTAGCACGTACCTGGATGCAGTGGTCGCGATCAGCGAAGTTGTCCATGGGCTTGAATTGTTTGTCGATGATACGGACGCAGGCCTCGTGAGTGCGGATGGTGACATCCTTGATGTCTTTGGCGGATTTACCCATGCTAGCCAACTTCTTGTTGACGTGGGTGGCAGCCTCAATGGCGGTTTGCGAGTGGAATTCAGCTGAATATAGCACGTTAACGGAAGCTATTCATGGAGTGGGATCGTTTTCAGTAGTAAGGGAAAACATACCAGGATAGGAGACCTTGAAGAGCACATTCTCCATCACGTAGCTGCCATAAGGGCGCTGGAACTTGAACTTGTTGCCCTTGAACAGGACATCGTAAAAGCCCCAGACTGGAGCAGAGAGAACGGTGGGTACGCCAGGTTCTCCCTTCTGGACCTTAAGGGCGAGGTTGACCGCGCGCTGGCATGCATCACCAGCAGCCCACGACTTTCTCGACATGGTGTTGGGGGAGTGTCTGTAAGTTCGCAAGCTCTGGCCATCAACCCAGGCCTGGGTGATGGCATCGGCAGTCTGCTTCTCATTCAGACCAAGCAGCTTGGAGACCACTGCAGTGGTAGCAACCTTGACCAAAACCACGTGATCCAGGCCAACCTTGTTGTACGAGTTCTCGAGAGCAAGAACACCCTGGATTTCATGGGCCTTTATCATCGCTTCAAGCACATCACGGACAGTGGGAATCTTGCCATTGCCCAGGGACCCTCCAGCGCGGTTAGTACGTGAGATCCAGTCAGCCACAGCTAGGATGCCGCCCAAGTTGTCAGAAGGATGGCCCCACTCAGCAGCCAACCAGCAATCATTGTAGTCCAACCAGCGGACCATAGCACCGATGTTGAAAGCACCATTGACAGGGTCGAGCTGATATGGAGTTCCAGGCACCTTGGTGCCATTGGGGACAATGGTGCCTTCAACAATGGGGCCCAGGAGTTTCGTGCACTCCTTGAATTTCAAAGCCTCCAACCCACATCCTAGGGTGTCAAGAAAGACAAAGCGGGCAGTATCAAACTAGAAAACAAAAACGTTCTCGCTTCAGTAAACGGTAATTTAGAGAATAATCGAGGAACTAATTTTTCTTGGGCATTTGCATTTTCATACCGCAAGATCTGAATTGATTTTGTAATTATGAATGTAGCTAGCCATATCGTTGATTTCAGGGTCATAATCACGAGCCGCGGCCGGGGTGGCCGAAGCACCAGAGTTGAGGGAGGACATTGTGGAGAAGGAAGATCTAGATTGAAAATGCTTGCTAGAAAAGGATGATCTGGAGGAACGCAAGCGTAAAGACGAGGCTGCTACGGATGAGGTTGCTAGTTGGCGGAGGGGAAGCGATCGTGGGGCGCGAAAAGAGAGCTGTCGCAGGGTTTGACTGGTGACAGACATGGTCGGTAGCAAACGTGGTGTGTGTACTTCTATCTACAACCCTCAGCAACGGAAGCCAGAAGTTTATGTACAAGAAGGAGATGGTAGGGAAGAGGTGGATTGTAATTGATCTCGAATTGCTTACTTTAGAGAGGTGTCTTTGATGTGTCTGGCAACACAGTTCGAGTTCAATAGGTTTTTTTTGTTGAAGTTCGGATTCCAAGGTTGAAAGAGCGGGTCACGTGGGTGTTATTCGGCAGGGTTGCCGAGGATAACACCGAGAACAGACCCGCATCCAACCGGTATGGTATTATTATTTCAGTCTATTGTTATATTTTGCATGTATAGTTGACGAGAAGCACGTATTAAATGGTAACAACACGTATCCCCGAAGTCACGAGTCTCGGCTATGTGTCAACCTGCGAATATTCCGATATCTAATCTGATGAGAAACACCACTAGCAGCTGCAGGATTGCCCGATTCGGTAATTAGCGAACCTCACATTATTTATCTGTGAACGGAAAATACCTCGCTCACTGATAGCGTGGCCATCACAATAGCCGATGGTTTGGATGATCCTTTTGTTACCCTCCACCATGTGTCACTGACTTGCCTCGTTGCTGAACAATAGTGCAAGTACTAGTAACTACTGAAATACAGCATTTCTTCTTTAAATACTGTTCTTCTCTTATGGAAGATGGAAGAAAGTATCCGATTCGGCATCATGTGTCAGACAAAAGCTCTTTGTCCGCTGCACTTTTTTCTTTATTCTTGGACTCTATAAATCTTCGTTGTTTGTCTCCGCAAGAAAACAAAGGAAGCGACAAGATGCACTGGAGCCCTGAACGTGGATATTCATATCTCTGCGTTGCTATTTCTTCAACTCATATATTGTCAGATTTATTATTGATAAAAATATCGACTTAGACCCTTTCCACTTACTGTGATATCCTTAGATCATCAAGAATATGGTTTTTTTTAGTAAGCCGTCGTGGAAGATGCGATTCTCCAGACTGCCTGCTACCATGCCTTCAGACTCTAAAGCACAAGCTTTGCTAATCATAGAGCAGATATATCTCGATATCCACCTTGCCTCTCAGCCAAAGAATGAAAATTCAACAGATTGTAGCTCAGCGACCCCTAACATCTTCATGGACACAGCAGAGCGCATCCTCAAATCCGTTAGCGAAGCAATGATGCGGCAAGAAGATCCATGCAGCATGCAGCTGCAACGCCTTATAGATCTAGGCAAATCACTAGGCTGGATGATGCTATCTATCTGCAGCCACTCAACGCACTTCGTCGATGCTGCCAACGATAACGATAAGCTCTGGCAGGAACTTTACACTCTAATCGGCTCAAACGCCATCAGCATCGAACTTTTTGCGAAAACCCGCCGCCTGAGCTGGCATCCCATCCTCCCCCGCGCGCTCCGACCAGGTGAAGGGGGAAAATTAACAGTCAATTCATGGGAACCGTACTACCCCTACGTCATCAAACTAGATGCATGCGCCATCTACCACCCCAAATACTACGGTCTGAAACAGCAAAACATCACCAAATCAGTCTACATGATTACAGAGCGCTTCGATCCTTCCCAGAACCTCCGTCGCCAACCTAGCGATGGCAACTGCGCTATGTGCGGAAGCCCACAGCTATGCGCATGCAATATACAGCTAGCAGATGAAACAAATCCACTCCTCGAGCTGCGCGAGTACCCAGACCGCGGCGTCGGTGTCCGTAGCCTCCGCTCCATCAAAGCAGGTACGTACATAGGCCAGTATGTCGGCGAAATCCGCGAGCCGGCAGCTCGTAAAGGTACTACATATGCACTCCATCATACCCTGCGTGACCGGTCAATTGGCGTCATCGATGCAGCCATTTATGGGAATTGGACTAGGTACATGAACCACTCGTGTCGGGCAGGGGTGATTTTCGTCTCAGCGGTAGTGGGTAATTCTGCGTGTGTGCTTGTGAGGGCTATCAGGGATATTGAGATATTTGAGGAGATTACGGTGGATTATGGGGCTGCTTATTTTGCGCCTCGGGGCAGAGTGTGTAAATGTGGGGAGGAAGGTTGCCGGTATAAAGAGGAGGCGGAAGTTGGAGCGAGGGAGAGGGTGAAAGAAGACTTGAAAGGAGAAGATGTGAGAAGGTGTGTTCCGCTGTATAAGTCACTATCGTCTGCTCAACAACACTTCCTTTAGGAGAAGGAAATGCGTGTGTGGCAGCTTTATGTACTGCACTAGTTGCTAGGAGCTACGTGAACCTAGATACCACCCCAATTCGAAAAATTTCCTACGACTCAGAAAGGCGGGAAGGAGGACATGTTAGAGATAAAAGTAGAAACACATTCTGTAAAGCAGCATAGAATTTCTTATTTTTGTTGAGAAAAAAAATTGAATTAAACTACACAAGCAAGTTATACAGAACTAGGGATATCACAATCGTAGATGAGAAAGAAATATCACTGAAAATAGCACACATTACAACAAAATAAATTCGATGTTCAGCACCTGGAGAATCAAATATGGAAAGGAAAAGACAAACAAAGAAGGAAGATCTGAACATAAATAGCAGATGCGAAAAGAAATTTAGCCCAGACATTGAAATACTAACGGTGACAAAATTAGTTAGATCTGAGGTGCAAAGCCAAAGCCCCCCTCCCCTCCCTTAAAAAAAAAAAAAAAAAAAAAAAAAAAAAAAAAAAAAAAGCCGAACATAGCACAAAGGATCAAGCAATTGCCGTGTTTCTTACCCACGTGCACGGCATCAGATTGGGCATCTTGGGGCGTGCCGATGCCACCCTCCACCACTGCAAATAAAGTCATCGGAAGCATCACTGCAGACGTCGATATCCCCATATACTTGCTCATCTCCCAAACAAACGTAATCTTCGGTGACTAGTGTGGGGCAGTCCAGTTGGATGCAGAGATTGTAAGGAAATGAGAGCGAACCTCTTCGTCCTTCACATACCACCACCACATATCAATCAAACCACTTTATTCCTTCACACAACGAAACAGACACGAGTTGATCGATCGATCACAGTATTTCCACCACCTCCGCTACAACGTCGATACTACCATCACCACTACCGCAGGTACCACCATTAATCCCATCAACGCGCTCCAGCGCCCTCTTCACCACCAAAAAGATCGCCTTCCCCAGCATCGGCGGCACTGCATTCCCAATCTGCCTTTTGACACTCTTCCCACAAAACCGATGCTCGAGCGGGAACGTCTGCAGGCATGCAAGCTCGCGGTAGGTGAAGCCGCGTGTGCCGCTTGGGTGGTAATTCTCGCCCCCGTTGCAGGTTATCGTCCTCGCTTGGGTGTGTGGGTCATAGGTTGGCCGGTTCAGTGGACGGCTGCGAGCATATTGGATGTCGTGGTCTGGGTGATGAGGGGGGATTTTAGAGATTGCGTCGTGGATGGTGCGGAAAGGGGGAAGGAGAGCAGTGGTGATGGTGGTGTTTACTTGGGTGTTGGGAGAGGCGTGCGTTGGCTTTGGGAAGGGCGGTAGGGGTTCACCGGGTCTACAATATAGTTGGAGGTGAGTAGGATGTAAGTTACATATGCATATAAAATGACTTGAGGGGAGGAGGTGGGGGGAGTGATAGCATACCCCGACGCCAAAATAACCAACCGCTGACGGCTCTGGGGCACTCCATAGTCCCGACAATTTAGTAACTTCCAACGGACAGAGTACCCCAGTTCCACAAAGGAATGTATTGTTGCGAAGAGGAATTCTTCATGCCTCTGTTGCAAACCTGCTGTTTCCTCCATAGTCACAACCCTGGGCTTCGTCGCCTCCAGTAATCCGCGCGTACAGAAGATGCATGCTTCATTATCATCATCCATGGCAGCTGCAACTGTTTTTGCAGGTGAAAAGGTCTGGCAAGGAGGGGAAAAATGCAAAATATCAACCATTATTTCAGTGTGGCTGTTAGCAAGGAAATCTGCTACATCGGATGTATATCCAATTGCAGTCTCAAAATTCAGTCGAAATGAGTCCATGGCTGATACTGAGTGATCAAATCCCCAATTCAGGCGAAGGCCTGCTTGCAATGCACCTCTGGATACCCCACCCGCACCACAAAAGCCATCCCCAAATGTATACTGCCGGATTATTTTTGAAGTCCCGCCTAGAATTGTTGGAGTGTTTGTCGAAAGATCGACGAGCGGTGAAATTTTTTGAGTGGCATAGCTACCCCCTGGTTGAGTTTCACCTCTCCAACGGAATCGTAGCGTGCTAGTGTCAACAGCATAGCCAGCGTCTGCCTCATGTGGAGCGAGGAATTGGATGGCTTGCTCTTCCATGCGTCGTTTGCGGGAAGATGTCGTGGAAGTGGAAGTAGGAGTGACCCACACCCTAATGTATTTGGAGCGGCAGAACAGAATCCCCTCTTGCCTGCGTTCAGCCTCTGTCGCAAAACTGTCTTTATCACCCCGAGGAACTAACATCGGATAAGGTGTATTTGTAAAACGCACGATCCT
The DNA here is from genome assembly GCF_000149585.1 of Histoplasma mississippiense. Classification (NCBI taxonomy): domain Eukaryota; kingdom Fungi; phylum Ascomycota; class Eurotiomycetes; order Onygenales; family Ajellomycetaceae; genus Histoplasma; species Histoplasma mississippiense. Next base: position 810,468 of record NW_001813978.1, read on the forward strand.
CAAGCCCTTGACTTCGTGCAAGCCCACCTCATCAAACTGAGTGGTCTGCTGCGCGGAAAGGTTCACAATCCAGCACAACTCATTGATCTGCTCAGGCATTAGCCCATTCATGGAATCTTGTCGCTGAAGCCGCCAGCCCCTCAGCGATATCTCCCCGCCCACCCCCCTCACAATCTCCAAGATGCGGAGAAAGGTGCCATCCCGCAGCTCCACGGATTTGCCAGTTTTATATGTTCTACCCTCAGACACGAATTCTGGGATGACTTCTTTCACTTCAAAAGATTCAGTATGGTTGAGGCAGGGGGTGATGTTAGCTGTGAAATTGGAGAGGATCTGCGGCCATTGCTCGTTGTCCACGAAGTCATCCTCGCTATATCTTGCGGTGAAATCTCTCCCCCCGCCCTCCCACCCATCTTCCTCCTCATCCTCAAGGGTGTCAGTGCTGTCACTCTCATCTAGTACGATGGGAGATGGGCGGCTAGGTTGGGAATGGTCTTGGTCATGGAGCTGCAGACAACGTCGACGGCGGGACTTTGGGGGTAGAGTAGAGAGGAGACAGGGCTCGCGGCCTGGGAGTATTCGAACCATCTTTTGGGTGAGGGATTGCAAAAGAACTCTTTTAGTGAGAGAGAGGGGTTTTCAAGAAGGTGTTGGAGCATTCAGTATTGAGATTTCGAAAGCTGGTGCTGGCTATGCTTAGAACAGAAAAGTTCAGAGTAAACCTCCTCTGGGATAAAGTATGGGCAAACAGGATGTTATCAATCTTCAAAATATCAGAAGAGAGAATGAAAGGAGACCAGGAAGGTATTCTCTAGCACCACAAGTGATCCACTCGATAGGTGGCAATTTTCAGATATTCCATAGATCATAAATTGTGTTGTGTTGTATGATCTTCTTGACTGCTGAAAGTGTTCTGGGCATAAAGAATTGAGCTCAGAAATCCGGACATTCCAACAACAATGAGTTGGTCATCTGGACATTTTCTGCTCAGATATTCACTCTCAAAAATACAACTCATGATTGCCAATTTGCAGATGTAGATAGATGCCTTTCATCCCCGTTCAGATAGATAGAGATGAAGAGGGCTCCCGCACAGCTCTCACTGGCTTTGTTTCAAACAAGTTGAAATGTCATCTCTGACCCAATGACTACAGGAGGAGGATATAAACAAGAAGATAAGTTCTTTTCTCTAGCATAGAAAAGAATAGAGAAAGCCCTGGCAAAAAGCAGCTCCATGTCACAACTGACAAAGAGGACTAGTAGTTTGCGAGACAAGAATACTACCGGAGAACAATGAAAAATCCCCTGATACAGAGATGGCAACTAGAATATACACTCATGCCATATACGCAGACATGAGAATTGTTTTGTCTTGATTGTTTGCTTGCTCTATCTCAATATTTCCTGAACAAAAAGGGCAATATAGGGTTGCTGACATACACTCTAAGGCCAGAGTGGGCTTGGCGCCAATATTGCGGCTTCGAAAAAAAAAAAGAAAAAAAAGAAAAGAAAAAAGAAAAAACAAAAAAAAGCACAGTTGTAACTAAAATATCCCACAGATGTAAATATCCCCTACTTTGGATATTTGTTTATTTCTATTTGATATTTGAAAACGTGTTTGCTCAGATGAGGGGAATGCACACGTTGTCTACATTTCCAGTGTCAATGCATCGCATCGCATCGCATCGCATCGCGTCGCATCGCACGAGCACTCTGTAGATTCAGCATTAACTTTAGAAGCAAAACACATCATGAACCCCCAAATGGTTTCAAAGTGGTTGGCGATCCATGGCGCGGGCGGTGGGGAAAAAGATAGATAGCCTTTGATAATACCAGTGCCGCTGCAAATCTTATTTTTCTCCGGTGTCCTCTCTGTCTTTTTCCCGCTTCTTCTTTTCCTCTTTTCTTCTCGCTTCGATAATCACCATGTCTGCTGCTATTCTTCCTCCTGTCTCCGCCGTTTTTTCTCCGCTATCTCCTTCATTTCTGCTCTCGTCTCCATTATGTTGTAGTCTCGTTGCATCCCTCTGGGCCTCCATTTTCGCCGCCGCGGCCCCCGTAAACCCACCATGAACAGCCGTATCTTGGTTTTTTAAGCTGTTTAGACCACCTCATTTTTATTCGACAATTCATTTCCCCGCTTACTTTTGCTCCAAAATATTTCCATATCTGGCGGTGGCTATCTAATTCCTTACCACTATTAGAGAATCCGGCGAGAAAAAGTATGTTTGATAGTGTCTTTTGCTCACCTGTTGCTGCATGCCCCTCTGTAGTACATGCCCATCCCGAAGCACAATAACTGCCAATCCCTACCGATGATGATACGTTGGAAAAATTACATGGATGTTAGACTTCCTAACTCTTATTGCGGAGAACTCCAATCTATTCTGATCCTTATCTTCATTGTGTTTCGCACATTACTCCCTCCCCTTTCCGTTTTTTTTCTTCCTTATCAATATCTTGCTTTCCCCTGTTCAGTATTTAACTTGGAGAATATTGCTCATAAGAAGTTTTTACAACATATCTAGTTTCCTATAATCTACGCCTGGCATGTGCGGCATATTAGCTCTCATCCTTGCGGATCCCAAGGCCAGTGCCAGCATTGATCTCCATGAGGCACTGTACCTTCTGCAACACCGTGGCCAAGATGCCTGCGGAATTTCAACATGTGCATCTGGCGGTCGCATATTCCAGTGCAAGGGAAATGGCATGGCCGCAAAAGTGTTCAATGATGGAGCCAGGGTTGCTGACCTTCCCGGGTTCATGGGCATTGCACATCTAAGATACCCCACGGCTGGCAGCAGTGCCAATGCCGAAGCACAACCATTTTACGTGAACAGCCCTTACGGCATCACCTTGGCCCACAACGGCAACCTCATCAACGCCAGCGACCTCAAGAGCTTCCTCGACTACGACGCCCACCGCCACATCAACACGGATAGCGACAGCGAGCTGATGCTTAATGTCTTCGCCAACGAACTGAACGAGACGAAGAAAGCCCGTGTCAACCACCAAGACGTCTTCACAAGTCTAAGCCGTATGTATGAGCGTTGCCAGGGCGGCTGGGCCTGTACCTCCATGATAGCCGGCTTCGGCGTCCTGGGTTTCCGCGACGCATATGGTATCCGTCCCTTGGTTCTTGGCTCCCGCCCATCCGCCACCGGAGAAGGGATGGATTACATGATGGCATCTGAATCCGTCGCACTGGACCAGCTAGGCTTCTCCACACTACAGGACATCCAGCCGGGCGAGGCCGTCATAATCCAAAAGGGAGGCAAACCAGTTTTCCGCCAAGTCTACCCGAAGCTTAATTATACCCCGGACATCTTCGAATATGTCTACTTCGCGCGGCCGGACTCCGTCATCGACGGCATCAGCGTGTACCGCAGCCGACAGCGTATGGGCGACAAACTTGCGCAGACAATCTACAAAACCCTGGGCGCCAAAGCCATCGAGGAAATCGACGTTGTTATCCCCATCCCCGAAACCTCAAACACATCAGCGGCCAGCGTCGCGCGCTTCCTCGACAAGCCGTATTGCCAGGGTTTTGTCAAGAACCGCTATGTGTTCCGCACGTTCATCATGCCGGAGCAAAAGGCCCGGCAAAAGGGTGTGCGGCGGAAACTGAACGCCATGGCCGCGGAGTTCAAAGGCCGCAATGTCCTCCTGGTCGACGATAGCATCGTGCGCGGCACGACGAGTCGAGAAATCGTCACCATGGCCCGCGAGGCGGGTGCGAAGACGGTGCATTTCGCCAGTTGTGCGCCGCCGATAACGTAAGCTTCACTCATTCCCCTCACCTCTCTATATTCTATGGATGTGCTCTTTTGGAAGATTGACCTCCCCCCTCTCCACGCCCGCGCTAACAAACCGCAACACGCAGTCACGCGCACATCTACGGCATCGACCTCGCGTCCCCCAGCGAACTCGTCGCGCACAACCGCGACGCAGAATCCATAGCCCGCCACATCGGCGCGGACACCGTTATTTTCCAAACGCTCTCGGACCTCAGAGAAGCGTGCGTCGAAAGCTCGCAGAACGACCCGACCAAGCCGCAGAACTTCGAAGTCGGCGTCTTCTGCGGCTCGTACATCACGCCCGTTCCGCCCGGGTATTTCGAGCACCTAGAGAAGGTGCGCGGGGAGGGGAGGAAGTTGAAGGTGGTGGAGAGCGCGAAGAAGGCGGTTTTACAGGGCGTGGCGAGCTCGACGGATATTCAGGTCGCGGTTAACGGGGCGGATGTGGATGCATCGGGGAAGATTGTGCCTGCGGGCATGAAAAATCGCGTTGCGGGTGTGAATGGAGTGGATTGTGCTGTTGCTGCTGGTAGTGATGGTGGTGGTGGTGGGCATATTTCTCTGGAGGATGGGCGGTCTGAACAACTGAATGCTCATGATGAGGCAGACAATCATACACCTCAGGTTAAGGACCGGATGGACATTGCGTTACATAATTTTGGTGATTATTCGTAGCGCGGCTGCTTGTATGAGCGCATTCCTCATTTTTGTTCTTTTCATGCTTTATCACGGTTGATTCATGATTGTTTTTCCTCTGCCCCACTTGATGTGGTCCTTTTCATTTTCTACTGCTATGTATATCATTTCATACCGGAACCTACCCTAGCTTTTCCTCTTTCCCAGTCCAAATATAACATCTGATTGGATCCTGCTGACGGTGGATTTAAAATAGATAGATATGATTTTTATCTGCAAAGTACAGCTGGAGTTTTCCATACATCTTCTCTCTTGATAGATTCTCATTTCCGTCCAGGTAGATCCCCGCCATCCCAAACATTCAAACTAGTTGCTTCATAAGATCCTCATATATACATAGATGAGGAGACTGGTTTATTTTGATTACATTACATTCTTTCCCATTCATCTTCCCCCTTCATTTGATGGGTCACTAAAGCTTTCTCTGATTTTTGGAAAATGTATACTTTCAGAACTTGCCGCTTTCCTCTATCTCTAAGCAAATTGAAATTGTAATTGTAGGTGCTATTTATGTCTACTAGTATGACTCCTTTATCTGAGGTGATATCTATTCACAAAACAGATCTAATACTCCGCCATGGTTATTATCCTTGTCTCTAACTATACATAATGAGCATTCTAAGGTAATATGATATGTATTGACAGGTTTATATGTTTTTGTGTGTTCTGAGTTGTTTAATTTATATATATGTCCATTGGTGTCAAAGGGACATGCTCAACACATTGTCTGGACTCACATCACACAATCGAATGGAGATGAGGGATAACAACCTACCCATTTTATCTTGATAGTTTGTGCTACTGCTGCCTTAGTTCCCTCGCATTGCTGATGCCTATGATTGCATGCATAATAGCAAACCTCTTATCCACAATTGCAGCTGAAAGTGTGTGGCTTAGAATTGGTCATACCTGTCTCCTCGAGAGGTTTTGCAATGTGAGTCTTTGAAACCAGACAAAGACAAAGGCACTCATGCATTGGAGCTCTCTTATAATCAGCTTCATCGCATGGCTATATGCTTTGCTGGGTGGATCCGTAAAAGACAGATAGATAGCCATCATAAATTCCAACCGCCACTCTTCCCAACAGTCGGCATGCATCGCCTCTCCCATCTACCATCCATCTTACGACCAATTTCACCTGATTCCGGTCTAGCCACGTAAGAAAAGAACACCACGGTGCAAAATCCCCTGAAGACAGAACTTATCAATATCTAGCGGTAGAAGATACTTGGGAACACAATTTCCACAGTGGCGGGCAGAACGAGTGTTGATGCTTTGTACTGTCCCTATTCTTCTATAAATATGTTAAAAAAAGAAAGAAAGATAGCAGAGGAACATAACAGCCCAGCTCCCTTGATATTGCATCTGGCTCATCCATTACTTTCCGTTTACGACTGGCGAATGAGGAGGTTAGCATATAATAAGGGGAAGTGGTTTGTAATTATGCCTTTAATGTTTTCATCCTTCAAACAGCCTTTGAATTTCACTGTGTTAAAAGATACCATAAAGGCATCACCCCTCACATCTAGATAAACGTTCTTTCAGTATTGAACGGTGAAGTTGCATTGGAATAAAAATAGAAAACATTTCTAATTCGAAGCATAAAATCTATACATCTCGCGTGGGTCCTAGGTTTTGATAAACATAGTCCCCAATCAAGTCACGCAACCGATCCCAGATACACACTCCCATTTTGTGCCAGCTTTGATTATATTTGACATGTTACAGATATAGAACAAATATTTCAGGGGTGACAAAGGGAAAACGGAGAAAAAAGTAGACGAAATGAGAAGGGGGTGGGTTCTGTGGTTTACAGGAAGGAGAGGTCGCCGAATCGTTCCTAGAATTGTGATAGATCACCACACGTTAGTAGGTCGTTCCGTGTGCAGAGCACCGTCCACGTCATAACTCGCAGCAGGAAGCCGAGCCTTGGCTCTTTATTCTTTCATGCCGGAATGAGATTGAAAAACGAACCTTGTAGCCGGGCGGCATCCATTTGCCCTTGGAGACCAATTGGGAAGTTTTCTCGAGGATATCCGGTCGAGCCTCGCTAACCTCGTCCTACGAGAGTGAAAAGAAGAAAGAAATCATCAGTAAAAAAAACATATACATCAACACAAACATCCCAGGGGCGCAAAACATACGACCGTAAGATCCTCAAACGGCCTTGCCGTCTCAATATTCGCCAGCGTCTTCTCAAGACTCTGCAACTCAAGCTCAACTTTGCCCTTCGTCTCCTCCGCGCCCTTCATAGCTTGTGCCTCGAAGGCCTCGATCGCCTTGAGCTGTCTATTCACATCGAAAGTGGCGGGCTTGAACGACTTGAAGTGCTGCTCGATCTCGTCGACGACGGCCTGGTTCTTCAGCACGCTGCGGTAGTGTTCGAAGTCGATAGACTGCGGTTGCTCGGAAAGCACTTGCACCTTGCGGCGGGCGTCATCGTTGCGCTTCTTGAAGGCAGCGAGGGAGGCGGCGGTCTGGCCCCGGAGGCCGAGTGAAGTGGACACTTTCGTCCAGTCAAGCTTGAGAGCTGCGCTCCGCTGTTGGTTGCGTGGTTTGTTCACGATTGGACACACAGCGTCAGTTCCATCGGTTGCGGTCCCGGTAGAGTGGGGATGGGGAGAGACGGAATTATCTAGGTGGATTCGAGGAATTGAGCAGATTTGGAGACGGGTAAACTTACTGTTACAGCCATTGTGGTTGTTGGGGTGGAATTCGGACGGTGGGATGCGTGGTGTTCGCTGTTCAAGAGCCGGAATTTGAGGGGGATGAAGTTGTCGTTGACGAGAACTTGGGCGAAATGTAAGGTCACGTGACTTATGGATTCACTGGCTTGGCAATGGATAGAAACAATAATAAGTATTATAAAGTGGTATTGGAATATACTGCTCTGGGAATTCCATTGTTTCATGATAATAAGGATTTCCTTTCGAGTCTCATCCTGCAGTTATTTACCAAGGACAACAGGGGAATAAAAGGAAAAAAAAATAAGTTATCACGCTTTGAACAGGGCCGGGCTTTGTGTTTGGTATTGTAATTTTTTCTTTTTCATTTTTCTTTGGCTAAAAATTCAAAAATTAGAGGGAGAAAGAGGAGAATCGAGACAACAATAAATCATCCATCTACATGCTCAGATCATCAGATCATACACTTAGAGCCATGATGGAGTTGACAATATCATTATCGTTCTCCTTGAGCGCCTTGATAGCCTTGTTCCGCGACACAGAAGCCTGAGCCATAACTAATTCAATGTCTTTAGCCTCGAGTCCGCTAGCATCAAACCTCCTCATCATCCTCTTCTTCGTCCTTCTTGTCGGCGCTCTCGACGGCCTTCCCCTTGCCGTGGTCGTGACTGGCGTGGTCGTGGCCGGCATGTTCGTTGCTACCAGCGGCCTCGGCAGCAGCAAGCTGTTGAGCAGCGGAGGCTTGGGCCTGGGAGTTCAAGTCCTCAATCTTGGCCTCACCGAAGATGCTATTCAATCGGGTTAGTCGGATTTGTTTTAACATATTTACACAGGGGACAACTGATACAACTGATGTGGAAAGTGCGGGTTAAAGTAAGGGGAAAAAAAAGCCCCCATTAAACTTACATCCAAGTGTTGCTGGACGGGGACCGGTATACGTCTGGTTGATTGATAACGAAGAGAATCTAGCATTGCCGTAATAATTAGTATGTAATTAACGCATAAGAGATTTGCATGCACAATTTCAATTGACGCGGCATCGTTTGCAGCCGTAGTGGGCTCTGACGCAAAGTTGCCAGGGACTCCAAGCCACTTACACCCTTCGGTCTGCGGAGAGTAACACGAGTGATGCCAGGGACGTGCTTCAAGCCCAACTTGCCGATGGCTTTCCGAGCCTTCTTTTCATTGCGGGAGTGGACAGTGACAGCGGCACCACCGGGAATGGTAGGCTCCTCGGCACCCTCAACTTCGGACTCTGAACTGTCAGCGGCATCCTCGACTGTGGTCTTGGGGACATCATCGTCGGGAAGCTCTTCTATCCGAGAGGAAGACATGTTTGGTTTTGAGGGGGGAGGGCGGGAGCCTGCTATCAATCAATGACGGATGTTCTTGTTAGAAAGTTTTGTGCAATAATTTGTTTTTACATGTGCGAGCAAGAGTGAGAGAGAGAGACCATTCCCACTCAACGGTCCATAATTTTGTATTCAAACGGCGGGGAATGATTTCGCCGCGGGCTAGGGGATATACCGGCACATACCTTGGTGATAGACGGGAGACGGGGTTGAGCGTGGGGAATTTTTCCTTGCAGCGTTTGCCAGAGTTCTTGTCCAGTTTGATGGTGGAAACTGTGTGAGGCTCCTAACCACCTGACCTGGGCGCCTTGCCAAATCTGTTAGCGAGTGACACTCCACTGTAACAACTTGAAGGTAACTGCCGCAATCACATTACAAACAGCAGGTCTACAGGGCAGGATTCTGACGCTGAAGTCAGAATAGGATGATTTTTATATACAAATAAAAATTGCTTTCCTTAACCATTATCTTAGGCGCACCCCGATCCACACACGAACGGTGCCAGGACAGTTGCCAGTTCTGATTGAACGCGCAACTCAGTACAGAGTGCTAAATACGTTAGGAAAAATGCCTATTGACTGTGCTTCGCTCCAGAAAGTGTAAAGATTTGTGGATTGAGGGCAGGACCATCCCGAGACAAAATGAAACCAGAAAGACGCTCATTTGGATTGCACGTCAAGATACTGCCTGCAGGAACACGATTGGAAACGAGAACTAGTCGGACTGATGGGTTCATTCATAACGGTCTCATTTTCCAAAGCATCATGGCAGGAGGTCGAAAGGGGAAATAAAGAAAGGAGGGATTAAAAAATAAACCTCAATTGCACCAGATTATAGAATGTTGTAACATGAGAGAACATGAAAAGAAAAAAAAAAAAAGAGAGAAATTATATTGAATGGTTTCGCCGTTTCAAATTCTTATGAAATTGTTTACACAGCAGTTTTTTCGGGAACAAAATGGAATTCCAGCGATCCCTTCGACCCATCGCCAAAAATCCATCCATTGCCCCCTTTCCCCCAAACCCCGGAAACCGACCAACACTCGTTAACTCCGTTTACGAAGCAGAAGCGCGGATCTTAGCATGCGCCTTTTGCACTTCATAGCGGGCCTGGACATAATCAACGCAAGCGCAATTGATTAGCAAAAACATCATACAGTCCAATAGAATGTGTTTGAGTGGCGGGATGTTGTAGATGTCACAAATGACACGACAGAGCGTATAGCCTCATCAAAAAGTATGTAGGACAATTTCCCCCAAAACTCAAGTTGAAACTCACCTGTTTCTTCAGTCTCATAACCTTGAACCGTTCGAAGTCGGTAAGGTTTCGTCTCCGATCAGCCTGGTCCCTCTTCTTGGCGGACGTGCTGTTGGCCCATTTTGAATCGATCTCCGCCTTCTCCCAGAGCTTCTTGACTGGTCCGGTACCAGCCGCGCGAGGGAGTTTCGGGATGGTGAAAGGTGTGAGGGTGGCGTATGAGAGAGCGAGGACATGGCGAGGAACGACTTTGTTCTCTTGACCGGCGGGACCGTCGACCAAGACCTGTAAAAACGACACAATACCCATCAGAACTCCGCAACCGCGATGTAGTATAGAAAAAATTTAGAACTATTTTCTTTTTCATCTATCATTCGCTCCTCCCCTGCAGATCCCAGCCAACCTCTAAATAGAAGA